>NC_054483.1:18811632-19111632 GCF_017639515.1 Carcharodon carcharias | reverse complement strand
GAAGTGAGAGGAGTTGAAGGAGAAATTGTTCAGCGTGAGAACAAGTTCAGCCAGACGGAGGAGAGTAGTGGTGGATGGGGATTGTTCGGGCCTCTGTTCGAGGAAAAAGCTAAGGGCCCTCAGACGATCCCGGTTTTTCCAGGTAATTCTGTTTTTGTTTTGGATTTCCAGCATCCGCAGTTTTTTTGTTTTTAGCCCTCAGACCATCCTGGTGGGGGATGGAGGTGTAGGCGGATTGGACGTCCATGGTGAAGAGGAAGCGGTTGGGGCCAGGGAACTGGAAATTGTTGATGTGACGTAAGGTGTCAGAGGAATCATGGATGTAGGTGGGAAGGGACTGGACAAAGGGAGAGAGAAGGGAGTCAAGATAACGAGAAATGAGTTCTGTGGGGCAGGAGCAAGCTGACATGATCGGTCTACCGGGACAGTTCTGTTTGTGGATTTTGGGTAGGAGGTAGAAGCGGGCCATCTGAGTTTGGGTGACTATCAGGTTGGAAGCTGTGGGAGGAAGATCCCCAGAGGAGATGAGGTCAGTGACAGTCCTGGAAACAATGGCTTGATGTTCAGTGGTGGGGTCATGGTCCAGGGAGAGGTAGGAGGAAGTGTCTGCGAGTTGACGCTCAGCCTCCACGAGGTAGAAGTCAGTGCGCCAGACAACAACAGCACCACCCTTGTCAGCGGGTTTGATGATGATGTCAGGGTTGGACCTGAGAGAATGGAGTGCAGTAAGTTCAGAGAGAGAGAGATTAGAATGGGTGAGAGGAGCAGAGAAATTGAGACGACTAATGTCGTGCCGACAGTTCTCAATGAAAAGATCAAGAGAAGGTAAGAATCCAGAGGGAGGGGTCCAGGTGGGGGGAGAATATTGGAGGTAAAAGGTGTGGCTATGGGTACCCGCATGGGCCCCAGCTATGCCTGTTTCTTTATGGGGTATGTGGAACATTCCTTGTTCCAGTCCTACTCCGGCCCCCTTCCACAACTCTTTCTCCGGTACATCGATGATTACTTCGGTGCTGCTTCATGCTCTCGTCGGGACTTGGAAAAATTTATTAATTTTGCTTCCAATCTCCACCCCTCCATCATTTTCACGTGGTCCATTTCTGACACTTCCCTTCCCTTCCTTGACCTCACTGTCTCAATCTCTGGTGATAGTTTGTCCACCAATATCCATTACAAGCCTACCGACTCCCACAGCTACCTCGACTACAGCTCCTCACACCCCGCTTCCTGTAAGGACTCCATCCCATTCTCTCAGTTCCTTCGCCTCCGTCGCATCTGTTCTGATGATGCTACCTTCAAAAACAGTTCCTCTGACATGTCCTCCTTCTTCCTTAACCGAGGTTTTCTACCCACGATCGTTGACAGGGCCCTCAACCGTTTCCGGCCAATCTCCCGCGCATCCGCCCTCACGCCTTCTCCTCCCTCCCAGAAACATGATAGGGTCCCCCTTGTCCTCACTTATCACCCCACCAGCCTCCGCATTCAAAGAATCATCCTCCGCCATTTCCGCCAACTCCAGCATGATGCCACTACCAAACACATCTTCCCTTCTCCCCCCCTGTCGGCATTCCGTAGAGATCGTTCCCACCGGGACACCCTGGTCCACTCCTCCATCACCCCCTACTCCTCAACTCCCACCTATGGCACCACCCCATGCCCACGCAAAAGAATGTAACACCTGCCCCTTCACTTCCTCTCTCCTCACCGTCCAAGGGCCCAAACACTCCTTTCAAGTGAAGCAACATTTCACTTGCATTTCCCCCAACTTAGTCTACTGCATTCGTTGCTCCCAATATGGTCTCCTCTACATTGGAGAGACCAAACCTAAACTGGGCGACCGCTTTGCAGAACACCTGCGGTCTGTCCGCAAGAATGACCCAAACCTCCCTGTCGCTTGCCATTTCAACACTCCACAGTGCTCTCTTGCCCACATGTCTGTCCTTGGCTTGCTGCATTGTTCCAGTGAAGCCCAACGCAAACTGGAGGAACAACACCTCATCTTCCAACTAGGCACTTTACAGCCTTCTGGACTGAATATTGAATTCAACAACTTTAGGTCTTGAACTCCCTCCTCCATCCCCACCCCCTTTCTGTTTCTTCCCCCTTCCTTTTGTTTTTTTCCAATAAATTATATAGATTTTTCTTTTTTCCACCTATTTTCATTATTTTTAAATATTTTTAAATCTTTTATGCTCCCCCCACCCCCACTAGAGCTATACCTTGAGTGCCCTACCATCCATTCTTAATTAGCACATTCATTTAGATATATATCACCAACTTCAACACCTATGTGTTCTTTTGTTCTGTTGCCTGTGACATCTTTTGATGATCTGCTTCTATCACTGCTTGTTTGTCCCTACAACCACACCCCACCCCCCTCCACTTCTCTCCCCCCCTACCCAACCCAGCACCCCCACCCAAACACACACACACACACACACACACACCTTAAACCAGCTTATATTTCACTCCTTTCCTATTTCTACTTAGTTCTGTCGAAGGGTCATGAGGACTTGAAACGTCAACACTTTTCTTCCCCGCCGATGCTGAGTTTTTCCAGGTAATTCTGTTTTTGTAACTGAAAAAGAACGTGTTTTTAAAAAGTTTTTTTGGCTCGTAAGTATTGATTTTCTTCAGTTCATAAATTGGGCAAATCCATTGGAAATTCAAAACTGTGGTGGAGGATATAGTGGCGCTGGAGGCAGTTCAAAAGAGATTCACTAGGCTGACTTCTGGGATGAAGGGTTTGGCTTATCAAGGACAGCTAAACAGGTTAGGGCTTTATTCATTAGAATTTAGAAGAATGAGGGGTGATCTTTTTGAAACGTGCAAGATTCTTACGGGGATGGACGAGGTAGACGTTGAGAAGATGCTTCCACTAGTGGGAGAATCTCGAACTAGGTACAAAGTTACAGAATAAGGGGGACACACATTTATAGCCAAGATGCAAGGGAGTTTCTTCTCTCGGGGGGTAGTGAATGTCTGGAAGCTGTGGAGGCTAGATTACTGAAAGTATTTAAAAAGGAGGTAAATAGATTTTTGAAAGATCGGGGAGTTGAGGGCTATGAGGAGTTAGCATGAAAGAGGAGTTGAGGCCTAGGGCAGATCAGTCATGATCTGATTGAATGTCGGGGCAGGGCTTGAGGGGATGAATGGCCTACTCCTGCTCCTATTTCTTATGTTCTTATAGACATAAGAACTATGGGGGAGCGACAGTGTTGGGAGGGAGGTTGTGAGGGGAGATCTACGGACTAAGAAACTGTGTCCATAATTCTCAATGCCAGGGTCCTGTGAATGGAACCTTGCATATAAGGTCAAGACGTCCTCACAGAATCACGCACGCAATCTCTTGCCCTTTACACCGACACAATGCTGTCTCACCTACTCATTCAAGGATTTTTAAAAAATGTATTCTTTCATGGGATGTGGGCATCGCTGGCAAGCGTTCCTTGCCGATCCATAATATGGGAAAATGCGAGGTTATGCGCTTTGGCAGGAAGAATAGAGGAGCTGAATATTATAAATGGAGAAAGACTGTAGAAAGCTGCAGCACAGCAGGATTTTGGGGTCCTTGTGCATGAATCCCAAAAAGCTAACATACAAGTTCAGAAGGTAATAGGGAAAGCAAATGGAATGTTGGCCTTTATTTCAAAGGGAATGGAATATAAAAATAGGGAAGACTTGTTAAAACTACACAAAGCACTAGTTAGATCACTAGTTAGAATACTGTGAACAGTTTTGGTCCCCTTATCTAAGGAAAGACATACTGGCATTGGAGGCAGTCCAGAGAAGGTTCACTAGGTTGATCCCGGGTATAGAGAGATTTTCTTATGAGGAGAAGTTGAGTAGGTTGGACCTTTAACTTATTGGAGTTTAGAAGAATGCAAGGTGACCTTATTGAAATGTAAGATTCTTAATGGACTTGACAGAGCAGATGCTGAGTGGTTGTTTCCCCTTGTGGGGGAGTCCAGAATCAGAGGGCATAATCTCAGAGTAAGGGGTCACCCATTTAAAACAGAGGTGAGGAGGAATTTCTTCTCTCAGAGGGTTGTTAATCTGTGGAATTCTTTACCACAGAGGGCTGTAGAGGCTGGGTCATTAAGTATATTCAAGGCTGAGATAGAGAGATTTTTAATCAGTAAGGGAATCAAGGGTTATGGGGAAAAGGCAGGAAAGTGAAATTGAGGATTATCAGATTCGGCCATGATCTCATTGAATGGCGGAGCAGACGCGATTGGCCAAGTGGCCTACTTCTGCTCCTACGTCTTTGGCCTAATTGCCCTTGAACTGTGTGGCTTGCTCAGCTACTTTAGAGGGCAGTTAAGAGTCAACCACATTGCTGTGGGTCTGGAGTCACATGTAGGCCAGACAGGGTAAGGATGGCAGATTTCCCTCCCTAAAGGACAGTCATGAACCAAATGGGTGACAATCAATGAAAGTTTCATAGCTACCATGACTAAGGCAAACTCTGTATTGAAGATTTTATTAATTGGATTTAAATTCCACCAGCTGCCGTCATGGGATTTGAACCCATATCCCCAGAGCATTAGCCTGGCCCTCTGGATTACAGGTCCAGTGACATTACCACGATGCCAGCATCTCCACTTCATGAGTGGCCAACATTGCTTGCTATTGTGCTATCCAGTGAAATATCTGTGAAAAGCCCATACGAGGTTTGATGGCAGCATCTGATTTTCTCCTGTTGTCCTCCTATTGCAGCCTCTTGCACCGAAAAGAACAAGGACAGTGGGTGCATGGGAACACCACCGCCTATGAATTCATGCGCCACCCTGGTTTGGAAATATATTGCTTTCCTTTACCGTCACTCAGTGAAAATCCTGGATCTCTGTCCTGAGATAGCCATACTGCATGTTCCACCACTTAATATGAACATAGTCCCTCAACTCCGCCTTCGCATGATCATCACTCTCTGTTGATTGAAGTGATCTCAGCTGGCACTGCAACAACATTATCCTCGTGTGCCTCTGCACTTGTTTTGAGTTCAAAGTCAGCAGCACTTTCTCATGTTATGTCTTTATTGAACTGGTCTACAACAGCAGCTTACAGAGACTACATTGTGGCAGAGGTCACATGACTATGGAAAGCCAGACAGGACATGTAGTACTGCTGCAGTTCAAAACCTTCAAAACATCCCTCTTTTCATACCGAACAAAAGACACAAACATCCCCCTTTTCCTAACCAACAAAAGACAAATTTGCATGCACGATCATGTTTATCTGAATTATCCAAGTCACCCTCTATACACCCATTGTTCTCATGCATTAACAACGGCTTGCTCTACCTGTCAGTCTCTGCATCTGCATTGCGCACATAGGCCTGAATTTTTAGGTTGACAGGTGGGGCAGCATTAGCGGGGGAATGGACCGCTGACCACGATTTCACCCCAGCTGGCCGATTATTGGCCAGGCAGCGTGAAGCATGCACTGAGAAGCTCAGCACTGCAGGGATGGAGGCAGGAAGAGGGTGGACGCTGACGTCAACGTGGGTTCGGGCCAACCCTGGGGGAAAGCTCCCCTTGTTCAGAGAGAGTCATTCCCATGGCACTTTTGCCTTGGTACCTATTGTTGTTCTATTTCTGTTGTTGGGGACCAGTCGATCTCTGGGAGTGATGGTTGTCCTGTGCTCTGTACAGCCGGTGAGATCCCATCTTCCTGACCATCCAACTGCCATGAGGGAACATCTTCGGTAGTTGCTCGGATACGCCTGCGGTTGCGCCAGTATATCTGGTTGTTCACTTCCGCCACGTACGATCGAGGTGACAATTTCACTCCGCAGGTCCTGAGCTGCCACATGGGCTGACTTCCTCTGGGAGCGTTGAAGGTTTGTACCCTGACTGGCTTTCCAATGCTCAGCTCTGGCAATGGTTTGGCACTCTTGTCAAAATGAAATTTGGCTCTCTGCTGTTTCACCTTGATTTTTACACTCATGCCTGTTAGTACTTCTGGTTTCAGTAGCTGTTTTTGCTATTGGTAATTTTTGCGCTGCATGACATTGGTCTTTGGACAGGAATGCTTCCCATGCCTTCAGTCAGTGTGTTTCTCCACTCGAGGGTTGCCTTCTATACGCTTGTGCTAGATTTGCTTGATTTCCTAATGATTCCTTTGGCAATTTTCACTGCCACCTCAGCCTTTCCATTCGACTGTGGATTGTATGGAGATGATGCGTCATGTTGAATTTCCCAATCCTTCGTGAGATGGCTGAATTCTTCACTCATCAACTGAGGGTCATTGTCACTCATCCCAATGTCTGGAATGCCTTCATGACTGAAGTGTGCTTTCAGACATTCTACTGTTTCTCCTGTCATCATTGAAGTCAGCTGGAATAACTCCCAGTAGCCAGAATACTGGTCTACAGTGACAAGATCATCAGTTCCTGCTATAGTGAAGAGGTCTACTCCCAACTTCATCCATGGTCTGTCTGGGAAGTCATGAGTCATCAATGGCTCTCAAGTTTGTTTAGCTTGGTACTTGTTACAAGCACCACGCTGGTCTATCTGGTCTTTAATTTCATTGCTCATGGTTGCTCAGCCTTTCTCAGACTCAACTCCCTTGATGGCTTGCAAGGATGCATTTCAGCATCTCCCCTCTCACCTCCTCAGGGACGATGACTCGATTTCCTTTGTACAAGATGCCATTCTGGGCTGTCAATTCATCTCGGTGTGCCCAATATGGGCTTGTGACCACAAGTGTGTCCTAGATGCTTCCAGGCCACCCCTTCATCACTACTTCTTGTAGCACTTGGAGAGTTGCATTGTGTTGGGTAGTTCACTTGATGTGGGAAGGCACTTGTCTGTCAGATTCACTATCTCTGCTGGGTTGATGACTTCCAGATCATGTCGAGCTGCTGCTTCATGTTGAATCTGGAAGATTTCACATTCTGTTGTAGCATCCTCAACTTCCTTCATGGGGAGTGCTGCTCTCAACAGCATGTCAGCAATGTACATCTGTTTCCCTTGCTTGTATGTCATGTCCAGATGGTATCTCTGCAAACAAAGTAACATTCTTTGCAGATGCTTTGGAACAGATAGTAGTGGTTTGCAAAAAATGCTTTGCAGTGGCTTGTGGTCAGACTCCGCTCTTACCTTGTCTCTCCCAAACAAGTATTGATGAAAATGCTCACAAGTAAAGACAATAGCCATGCACTCTTCCTTAATCTGAACATAGCATTGTTCAATTTGCTTTAGTGCCCTGGTTGCAAATGCGACTGATCATCCTTGCTGCATTAGGGATGCTCCAAGACCTGTCTCGCTGGTGTCACACTGCAAGGTGACTTGGTCATTGACATTGTAGTACTTCATCACTGGTGCTGCTGTCCCTAATTGTTGGATTTTAGTGAACACTGCTTCTTGTTCTGTTCCCCAACACCCCTTGGCAGTGAGCTGGCATAATGGTTCATACTCTGACGACAAATTAGGCAAAGATTTTGCAAAATAGTTCAAGAATCCAACAAATCGTTGCGCTGCTTTCACATCTATTGGTTGTTGCATCGCTGCTGCAGCTCTCACCTTGTCTGGATCCAGGCGAAGACTTGTTGCTGTCAATACATGACCTATGTCCTTGACTTCAGGCGTCTTCAGTTGCAATATTTTCCTTTTTCAGCTTCAGATTCATTTGGCGAGCTCACTCTTGCAGCTGTATTACATTCTGATTGTGGTCAGCTATGGTTTCTTCCACGGTGCCTCCACTTCCATAGTTGAGTCGATCATCCAATACGGGTTGCACTCTGAGAAGATCACTCACTGTCTCATGCCGCCTGTGTTGATACTCGTCTGGAGCCATGGAAATGCCAAATGGCACGCAAAACCACCTGTGTTCCCCAAATGGTGCCAGAATGTAGTTAGAAAACTGCTGTTTTCACCCAGTTCACTTGCCAGTAACCATCCTTCATATCTCAGACAGTAAAGTTCTTTGCCCTTGCAAATTGTGGTAAAATTCCTTTGATGGTTGGAATGGGGTAGTGAGGTCCCTTCAGTGCTTTATTTAGGACTTTTGGGTCTAACATGCTTGCAGCTTTCCACATTGTTTCACTGCTAACATGCTGCCAAACCAGTCTGCAGGCATTGTCACTTCCTGGACTACCACCCCTTTCTTTTCCAGCTCTTTTATCTTGCCTTTTGGGCTTGACATGGAGGCAACTGGAACTCTGCTCAGCAGATGCTGAATTGGTCTTACACTCTCATCTACCTCTAGATGATATTCTCCTGGTAGACATCCCAACCCTGTAAGCACAACTTTGTATTCCTCTAGAATCTGTGCGGCAGTCAATGGTTTTGTGCACTGCGACAGGTTATAAACCCCTGTTGGCATGTTCAGGGTCACCAGTCCAAGTTTAAGACTCACTTCAGCTGAGATGAGCGGCTGTTGTGTACCGTCTATGACCTTCCTTCTTGCCATTGCATTGGGGTCTCAAACTAATTTGCGCTCTCAATATGAGTGTCGTACCATCATGTAGCCTCAAACTTATTTTCAAGGGGTTTCAATTTTGGATCTCCACATTGGGTCACTTCACACAGGTTCTGTGAAGGTCATGACGTTGTTTGATGCACCAATGTCCATCTGACACTTTTGTTCGCTTGATAATCTCCTTCTGTGGTCATCAGTGTAACAGTCACAAACTATTTATCACCTCTCAACTTGATGGAACCAACTTGTATTGTGTATAGTTCTTCATCAGGCTCCTTTGCTGATATCTCTCCAGTGGCCACCTGTATAGGCTTGTTTTGCTTCTTTCTCGCCATGCACTTGTATGCAAAACGATTCAGCTTCTAGCAGTTAAAACACTGCCTTTCCCATGCTGGGCAATCCTTCTTGATGTCATCTGCAGTATCTGCATCCTTTGTCTGTGATTATATTGCTTTTTTGACCTGGAATGTTTCTCAGTATGATATATCTCCTGGTCTGTAATCCCATTCATGTGCTCTAACTGACGTTTTACAAGCTCCGCATTTAACGCATGTCCAATGCTTTCCTGAGCGTAAGTTTCTCCTCTTTTAGTAGATTTGCTTTCACTGAGGAGGTCTCAGAAGCCTAAGACTACTCAATCTTTAATCAGATCATCTTTTAGATGCCTGAATTCACATGATTCTGCAAGCTGTGTTACTGCTGTTTATACTGTTCATTGGGCTTGTTCACACCTTGAACTCAAGTGCTGAATACATAGCGTTCATAATTAACCTTCACTTGGGGTTCAAAATGTGCGTTCAAGGTGTTCAAATTCTCTGTCGTCTGTTACTTTTGATTGTTGAATATATTTAATGTGGAATACAATTTGTAGCAGTCCTTCCCCAGCAGTGTTAAAAGTGTGGCTAGTCTTATCGGTTCCGGCTTGTTAATTAAATTGTTGCCAGCTTGTAGTTTTTCCATTGCAAGTGGAAAAACTGCCTGTTCCGCCACATATCACCTTTCATTGCTACCAGAGAAGGGAGGGGGAAGTTTATAGCTATGATGACTCACCCAGTATTTTACTTGCAGTCTTCGGTTTGTTTTTGCTTTTCCTTGCCATTATGCAATAGCTTTTTGCAGATTTGAATATTCCTGTGTGCCTTTGAGCTATGGCTTCTCTGAAGAAGTTCCAGGGTTTTAAAACTTTAGTTCAAAGGCAGCAGTGCTTTCTCAGTGAGAATTGTTATTGAACTCTAAAAGGACAGCTTATTGAGAGACTGCCTCATGGCAGAGGTCACATGACTACAGCAAGCCAGATAGGAAATGTAGTACTGTTGCGTTTCAAGCCCCCAACAGCACTCCTAGGCTGAGAGGGAAATGTGGTCAGCCAGATTTTCTATTGCTAATTGCTAACCAGTGTCTCCTGCGATACAGGCTGAGTGAGACCAGGGCCAACTCACCTGTGATGTCCATCACTCTCAAATTAACTGCCAAACCTGGAGAATTGGCCATTTGGTCAGAGTACAAGTCTGTCCAGTGTTATATTAATCAGGACCTTCAGGAAGAGTGGGCAGGGGAAGGAGGGAATGCTGGCAAGGGGAGCAAAAACATCGAAGGATTGACAGCCCTGGTCAAATCGCGATACCATTTATTGCATTGATCAAGTTACAAGGTATGGAATCGCCTTGGCCAATGTCGGTCTTCTCTGTTTGGTCCATACACCAGCTAAGTTTGTCCACCTTGAACTTCCCCTCTGAAGCAAATGCTTCCCACTTCATCCTTGAAGAGAAACTTCAGTAAATCACTTTCTCCATTAAGTTGAGCTGGCACAATATTTTATTTACTGTGTTTTAACATCTCGCAATTGACAAGGCGTGAAAAGATTTACGAGTGCAGCAGCTCATTCGACAAGCCGGCAAAGCCGCTCTGCAAACAGTCATCTCTCTGCAAAACTACAGGACATTTGGGAAGATGCCCTGACTGTCTGCTGCGCCCTTTCTCGCTAACACGGAAAGGTATTCAGGGGCACTGACTCATTCAAGCCACTGGAACAAAATTACCCCTCGTTCTCCCACCAATTTTCTCCTCGCCTTGAAAACTTTGCCTCTTCCTAATCCACATTTTCAAAGGTGTCGGCAACCTATGTTAATTCCAATAATCATATGTTGAGGAAAGAATGAGCCCGAAGCCAGCCTGTGCCTTCAGACAGGTTTATTTCCAAGCCCACAGAGTAAAGGCACAGACTCTTCCAATTACCCCAACACCCAGTGTGGACATCTTTTTATGCCCTTGAAACCCTCACTCATCCCCAATTGAGGACAGCTGCTCTTGATTACCAACTTAAAGCACGCACTCCACTGCAGCACAATTCCGACATGAATATGCCAGTCCTACCCTCAGCAAACTCACACTTTCTAGGTTGGTCCTCATGAGCAGAAATGTTCACTGAGGTTTCCCCTGTTTTCTTCTGGGGTGGTGCTGAGGCCAGCTGTAGCAGCTATAGTTAAGATTAGGTACCTCAGCACAGGCCGGGGATAGTTGTCCTCGAGTCCTGGATTAGTCAGTGAGTCACCGATGAAGCCACTGACACAGTTGCAGCCAAGAATTTTACTGGCACGAGATCGACAGGATTTACTTGCTTGTCAGATAGAAGTTAATTACTTTCACCCTGAAGCATCAATATCTAAATCTTTGAAAGTGAAGCGAAGCATGAACAAAAGCGGAGCAGTGTTCCCCCAGTCCAAAAATAATCAGCACCTTAATGTACCATCTCAGCTGACGCCATGTTAAAAATGAACAGGGCAACAGCTTTCCTGTATGAGCAGACAACATTTGGAAGTCAAGCTTCACCGAACACACCCAACTTCATTTTCCCCACATATTTAAAACCCCAAGTAGCGCTTGAGGTCAAACAGTGAAAATGCTGAGAGCTGAACACCAAATCTGTTGCATACCTTTGCCACAATTTTTGCCACTTAAGTTATCATGAAAGAATGTCCCCTCACATAAATAGTCGTTTGGTAAAAGAGAACTTGAGTGTTGCTGAACAAAGACACACGCTGTCAAAGCTTTTTGCCTTGCACTCATCAGAACAATTAGGCAGAAGACCAAATTGTGAAAGGAACAACAATTTATATTGCATGAGAAGAGAGTGCTGATTGGTTGGCAAGTTAACTTGCATGGCAGGTTATTCCAAAACCTCCTGCATTCTGAGTCAAGAGACTCTTCCTGTTTCAAATTTATTTCTGACTCATTTACATTTACACCTTCTGGACTTTACTTGGCTTGAAGGAACACTCTGGGCTTATCTTATGTCTGATAGGGAAAGGGATATGAATGGAAGGTAGCTGAGGGTGAAGTCTTTCAAAAGTGAGGCAAGTGCTTTGGGACTAAGGATTCTTTACCTGTTTCTTTTTCTTCTCAAGTAATCGATGAGGATATTTCAACATTATTAATAACCAAGTAAGCAACTCAATTTGCTCAATTACTAATTTGAGCTGTCTGTGATTGGAAGTCAAGTCCACGGCGCAGGGTACAACAAAACAAGAAGCAAAGGGAAAGACGATCTAAATGAAGCAGCAAAGAGGTGCGCTTTAGAAACCGATAGACTACGGGAGGAAGGGAAGAATGAGACCATTTATTCAGGTCAGCCTAGCTTGCAAGGAATCGCAAATTTTGAATACAGAAAGGAAAAGCAAGATTGACCTGAACAGCAAAGAGAATGAGCAATGAGAAAAGATCAAAGAAGCTCAACCTCATATGTATGAAATGAAGGTAATCATAGGGGAGGTGAACCTTGTAATGTTATATGTGGCACTAAACAGTTCAGAAATGAGCTAAGCCAGAATATTCCTTCAAGCCAAGTCAAGATCAGAGGGTGTAAATGTAAATGAGTGAGAGATAAATTCAAAACAGGAGGAGTCTCTTAACTCAGGATGCAGAACGTTTTGGAATAACCTGCCATGCAAGTCAAAAGAGGAGTTATTCAAAATATTTTCAGATGCTATTATGAGAAACTTAATGTCCCAAAACGTGAAGCTTTCATGAGACATGGGCTAAAGCTTCTTGCGATGTTCTTCCACATTAAAGGCACTACATAAATGCAAGTTGTTGTTGTGGTTACTGCTTGACCCGTCTCTAAATTAGTTTTTAACCAGCCTCCACATCACCGTCGTTAATGTGCTTAGTACAGTCAGTGAACAGTCACACAATCTATACCTGGAACCCAAGACTGCTTGGCTTGAACTCCAGACTCAAACCTAACATAAATTAACCCTTATTATAATCCTCTGCAGCAGGCAGCCCCTCCACCTGTAAGCAATGAGCAGCATAATCTGGCTCCCTATCACTCCCTGCTCCTGTCTTTGTTTCATTATTGGTGGCACAGTCATTACCTGTCTGGGTTCCGACACTCGTAAACTCCCTAAACACCCTCTGTCTTGCTAACTCTTCTACTTTCAAGAACCTTTGCTAAAACTATCAAAATCTCTTTGGTTTGTGCCTTAGGCCAGCCCTTCACTAGTTGGCATCTGTTAGCACCCCAGGGAAATGCTTTGGGCTATGTGGCAACTCAGAGGATTATAGGATATGTCTTTAGTTTAAAGTGAAATGAAGGGGGTCATATAACCTTGTCTGAAATCTGCCTGACAGCTAGCCTGGGTGATTTAATTGTTGGAGATTAAAGGAAGGCCCAGAATGTTTCACTGGGAAGAAGGGGTGAGACGTTCATTTATACTTGGAGTCAATGGCAGCAGCCTGTATGCTTAAGTGGCTAGACTGTGAGTCTCCAAAATCATTCTTGGTGTCTCAAGGATAGCTAATTAGCGTTTTTACCTGGATACAAGGCCCATGTGATTCACATTGCCTTGGAAATGGGCTTTGAGAGAGGAAGCCTCTCTATGAGGCTGCTTCCCTTGGCTGGAGAGTGTAGAACTTGCAGGGGACGTGGTGTCAAGGTAAGGGTGTCGCCCATTGTGAGTGAGATGAGGAGGAACTTCTTCACTCAGAAAGTTGCGAATCTTTGGCATTTTCTTTCCCAGGGGCTGAAGATGTTTGGTCATTGAGTACATTCAAGGCAGAGATGGATAGAATTTTGGATGGTGAGGGAATCGAGGGATATGGCGATACTGCAGGAAGGTGGAGTTGAGGTGGAAGATGAGCCAAGATCTCACTGAACAGTGGACCAGGTTCATTTTGGATCTATCGGAGCAGCAATTTGTCATGTCAGGAGACGTTTCTGAATGCTGTGGGGGGGATACAGCACATTGACCTAAGAATTAGGAGCAGAAGTAGGCCATACGGTGCCTTAAACCTAGGAAAGAAAATTCCAAAGATTCACAACCCTCTGAGTGAAGAAGTTCCTCCTCATCTCACTCAAACCGCTTTACTTTAACATCATGGCCCCTGCAAGTTCTCCAGCAAAGGGAAGCAGCTTCATTTACATTTCTACCCTGTCTCTATGAGCATTCTCAGTATTGAAGTTGGGTTACAATTTCCAAAACTACAAATGCAGGTTTTCTGGCAGTGGTGCAAGTCAAAAATCTGATAATCCAATCAGATTGTTGACAAAAACAAAAATAAAAATACCGGGAAAAACTCAGCAGGTCTGACAGCATCTGCGGAGAGAAATACAGTTAACATTTCGAGTCCGTATCACTCTTCTTCAGAAATAAGGAAAAATAGAAGAGAGGTGAAATATAAACTGGTTTAAGTGGGGGGTGGGGGGGTGGGACAGGTTGAACTGGATAGAGGGCCAGTGATAGGTGGAGATTGCCAAAGGATGTCATAGACAAAAGGATAAAGAGGTGTTGAAGGTGGTGATATTAGCTAAGGAATGTGCTAATAGGTGGCATTAAGGGTAGAAAGCAGGACGAACAAGGTACAGATAGCCCTTGTGGGGGTGGGGTGGGAGGGAAGGGATCAAAATAGGCTAAAAGGTAGAGATAAAATAATGGATGGAAATACATTTAAAAATAATGGAAATAGGTGGGAAAAGAAAAATCTATATAAATTATTGGAAAAAGTGGGATCGGAAAGGGGGTGGGGATGGAGGAGAGAGTTCATGATCTAAAGCTGTTGAACTCAATATTCAGTCCAGAAGGCTGTAAAATGCCTAGTCGGAAGATGAGGTGCTGTTCATCCAGTTTGCGTTGAGCTTCACTGGAACAATGCAGCAGGTCAAGGTCGGACATGTGGGCATGAGAGCAGGGTGGAGTGTTAAAATGGCAAGCGACAGGTCATGATGCGGACAGACCGAAGGTGTTCCTCAAAGCGGTCACCCAGTCTGCGTTTGGTCTCTCCAATGTAGAGGAAACCACATTGGGAGCAGCGAATGCAGTAGAATAAATTGAGGGAAGTGCAAGTGAAATGCTGCTTCCTTTGAAAGGAGTGTTTGGGCCCTTGGATGGTGAGGAGAGAGGAAGTAAAGGGGCCGGTGTTGCACCTTCTGCAGTTGCATGGGAAGGTGCCGTGGGAGGGGGTTGAGGAGTAGGGGGTGATGGAGAAGTGGATCAGGGTGTCCCGGAGGGAACGATCCCTGCGGAATGTTGCCAGAGCGGGTGCAGGGAAGATGTGTTTGGTGGCGGCATCATGCTGGAGTTGGCGGAAATGGCGGAGGATGATCCTTTGAATGCGGAGGCTGGTGGGGTGATAAGTGAGGACAAGGGGGACCCTATCATGTTTCTGGGAGGGAGGAGAAGGCGTGAGGGCGGATGTGCGGGAGATGGGCCGGACACGGTTGAGGGCCCTGTCAACCACCGTGGGTGAAAAACCTCGGTTAAGGAAGAAGGAGGACATGTCAGAGGAACTGTTTTTGAAGGTAGCATCATCAGAACAGATGCGACGGAGGCGAAGGAACTGAGAGAATGGGATGGAGTCCTTACAGGAAGCGGGGTGTGAGGAGCTGTAGTCGAGGTAGATATGGGAAGGCTTGTAATGAATATTGGTGGACAGTCTATCACCAGAAATTGAGACAGAGTAGGTCAAGGAAGGGAAAGGAAGTGTCAGAGATGGACCATGTGAAAATGATGGAGGGATGGAAATTGGAATCAAAATTAATAAATTTTTCCAGGTCCAGACGGGAGCATGAAGCAGCACTGAAGTAATCATCGATGTACTGGAGAAAGAGTTGCGGAAGGGGGCCGGAGTAGGACTGGAACAAGGAATGTTCCACATACCCCATAAAGAGACAGGGCATAGCTGGGCTATGGGTACCCACATGGACCCCAGCTATGCCCTGTCCCCCTTGTCCTCACTTATCACCCCACCAGCCTCCGCATTCAAAGGATCATCCTCCGCCATTTCTGCCAACTCCAGCATGGTGCCACCACCAAACGCATCTTGGCTTCACCCCACCTGACAGCATTCCGCAGGGATCATTCCCTCCGGGACACCCTGGTCCACTTCTCCATCACCCCCTACTCCTCAACCCCCTCCCACGGCATCTTCCCATGCAACCGCAGAAGGTGCAACACCTGCCCCTTTACATCCTCTCTCCTCACCATCCAAGGGCCCAAACACTCCTTTCAAAGGAAGTAGCATTTCACTTGCACTTTCCTCAATTTAGTCTACTGCATTCGTTGCTCCCAATGCAGTTTCCTTTACATTGGAGAGACCAAACGCAGACTGGGTGACCGCTCTGCGTAACACTGTCTGTCTGCAAGCATGACCCAGACCTCCCTGTCGCTTGCCATTTCAACACTCCACCCTGCTCTCATGCCCACATGTCCATCCTTGACCTGCTGCAATGTTCCAGTGAAGCTCAACGCAAACTGGAGGAACAGCACCTCATCTTCCGACTAGGCACTTTACAGCCTTCTGGATTGAATATTGAGTTCAACAACTTTCGATCATGAACTCTCTCCTCCATCCCCACCCCCTTTCCAATCCCCTTTTTCCCAATAATTTACATAGATTTTTCTTTTCCCACCTATTTCCATTATTTTTAAATGTATTTCCATCCATTGTTTTATCTCTACTTTTTAGCCTATTTCGATCCCTTCCCCCCACCCCACCCCCACTAGGGCTATCTGTACCTTGTTCGTCCTGCTTTCTACCCTTAATGTCCCCATTAGCACATTTCTTAGCTAATATCACCATTGTCAACACCTCTTTGTCCTTTTGTCTATGACATCTTTTGGCAATCTCCACCTATCACTGGCCCTCTATCCAGTTCTACCTGCCCCACACCCCCACCCCCCTCTTAAACCAGTTTATATTTCACCTCTCTTTTACTTTTCCTTAGTTCTGTTGAAGAGTCATATGGACTCGAAACGTTAACTATGTTCCTCTCCACAGAAGCTGTCAGACCTGCTGAGTTTTTCCAGCTATTTTTGTTTTTGTTTTTGTTTTGAATTTCCAGCATCCGCAGTTTTTTACTCATATCAGACTGTTTGACAGTTTGGATGAAAAAAAAATAAATGATAACCAGCAATAAAAACAGAAAATGCTGGAAATTCTCAGCAGGTCTGGCAGCATCTGTGGTGAGAGAGGCTGAGATCATGTTCCAGATCAAGGACCTTTCATTGAAACTGGAAAAGGGTAGAAATGTAATAGTTTTTGAGCAAGCGATAGAGAGGAGGGTGGGGAAAAGAACAAAGGCAGAAGGTCTCTGTTCAGGTGGAGGGCAGGAGATACTAAGTGACAAAAGGTTCCATGGCCAAAGAGAGTGGTCATGGGACAAGCAAAGAAACAAATGAAGAGTCCAGAGAGGTTCCTATCTAGAATCCAAGCAAAGGGTTTGGATAGTTCATATGTAGAAGGGGTTACCATTAAGTGAGTGACAGGCTTGGTCCTCTTGTGGGAGAATCTAGAACTAGGGGCCACTATTTAAAAATAAGGAGTCGCCCATTTAAAACAGAAAGGAGGTGAATTTTTTCACTCAGAGGGTCGTGTGTCTTTGGAACTCTCTCCCTGAAAAGGTGGTGGAAGCAGAGGCTTTGGTGGATAGATTCTTGGTAAGCAAAGAGGCGATAGGTTATCCGGGGTAGGTGGGATGCAGATTTCAGGTTACTATCAGATCAGCCATAGTCTTATTAAATGGCGGAGCAGGCTCGATGGGCTGAATGGCCTACTCCTGCTCCTTGTTCGTTTGCTTGTATTGGTTTGAATGCTTTACATTATTGAGTAACGGATACTTGGGAGTGGGCAAAAAAATGGAATCTCATTGAGGATGATTTATATAGAATAATGCATGGAGAGTTTGCAGTCTCTAGATTCCCCAAACTCGCCGGGAACGTGCTC
Organism: Carcharodon carcharias; assembly: GCF_017639515.1. NCBI lineage: Eukaryota > Metazoa > Chordata > Chondrichthyes > Lamniformes > Lamnidae > Carcharodon > Carcharodon carcharias. Next base: position 19,093,989 of record NC_054483.1, on the reverse strand, counting down.
TCCTTGAGTTTGCGTCACATTCTTCCCCAGAACCTTTCGAACATTACAATGTTTTCACTCCTAGTACGATTGCCTGATACAGCACAAAACCAAAAGTGAAATTGCACCATATCAATGTATTAATATTAAATTGTGAATGACAAGCAGACTATGACCTTCCAACCACACTTCAAGCTTCAGAAGAAAAATGTTAAAAAAAAAAGTCAGTGTCAATGAAAGATGAAGACTTGCCTATGAAGCGTTTCACAGCCTCATGTCACAGCCAATGAAATACTTTTGAAATGCAGTCACTGCTGTAATGTAGGAAACACGGGAGCCAATTTGCACACAGCAAGCTCCCACAAATAGCAATGCGGTCATCACCAGTTGACCTGTTGTTAGGTGTTGGATTGAGGGATAAATGTTGGGCAGGAGACCGGGGTCAACCTCACTGCTCATTTCTGAAATAATGCAACATGATCTTTTACATCCAGCTGGAAGGGCAGACAGGTCCTCAGTTTAGTATCCCATCTGAAAACAGCACCACTGTTCAGTGCATCATTGCCATTTCAGCTGAGGTTTTATGCTCTCTGAACCCAGGCCTTCGACCTCAGAGACAAGTGTGCTACCAACTGAACCCGTGCTATCAGGAGAAAGGCCATCCAACTCATTTTTCCTTAAAACTCTTTGGTTCCCCCACCAGCCACAGCATCTAAGGAAATCTTTATTGCCTCCAGGATGGTTGGCTCAACCAGGACCTCTTCACATCAGGCCTGACCTTGCCTTTTCCGAGTTTGGACCTGGGTCCCATGATTGTGGTCTAACATGGAACGCTGTTACCAATTCACTCTTTTTCTATGTTGCATGACACCTTCAATTGCTGCAAGAATGCATCTCATTTGCCTCCTTCTACACCTGAAGACAAATGTTTTTCTGGCCTTTTCTCAGAATACAACCATCTGGTGGGAGGGATCAGCCTCAAAGCTCATCATCTCTACGGGCTTTGATGTTTCCATGGTGAGTCTCAATGGATGCCATGTTCAAGGTCAGGCTTCAGACACAGATATAAGGTTGTAGTAATCTGAGGTGTAATACTCCTTTAAGAGAATGTAAGCAGATTGACCATGTGACTGTAAGACCCAATAGCTGTGTAGCGTGGGCGACCATGTCAATGTTGGTCTAGAGTAGGTTCTGTTTGGAGAAGCACACGTCATGTTAATTTTCTGTTGTTTGTGTAAATAAAAGCATGTGCTTCATTTCACATTGGTCTCTGCGTCTGCAGTGTATTGTAATCAACTCACCTGTCGACAGATAAGCGTGCAACCGGTTTGCAAGCAAAGCGACCCCACAGTAGAACGTAACAAAGATTTTGGGTAAGGTACGCAGCAGGAATTTGAGGAAGAATTTTTTTTTTACCGCTGCAAATGTTAGGCGGCCTAGAATGGCACTACCTATGAGAGTGGTGGAAGCAGAGATGATCAATGATTTCAAAATAAAATTGGAGGGGCAGTTGAAGGAAATAAACTGGCAGGGCTATAGGGAAGGAGTAAGGAAATGGGACTGACAGGATCGTTAGGCAGAGAGCCAGTGAGCCAAATGGCCTCCTTCTGTGCAGTTATGTCTCTATGGATTATAAATCCTTCAACTCTGATTCACCAACATGACACAAATCCAAGTGATGTAATGAGCGCACTGCCAGTGTAAACATTAAAACAAAAATCAAGAAATCTTTCTTTACAACTGTTCCTATTCCATAAGTCATTTTATTTTTAAATATATATAATTCCAGACCCAGTGGCACAGTCTGAACAAAATCATACCAAAACAAAAGCATTGTGCTGGCCCCTGAATCTCAATTCACACATTCCACCTTTATTTAAAGGCCAATGGTTCGAGGGAGAGAGAGAGCCGGCATAATTCAAGTCAGCACTTGACGTAGTCCTGATTCTGCTGAGGGATAATTGGACCCGCAAGGATTTGGGCTTGTGTGGTATTCAGACCATGTACAATCCCTGTCTATTTACTTTACTTCTCTGCTACAACAGAAATGGCAGCCAAGTCCAGGGGGATATGACCTGAAGGCACAACTTCAAAAGGTGTGGAATTTAGCAGATCAAGCTCCCACCGATTTATGGTTTAGCTCAATTAGATAACTCCCAGAAGATGCTGAAAGATCTGCATGAACCTCTTGCACGGTTCTAATTCTCCGGCAGCTGAATAAAGGGGCTGAGGCACTCAGCCACCGGGTTACTCTGGCGAAGCTCACTCACAGTTTCAAGCAAAAAAATAAATTCTGACCTCAAATGGACACATGGGCCCCAACTTTAACTCACCTCCCCATCCCTCCAAACCACCAGATAGGCAGGCAAGTGTCAGGCAAGGGGTTAAAATTTCAACCTGCTCAATCCCTGAATGGGAACACCAAGGGCGTTGCTGAGGAGGGTCAGCACCCATTCAGTGTGCCTGAGTCACAGACTGATGGCATTGATCATGCCTCAATGTTATTTTCAGTTTAAGTCAGTGAGGTACGCTGGCAGCAGAACCACAATGGAGAAACCAACTCATCAGAATAGCCAAGATAACTCTTGAACAACTACTTATCTACAAACTCCTTGTGGGCTAGGGTTGCTTTACCCCAGCCCAAGGAGTCTTTGGATATCCCCATCATCCCTGGTCCCTGTAACTCCCATCTTGTGAGAAACACCCCCACGCGCTCTCCGAATGCCTCCAGTCCCCTCCTCACACTGACCGAGACCAACCCCTTGCCAGAACCAGCATCCCTCCCAGCCTCTTCAACCAATCAGATTGAAGAATCCTCAGTGAGCCGCACGCAGAGTTTAAAAACAGGAAATGCGAACCAGAAAGTACAGATGAGATCTAAATCATGGACAGAAAGTGAAAGCTGGCTGGAAGTTGCAGAGGTTAGAGGCAGAAGCAAAGGGCGGAATCGTCCAGTGATGGCAGGTTTTCACGCCGTCTCGTCTCAAACCCGCCACATTACGCATTCCCGGGAAACACGCCGTTTCCATGAGTGGCGGGTTCTCATCCGCTCGCCGGCCGCCAACTTACCGTTTCGTCACACCGGGCGCCATATTTAAAGTGCAGCCGTGCGCACACGCATCTCGGTGCTTCCAGCCCCCAATGGCTGCTGGGAAGATGTCCACGAGAGGCAAAAAGCCTGCTCCCCTGCTTGAATGACACGTCACTGGAATGCCATTTGGATGCTGTGGAGGCTCTGGCCACAGGACAGGCAGCGGCATCACCAATTCAGCATGGCAGGCCGAGGCACTGGTGGCCAGCGCTAGAATTGGACCCAATGCCTCCGCTGGGGGAGATCAAAGGATTCGTGCCACTGATTGCGACTCCGGCTGTGAAGTGAACCTGTGTGGATGTTCACCAGGCAAAAGCCCAGACTCTGTTGTCTTTCAGAGTGAGGACACCCAACACTGTTCACCCATCGCCCCTGTGCAGCTCCCAGGCTGGCGGCACTTCTAAAGTAAAGGTCTCACCCTTGTCTTCAAACCCCTCAATCGCCTGGCCCCCAGCTGAGGTGTTGCTCAGTCGAAGCCAGGCTTGTCCTAAGGGCCGGACGCTGCTGGCCAAGGTCCTGTTTGCGGACGGCGGAGACAGTTTACAAAGGTCTAGTCAAGCAGGTGAGTTCCAATGGAAGGAAGGTCTGCATGGAGCTGCTCCTGCAATCAGAGAGTGCTTCTTTGCCACGCTTGCTGCTGATAGGCTCAGCATTAGAGGGACAGCAAAACACCGGAGCTGGGGATAGGGCTGTGGGCCGCCAGGAGGGACAGCAAAGGATCATCGGGGCTGGAACCTGGGGAGCCCAAGATCGACAGGGAAGGAGCCCAAGGAGCCAGAGACGATAGGCTCACTGAGGGCAAAGTATTGGAGAACCAGGAGGCCCGTGGACTAGATGGTGTAGCTGTGAGCGTGTAGCAGTCAGACAGTGTGTGTGTGTGTGTGTGTGTGTGTGTGTGTGTGTGTTTGTGAGTGAAAGCGTCAGTGTGTGTGGGAGTGAGGCACTGTGATTGACTGCGCATGTGTGTGTGTCAGGGAAGTGAGTGTGTGTGAATGAGTGAGTGTTTGGGGGGAGTGAGAGAGTGTGACTGATTGAGTGTGTGGGGAGTGAGAGAGTGTGACTGAGTGAGTGTTTGGGGGGTAGTGAGAGAGTGTGACTGAGTGAGTGTTTGGGGGGAGTGAGAGTGTGTGATTGAGTAAGTGTTTGGGGGGAATGAGAGAGGGTGACTGAGTGAGTGTTTGGGGGGAGTGAGAGAGTGTGACTGAGTGAGTGTTTGGGGGGAGTGAGAGAGTGTGACAGAGTGAGTGTTTGCGGGGGAGTGAGAGAGTGTGACTGAGGGAGTGATTGGGGGAATGAGAGAGTGTGACAGAGTGAGTGTTTGGGCGGAGTGAGAGAGTGTGACTGAGTGAGTGTTTGGGGGGAGTGAGAGAGTGTGTCTGAGTGAGTGTTTGGGGGGAGTGAGAGAGTGTGACTGAGTGAGTGTTTCGGGGAGTGAGAGAGTGTGACTGAGTGAATGTTTGGGTGAGTGAGAGAGAGTGACTGAGTGAGAGTTAAGGGGGAGTGAGAGAGTGTGACTGAGTGAGTGTTTGGGAGGAGTGAGAGAGTGTGACTGAGTGAATGTTTGGGTGAGTGAGAGAGTGTGACTGAGTGAGTGTTTGGGGGGGAGTGAGAGTGAGACTGTGTGAGTGTTTGGGGGGGAGTGAAAGAGTGTGACTGAGTGAGTGTTTGGGGGCGTGAGAGAGTGTGACTGAGTGAGTGTTTGGGTGAGTGAGAGAGTGTGACTGAGTGAGTGTTTGGGGGGGAGTGAAAGAGTGTGACTGAGGGAGAGTTTGGGTGAGTGAGAGAGTGTGACTGAGTGAGTGTTTGGGGGCGTGAGAGAGTGTGACTGAGTGAGTGTTTGGGGGGAGTGAGAGAGTGTGACTGATTGAGTGTTTGGGAGGAGTGAGAGAGTGTGACTGAGTGAGGGATTGGGGGGAGTGAGAGTGTGACTGAGCGAGTGTTTGGTGGGAGTGAGAAAGTTTGACTGAGTGAGTGTTTGGAGGTAGTGAGAGAGTGTGACTGAGTGAGTGTTTGGGGAGTAAGAGAGTGTGACTGAGTGAGTGGGGAGTGAGAGTGTGTGACTGAGTGACTATTGGGGGGAGTGAGAGAGTGTGTCTGAATGAGTGTTTTGGGGGGGGGGGTTTGAGTGTGACTGAGTGAGTGTTTGGGGGAATGGGAGAGTGTGACTGAGCGAGTGTTTGGTGGGAGTGAGAAAGTTTGACTGAGTGAGTGTTTGGGGGGAGTGAGAGAGTGTGACTGAGTGAGTGTTTGGGGGGGAGTGAGAGAGTTTGACTGAGTGAGTGTTTGGGGGGAGTGAGAGAGTGTGACTGAGTGAGTGGTTGGGGAGTAAGAGAGTGCGACTGAGTGAGTAGGGAGTGAGAGTGTGTGACTGAGTGAGTATCGGGGGGAGTGAGAGAGTATGTCCGAGTGAGTGTTTTGGGGGGTTGAGAGTGTGACTGAGTGAGTGTTTGGGGGGAGTAAGAGAGTGTGACTGTGTGATTGTGAGTGTATGTGGAGTGAGAGTGTGTGACTGAGTGAGTGTTGGGGGTGGTGAGAGTGTGAGACTGAGTGAGTGATTGAGGGGGAGTGAGAGAGTGTGACTGAGAGAGCATTTGAGGGTGAGTGATAAAGTGTGACTGAGTATGTGTTTTAGTGAAGTGAGAGACTGAAACTGAGTGAGTGTGCGGGGCATGAGGAAGTGTGACTGAGTGAGTGCTTGGGGGGAGTGAGAGAATGTGACTGAGTGAGACTTTGGGGTGTTGAGCGAGTGTGAATCAGTGAGTGTGGTTTGTAGTGAGAGAGTGTGAATGAGTCACTATGTGGGTAGTGAGAGAGTGTGACTGAGTGAGTGTGTCTGGAGTGAGACAGTGTGACTGTTTGAGAGTGGAGTGGGGAATTAGAGAATGTGACTTTGTGAGTGTTTGGGGGGAGTGAGAGAGTGTGACTGAGTGAGTGTTTGGGGGGCGTGAGAGAGTGTGACTGAGTGAGTGTTTGGGGGGAGTGAGAGAGTGTGACTGAGTGAGTGTTTGGGGGGGAGTGTCAGAGTGTGACTAAGTGAGTGTTTGGGGGGAGTGAGAGAGTGTGACTTTGTGAGTGTTTGGGGGGAGTGTCAGAGTGTGACTAAGTGAGTGTTTGGGGGGAGTGAGAGAGTGTGACTGAGTGAGTGTTTGGGGGGGAGTGTCAGAGTGTGACTTTGTGAGTGTTTGGGGGGAGTGTCAGAGTGTGACTAAGTGAGTGTTTGGGGGGAGTGAGAGAGTGTGACTGAGTGAGAGTGGAATGGGGAATTAGAGAATGTGACTGTGTGACTGTTTTGGGGGAGTGAGAGAGTGACTGAGTGAGTGCTTGGGGGGAGTGAGGGAGTGGGACTGAGTGAGTGTTTGTGGGGGAGTGAGGGATTGTGACGGAGTGAGTGTTTGGGGAGTGAGAGAGTGTGACTGAGTGAGTTTTTCAAGGGAGTGAGAGAGTGTGACTGAGAGAGAGTTTTGGGGAATGAGAGAGTGTGACTGAGTGAGTGCTTCGGGGAGCGAGAGATTGCGACTGAGTGAGCGTTTGGGGGGAGTGAGATAGTGTGACTAAGTGAGTGTTTGGGTGAGTGAGAGAGTGTGACTGAGTGTTTGGGGGGCAGTGAGAGAGTGTGACTGAGTGAGTGTTTGGGGGGTAGTGAGAGAGTGTGACTGAGTGAGTGTTTGGGGGGAGTGAGAGTGTGTGATTGAGTAAGTGTTTGGGGGGAATGAGAGAGGGTGACTGAGTGAGTGTTTGGGGGGAGTGAGAGAGTGTGACTGAGTGAGTGTTTGGGGGGAGTGAGAGAGTGTGACAGAGTGAGTGTTTGCGGGGGAGTGAGAGAGTGTGATATAGTGAGTGTTTGGGGGGAGTGAGAGAGTGTGACTGAGTGAGTGTTTGGGAGGAGTGAGAGAGTGTGACTGAGTGAGTGTTTGGGGGGGAGTGAGAGTGAGACTGTGTGAGTGTTTGGGGGGGAGTGAAAGAGTGTGACTGAGTGAGTGTTTGGGGGCGTGAGAGAGTGTGACTGAGTGAGTGCTTGGGTGAGTGAGAAAGTGTGACTGAGTGAGTGTTTAGGGGGGAGTGAAAGAGTGTGACTGAGTGAGAGTTTGGGTGAGTGAGAGAGTGTGACTGAGTGAGTGTTTGGGGGCGTGAGAGAGTGTGACTGAGTGAGTGTTTGGGGGGAGTGAGAGAGTGTGACTGAGTGAGTGTTTGGGGAGTAAGAGAGTGTGACTGAGTGAGTGGGGAGTGAGAGTGTGTGACTGAGTGGCTATTGGGGGGAGTGAGAGAGTGTGTCTGAATGAGTGTTTTGGGGGGCGGTTTGAGTGTGACTGAGTGAGTGTTTGGGGGAATGGGAGAGTGTGACTGAGCGAGTGTTTGGTGGGAGTGAGAAAGTTTGACTGAGTGAGTGTTTGGGGGGAGTGAGAGAGTGTGACTGAGTGAGTGTTTGGGGGGGAGTGAGAGAGTGTGACTGAGTGAGTGTTTGGGGGGAGTGAGAGAGTGTGACTGAGTGAGTGGTTGGGGAGTAAGAGAATGCGACTGAGTGAGTAGGGAGTGAGAGTGTGTGACTGAGTGAGTATCAGGGGGAGTGAGAGAGTATGTCCGAGTGAGTGTTTTGGGGGGTTGAGAGTGTGACTGAGTGAGTGTTTGGGGGGAGTAAGAGAGTGTGACTGCGTGATTGTGAGTGTATGTGGAGTGAGAGTGTGTGACTGAGTGAGTGTTGGGGGTGGTGAGAGTGTGAGACTGAGTGAGTGATTGAGGGGGAGTGAGAGAGTGTGACTGAGAGAGCATTTGAGGGTGAGTGATAAAGTGTGACTGAGTATGTGTTTTAGTGAAGTGAGAGACTGAAACTGAGTGAGTGTGCGGGGCATGAGGAAGTGTGACTGAGTGAGTGCTTGGGGGGAGTGAGGGAATGTGACTGAGTGAGACTTTGGGGTGTTGAGCGAGTGTGAATCAGTGAGTGTGGTTTGTAGTGAGAGAGTGTGACTGAGTCACTATGTGGGTAGTGAGAGAGTGTGACTGAGTGAGTGTGTCTGGAGTGAGACAGTGTGACTGTTTGAGAGTGGAGTGGGGAATTAGAGAATGTGACTTTGTGAGTGTTTGGGGGGAGTGAGAGAGTGTGACTGAGTGAGTGTTTGGGGGGCGTGAGAGAGTGTGACTGAGTGAGTGTTTGGGGGGAGTGAGAGAGTGTGACTGAGTGAGTGTTTGGGGGGGAGTGTCAGAGTGTGACTAAGTGAGTGTTTGGGGGGAGTGAGAGAGTGTGACTTTGTGAGTGTTTGGGGGGAGTGTCAGAGTGTGACTAAGTGAGTGTTTGGGGGGAGTGAGAGAGTGTGACTGAGTGAGTGTTTGGGGGGGAGTGTCAGAGTGTGACTTTGTGAGTGTTTGGGGGGAGTGTCAGAGTGTGACTAAGTGAGTGTTTGGGGGGAGTGAGAGAGTGTGACTGAGTGAGAGTGGAATGGGGAATTAGAGAATGTGACTGTGTGACTGTTTTGGGGGAGTGAGAGAGTGACTGAGTGAGTGCTTGGGGGCAGTGAGGGAGTGGGACTGAGTGAGTGTTTGTGGGGGAGTGAGGGATTGTGACTGAGTGAGTGTTTGGGGAGTGAGAGAGTGTGACTGAGTGAGTTTTTCAAGGGAGTGAGAGAGTATGACTGAGAGAGAGTTTTGGGGAATGAGAGAGTGTGACTGAGTGAGTGCTTCGGGGAGTGAGAGATTGCGACTGAGTGAGTGTTTGGGGGGAGTGAGATAGTGTGACTAAGTGAGTGTTTGGGTGAGTGAGAGAGTGTGACTGAGTGAGTGTTTGGGGGGCAGTGAGAGAGTGTGACTGAGTGAGTGTTTGGGGGGTAGTGAGAGAGTGTGACTGAGTGAGTGTTTGGGGGGAGTGAGAGTGTGTGATTGAGTAAGTGTTTGGGGGGAATGAGAGAGGGTGACTGAGTGAGTGTTTGGGGGGAGTGAGAGAGTGTGACTGAGTGAGTGTTTGGGGGGAGTGAGAGAGTGTGACAGAGTGAGTGTTTGCGGGGGAGTGAGAGAGTGTGACTGAGTGAGTGTTTGGGGGGAGTGAGAGAGTGTGACTGAGTGAGTGTTTGGGCGGAGTGAGAGAGTGTGACTGAGTGAGTGTTTGGGGGGGAGTGAGAGTGAGACTGTGTGAGTGTTTGGCGTGGAGTGAAAGAGTGTGACTGAGTGAGTGTTTGGGGGCGTGAGAGAGTGTGACTGAGTGAGTGTTTGGGTGAGTGAGAGAGTGTGACTGAGTGAGTGTTTGGGGGGGAGTGAAAGAGTGTGACTGAGGGAGTGTTTGGGTGAGTGAGAGAGTGTGACTGAGTGAGTGTTTGGGTGAGTGAGAGAGTGTGACTGAGTGAGTGTTTGGGGGGGAGTGAAAGAGTGTGACTGAGTGAGTGTTTGGGGGGGAGTGAAAGAGTGTGACTGAGTGAGAGTTTGGGTGAGTGAGAGAGTGTGACTGAGTGAGTGTTTGGGGGCGTGAGAGAGTGTGACTGAGTGAGTGTTTGGGGGGAGTGAGAGAGTGTGACTGATTGAGTGTTTGGGAGGAGTGAGAGAGTGTGACTGAGTGAGGGATTGGGGGGAATGAGAGTGTGACTGAGCGAGTGTTTGGTGGGAGTGAGAAAGTTTGACTGAGTGAGTGTTTGGAGGTAGTGAGAGAGTGTGACTGAGTGAGTGTTTGGGGAGTAAGAGAGTGTGACTGAGTGAGTGGGGAGTGAGAGTGTGTGACTGAGTGACTATTGGGGGGAGTGAGAGAGTGTGTCTGAATGAGTGTTTTGGGGGGGGGGGTTTGAGTGTGACTGAGTGAGTGTTTGGGGGAATGGGAGAGTGTGACTGAGCGAGTGTTTGGTGGGAGTGAGAAAGTTTGACTGAGTGAGTGTTTGGGGGGAGTGAGAGAGTGTGACTGAGTGAGTGTTTGGGGGGGAGTGAGAGAGTTTGACTGAGTGAGTGTTTGGGGGGAGTGAGAGAGTGTGACTGAGTGAGTGGTTGGGGAGTAAGAGAGTGCGACTGAGTGAGTAGGGAGTGAGAGTGTGTGACTGAGTGAGTATCGGGGGGAGTGAGAGAGTATGTCCGAGTGAGTGTTTTGGGGGGTTGAGAGTGTGACTGAGTGAGTGTTTGGGGGGAGTAAGAGAGTGTGACTGTGTGATTGTGAGTGTATGTGGAGTGAGAGTGTGTGACTGAGTGAGTGTTGGGGGTGGTGAGAGTGTGAGACTGAGTGAGTGATTGAGGGGGAGTGAGAGAGTGTGACTGAGAGAGCATTTGAGGGTGAGTGATAAAGTGTGACTGAGTATGTGTTTTAGTGAAGTGAGAGACTGAAACTGAGTGAGTGTGCGGGGCATGAGGAAGTGTGACTGAGTGAGTGCTTGGGGGGAGTGAGAGAATGTGACTGAGTGAGACTTTGGGGTGTTGAGCGAGTGTGAATCAGTGAGTGTGGTTTGTAGTGAGAGAGTGTGAATGAGTCACTATGTGGGTAGTGAGAGAGTGTGACTGAGTGAGTGTGTCTGGAGTGAGACAGTGTGACTGTTTGAGAGTGGAGTGGGGAATTAGAGAATGTGACTTTGTGAGTGTTTGGGGGGAGTGAGAGAGTGTGACTGAGTGAGTGTTTGGGGGGCGTGAGAGAGTGTGACTGAGTGAGTGTTTGGGGGGAGTGAGAGAGTGTGACTGAGTGAGTGTTTGGGGGGGAGTGTCAGAGTGTGACTAAGTGAGTGTTTGGGGGGAGTGAGAGAGTGTGACTTTGTGAGTGTTTGGGGGGAGTGTCAGAGTGTGACTAAGTGAGTGTTTGGGGGGAGTGAGAGAGTGTGACTGAGTGAGTGTTTGGGGGGGAGTGTCAGAGTGTGACTTTGTGAGTGTTTGGGGGGAGTGTCAGAGTGTGACTAAGTGAGTGTTTGGGGGGAGTGAGAGAGTGTGACTGAGTGAGAGTGGAATGGGGAATTAGAGAATGTGACTGTGTGACTGTTTTGGGGGAGTGAGAGAGTGACTGAGTGAGTGCTTGGGGGGAGTGAGGGAGTGGGACTGAGTGAGTGTTTGTGGGGGAGTGAGGGATTGTGACGGAGTGAGTGTTTGGGGAGTGAGAGAGTGTGACTGAGTGAGTTTTTCAAGGGAGTGAGAGAGTGTGACTGAGAGAGAGTTTTGGGGAATGAGAGAGTGTGACTGAGTGAGTGCTTCGGGGAGCGAGAGATTGCGACTGAGTGAGCGTTTGGGGGGAGTGAGATAGTGTGACTAAGTGAGTGTTTGGGTGAGTGAGAGAGTGTGACTGAGTGAGTGTTTGGGGGGCAGTGAGAGAGTGTGACTGAGTGAGTGTTTGGGGGGTAGTGAGAGAGTGTGACTGAGTGAGTGTTTGGGGGTAGTGAGAGTGTGTGATTGAGTAAGTGTTTGGGGGGAATGAGAGAGGGTGACTGAGTGAGTGTTTGGGGGGAGTGAGAGAGTGTGACTGAGTGAGTGTTTGGGGGGAGTGAGAGAGTGTGACAGAGTGAGTGTTTGCGGGGGAGTGAGAGAGTGTGATATAGTGAGTGTTTGGGGGGAGTGAGAGAGTGTGACTGAGTGAGTGTTTGGGAGGAGTGAGAGAGTGTGACTGAGTGAGTGTTTGGGGGGGAGTGAGAGTGAGACTGTGTGAGTGTTTGGGGGGGAGTGAAAGAGTGTGACTGAGTGAGTGTTTGGGGGCGTGAGAGAGTGTGACTGAGTGAGTGTTTGGGTGAGTGAGAAAGTGTGACTGAGTGAGTGTTTAGGGGGGAGTGAAAGAGTGTGACTGAGTGAGAGTTTGGGTGAGTGAGAGAGTGTGACTGAGTGAGTGTTTGGGGGCGTGAGAGAGTGTGACTGAGTGAGTGTTTGGGGGGAGTGAGAGAGTGTGACTGAGTGAGTGTTTGGGGAGTAAGAGAGTGTGACTGAGTGAGTGGGGAGTGAGAGTGTGTGACTGAGTGGCTATTGGGGGGAGTGAGAGAGTGTGTCTGAATGAGTGTTTTGGGGGGCGGTTTGAGTGTGACTGAGTGAGTGTTTGGGGGAATGGGAGAGTGTGACTGAGCGAGTGTTTGGTGGGAGTGAGAAAGTTTGACTGAGTGAGTGTTTGGGGGGAGTGAGAGAGTGTGACTGAGTGAGTGTTTGGGGGGGAGTGAGAGAGTGTGACTGAGTGAGTGTTTGGGGGGAGTGAGAGAGTGTGACTGAGTGAGTGGTTGGGGAGTAAGAGAGTGCGACTGAGTGAGTAGGGAGTGAGAGTGTGTGACTGAGTGAGTATCAGGGGGAGTGAGAGAGTATGTCCGAGTGAGTGTTTTGGGGGGTTGAGAGTGTGACTGAGTGAGTGTTTGGGGGGAGTAAGAGAGTGTGACTGCGTGATTGTGAGTGTATGTGGAGTGAGAGTGTGTGACTGAGTGAGTGTTGGGGGTGGTGAGAGTGTGAGACTGAGTGAGTGATTGAGGGGGAGTGAGAGAGTGTGACTGAGAGAGCATTTGAGGGTGAGTGATAAAGTGTGACTGAGTATGTGTTTTAGTGAAGTGAGAGACTGAAACTGAGTGAGTGTGCGGGGCATGAGGAAGTGTGACTGAGTGAGTGCTTGGGGGGAGTGAGGGAATGTGACTGAGTGAGACTTTGGGGTGTTGAGCGAGTGTGAATCAGTGAGTGTGGTTTGTAGTGAGAGAGTGTGACTGAGTCACTATGTGGGTAGTGAGAGAGTGTGACTGAGTGAGTGTGTCTGGAGTGAGACAGTGTGACTGTTTGAGAGTGGAGTGGGGAATTAGAGAATGTGACTTTGTGAGTGTTTGGGGGGAGTGAGAGAGTGTGACTGAGTGAGTGTTTGGGGGGCGTGAGAGAGTGTGACTGAGTGAGTGTTTGGGGGGAGTGAGAGAGTGTGACTGAGTGAGTGTTTGGGGGGGAGTGTCAGAGTGTGACTAAGTGAGTGTTTGGGGGGAGTGAGAGAGTGTGACTTTGTGAGTGTTTGGGGGGAGTGTCAGAGTGTGACTAAGTGAGTGTTTGGGGGGAGTGAGAGAGTGTGACTGAGTGAGTGTTTGGGGGGGAGTGTCAGAGTGTGACTTTGTGAGTGTTTGGGGGGAGTGTCAGAGTGTGACTAAGTGAGTGTTTGGGGGGAGTGAGAGAGTGTGACTGAGTGAGAGTGGAATGGGGAATTAGAGAATGTGACTGTGTGACTGTTTTGGGGGAGTGAGAGAGTGACTGAGTGAGTGCTTGGGGGCAGTGAGGGAGTGGGACTGAGTGAGTGTTTGTGGGGGAGTGAGGGATTGTGACTGAGTGAGTGTTTGGGGAGTGAGAGAGTGTGACTGAGTGAGTTTTTCAAGGGAGTGAGAGAGTATGACTGAGAGAGAGTTTTGGGGAATGAGAGAGTGTGACTGAGTGAGTGCTTCGGGGAGTGAGAGATTGCGACTGAGTGAGTGTTTGGGGGGAGTGAGATAGTGTGACTAAGTGAGTGTTTGGGTGAGTGAGAGAGTGTGACTGAGTGAGTGTTTGGGGGGCAGTGAGAGAGTGTGACTGAGTGAGTGTTTGGGGGGTAGTGAGAGAGTGTGACTGAGTGAGTGTTTGGGGGGAGTGAGAGTGTGTGATTGAGTAAGTGTTTGGGGGGAATGAGAGAGGGTGACTGAGTGAGTGTTTGGGGGGAGTGAGAGAGTGTGACTGAGTGAGTGTTTGGGGGGAGTGAGAGAGTGTGACAGAGTGAGTGTTTGCGGGGGAGTGAGAGAGTGTGACTGAGTGAGTGTTTGGGGGGAGTGAGAGAGTGTGACTGAGTGAGTGTTTGGGCGGAGTGAGAGAGTGTGACTGAGTGAGTGTTTGGGGGGGAGTGAGAGTGAGACTGTGTGAGTGTTTGGCGTGGAGTGAAAGAGTGTGACTGAGTGAGTGTTTGGGGGCGTGAGAGAGTGTGACTGAGTGAGTGTTTGGGTGAGTGAGAGAGTGTGACTGAGTGAGTGTTTGGGGGGGAGTGAAAGAGTGTGACTGAGGGAGTGTTTGGGTGAGTGAGAGAGTGTGACTGAGTGAGTGTTTGGGTGAGTGATAGAGTGTGACTGAGTGAGTGTTTGGGGGGGAGTGAAAGAGTGTGACTGAGTGAGTGTTTGGGGGGGAGTGAAAGAGTGTGACTGAGTGAGAGTTTGGGTGAGTGAGAGAGTGTGACTGAGTGAGTGTTTGGGGGCGTGAGAGAGTGTGACTGAGTGAGTGTTTGGGGGGAGTGAGAGAGTGTGACTGATTGAGTGTTTGGGAGGAGTGAGAGAGTGTGACTGAGTGAGGGATTGGGGGGAATGAGAGTGTGACTGAGCGAGTGTTTGGTGGGAGTGAGAAAGTTTGACTGAGTGAGTGTTTGGAGGTAATGAGAGAGTGTGACTGAGTGAGTGTTTGGGGAGTAAGAGAGTGTGACTGAGTGAGTGGGGAGTGAGAGTGTGTGACTGAGTGACTATTGGGGGGAGTGAGAGAGTGTGTCTGAATGAGTGTTTTGGGGGGGGGGTTTGAGTGTGACTGAGTGAGTGTTTGGGGGAATGGGAGAGTGTGACTGAGCGAGTGTTTGGTGGGAGTGAGAAAGTTTGACTGAGTGAGTGTTTGGGGGGAGTGAGAGAGTGTGACTGAGTGAGTGTTTGGGGGGGAGTGAGAGAGTGTGACTGAGTGAGTGTTTGGGGGGAGTAAGAGAGTGTGACTGCGTGATTGTGAGTGTATGTGGAGTGAGAGTGTGTGACTGAGTGAGTGTTGGGGGTGGTGAGAGTGTGAGACTGAGTGGGTGATTGAGGGGGAGTGAGAGAGTGTGACTGAGAGAGCATTTGGGGGGGAGTGAAAGAGTGTGACTGAGGGAGTGTTTGGGTGAGTGAGAGAGTGTGACTGAGTGAGTGTTTGGGTGAGTGAGAGAGTGTGACTGAGTGAGTGTTTGGGGGGGAGTGAAAGAGTGTGACTGAGTGAGTGTTTGGGGGGGAGTGTTTGGGGGCGTGAGAGAGTGTGACTGAGTGAGGGATTGGGGGGAGTCAGAGTGTGACTGAGCGAGTGTTTGGTGGGAGTGAGAAAGTTTGACTGAGTGAGTGTTTGGAGGTAGTGAGAGAGTGTGACTGAGTGAGTGTTTGGGGAGTAAGAGAGTGTGACTGAGTGAGTGGGGAGTGAGAGTGTGTGACTGAGTGACTATTGGGGGGAGTGAGAGAGTGTGTCTGAATGAGTGTTTTGGGGGGTGGTTTGAGTGTGACTGAGTGAGTGTTTGGGGGAATGGGAGTGTGTGACTGAGCGAGTGTTTGGTGGGAGTGAGAAAGTTTGACTGAGTGAGTGTTTGGGGGGAGTGAGAGAGTGTGACTGAGTGAGTGTTTGGGGGGGAGTGAGAGAGTGTGACTGAGTGAGTGTTTGGGGGGAGTGAGAGAGTGTGACTGAGTGAGTGGTTGGGGAGTAAGAGAGTGCGACTGAGTGAGTAGGGAGTGAGAGTGTGTGACTGAGTGAGTATCAGGGGGAGTGAGAGAGTATGTCCGAGTGAGTGTTTTGGGGGGTTGAGAGTGTGACTGAGTGAGTGTTTGGGGGGAGTAAGAGAGTGTGACTGTGTGATTGTGAGTGTATGTGGAGTGAGAGTGTGTGACTGAGTGAGTGTTGGGGGTGGTGAGAGTGTGAGACTGAGTGGGTGATTGAGGGGGAGTGAGAGAGTGTGACTGAGAGAGCATTTGAGGGTGAGTGATAAAGTGTGACTGAGTATGTGTTTTAGTGAAGTGAGAGACTGAAACTGAGTGAGTGTGCGGGGCATGAGGAAGTGTGACTGAGTGAGTGCTTGGGGGGAGTGAGAGAATGTGACTGAGTGAGACTTTGGGGTGTTGAGCGAGTGTGAATCAGTGAGTGTGGTTTGTAGTGAGAGAGAATGACTGAGTCACTATGTGGGTAGTGAGAGAGTGTGACTGAGTGAGTGTGTCTGGAGTGAGACAGTGTGACTGTTTGAGAGTGGAGTGGGGAATTAGAGAATGTGACTTTGTGAGTGTTTGGGGGGAGTGAGAGAGTGTGACTGAGTGAGTGTTTGGGGGGCGTGAGAGAGTGTGACTGAGTGAGTGTTTGGGGGGAGTGAGAGAGTGTGACTGAGTGAGTGTTTGGGGGGGAGTGTCAGAGTGTGACTAAGTGAGTGTTTGGGGGGAGTGAGAGAGTGTGACTTTGTGAGTGTTTGGGGGGAGTGTCAGAGTGTGACTAAGTGAGTGTTTGGGGGGAGTGAGAGAGTGTGACTGAGTGAGTGTTTGGGGGGGAGTGTCAGAGTGTGACTTTGTGAGTGTTTGGGGGGAGTGTCAGAGTGTGACTAAGTGAGTGTTTGGGGGGAGTGAGAGAGTGTGACTGAGTGAGAGTGGAATGGGGAATTAGAGAATGTGACTGTGTGACTGTTTTGGGGGAGTGAGAGAGTGACTGAGTGAGTGCTTGGGGGAGTGAGGGAGTGGGACTGAGTGAGTGTTTGTGGGGGAGTGAGGGATTGTGACTGAGTGAGTGTTTGGGGAGTGAGAGAGTGTGACTGAGTGAGTTTTTCAAGGGAGTGAGAGAGTATGACTGAGAGAGAGTTTTGGGGAATGAGAGAGTGTGACTGAGTGAGTGCTTCGGGGAGTGAGAGATTGCGACTGAGTGAGTGTTTGGGGGGAGTGAGATAGTGTGACTAAGTGAGTGTTTGGGTGAGTGAGAGAGTGTGACTGAGTGAGGGTTTGGGGGGCAGTGAGAGAGTGTGACTGAGTGAGTGTTTGGGGGGTAGTGAGAGAGTGTGACTGAGTGAGTGTTTGGGGGGTAGTGAGAGAGTGTGACTGAGTGAGTGTTTGGGGGGAGTGAGAGAGTGTGACTGAGTGAGTGTTTGGGGGGTAGTGAGAGAGTGTGACTGAGTGAGTGTTTGGGGGGAGTGAGAGTGTGTGATTGAGTAAGTGTTTGGGGGGAATGAGAGAGGGTGACTGAGTGAGTGTTTGGGGGGAGTGAGAGAGTGTGACTGAGTGAGTGTTTGGGGGCGTGAGAGAGTGTGACTGAGTGAGTGTTTGGGTGAGTGAGAGAGTGTGACTGAGTGAGTGGGGGGGGAGTGAAAGAGTGTGACTGAGTGAGAGTTTGGGTGAGTGAGAGAGTGTGACTGAGTGAGTGTTTGGGGGCGTGAGAGAGTGTGACTGAGTGAGTGTTTGGGGGGAGTGAGTGAGTGTGACTGATTGAGTGTTTGGGAGGAGTGAGAGAGTGTGACTGAGTGAGGGATTGGGGGGAGTGAGAGTGTGACTGAGCGAGTGTTTGGTGGGAGTGAGAAAGTTTGACTGAGTGAGTGTTTGGAGGGAGTGAGAGAGTGTGACTGAGTGTGTGTTTGGGGAGTAAGAGAGTGTGACTGAGTGAGTGGGGAGTGAGAGTGTGTGACTGAGTGACTATTGGGGGGAGTGAGAGAGTGTGTCTGAATGAGTGTTTTGGGGGGGGGTTTGAGTGTGACTGAGTGAGTGTTTGGGGGAATGGGAGAGTGTGACTGAGCGAGTGTTTTGTGGGAGTGAGAAAGTTTGACTGAGTGAGTGTTTGGGGGGAGTGAGAGAGTGTGACTGAGTGAGTGTTTGGGGGGGAGTGAGAGAGTGTGACTGAGTGAGTGTTTGGGGGGAGTGAGAGAGTGTGACTGAGTGAGTGGTTGGGGAGTAAGAGAGTGCGACTGAGTGAGTAGGGAGTGAGAGTGTGTGACTGAGTGAGTATCGGGGGGAGTGAGAGAGTATGTCCGAGTGAATGTTTTGGGGGGTTGAGAGTGTGACTGAGTGAGTGTTTGGGGGGAGTAAGAGAGTGTGACTGCGTGATTGTGAGTGTATGTGGAGTGAGAGTGTGTGACTGAGTGAGTGTTGGGGGTGGTGAGAGTGTGAGACTGAGTGGGTGATTGAGGGGGAGTGAGAGAGTGTGACTGAGAGAGCATTTGAGGGTGAGTGATAAAGTGTGACTGAGTATGTGTTTTAGTGAAGTGAGAGACTGAAACTGAGTGAGTGTGCGGGGCATGAGGAAGTGTGACTGAGTGAGTGCTTGGGGGGAGTGAGAGAATGTGACTGAGTGAGACTTTGGGGTGTTGAGCGAGTGTGAATCAGTGAGTGTGGTTTGTAGTGAGAGAGTGTGACTGAGTCACTATGTGGGTAGTGAGAGAGTGTGACTGAGTGAGTGTGTCTGGAGTGAGACAGTGTGACTGTTTGAGAGTGGAGTGGGGAATTAGAGAATGTGACTTTGTGAGTGTTTGGGGGGAGTGAGAGAGTGTGACTGAGTGAGTGTTTGGGGGGCGTGAGAGAGTGTGACTGAGTGAGTGTTTGTGGGGGAGTGTCAGAGTGTGACTAAGTGAGTGTTTGGGGGGAGTGAGAGAGTGTGACTTTGTGAGTGTTTGGGGGGAGTGTCAGAGTGTGACTAAGTGAGTGTTTGGGGGGAGTGAGAGAGTGTGACTTTGTGAGTGTTTGGGGGGGAGTGTCAGAGTGTGACTTTGTGAGTGTTTGGGGGGAGTGTCAGAGTGTGACTAAGTGAGTGTTTGGGGGGAGTGAGAGAGTGTGACTGAGTGAGTGTTTGGGGAGTGAGAGAGTGTGACTGAGTGAGTGTTTGGGGGGCAGTGAGAGAGTGTGACTGAGTGAGTGTTTGGGGGGTAGTGAGAGAGTGTGACTGAGTGAGTGTTTGGGGGGAGTGAGAGTGTGTGATTGAGTAAGTGTTTGGGGGGAATGAGAGAGGGTGACTGAGTGAGTGTTTGGGGGGAGTGAGAGAGTGTGACTGAGTGAGTGTTTGGGGGGAGTGAGAGAGTGTGACAGAGTGAGTGTTTGCGGGGGAGTGAGAGAGTGTGACTGAGGGAGTGATTGGGGGAATGAGAGAGTGTGACAGAGTGAGTGTTTGGGCGGAGTGAGAGAGTGTGACTGAGTGAGTGTTTGGGGGGAGTGAGAGAGTGTGACTGAGTGAGTGTTTGGGGGGAGTGAGAGAGTGTGACTGAGTGAGTGTTTGGGGGGAGTGAGAGAGTGTGACTGAGTGAGAGTTTGGGTGAGTGAGAGAGTGTGACTGAGTGAGTGTTTGGGGCCGTGAGAGAGTGTGACTGAGTGAGTGTTTGGGGGGAGTGAGAGAGTGTGACTGATTGAGTGTTTGGGAGGAGTGAGAGAGTGTGACTGAGTGAGGGATTGGGGGGAGTGAGAGTGTGACTGACCGAGTGTTTGGTGGGAGTGAGAAAGTTTCACTGAGTCAGTGTTTGGAGGTAGTGAGAGTGTGTGACTGAGTGAGTGTTTGGGGAGTAAGAGAGTGTGACTGAGTGAGTGGGGAGTGAGAGTGTGTGACTGAGTGACTATTGGGGGGAGTGAGAGAGTGTGTCTGAATGAGTGTTTTGGGGGGGGGTTTGAGTGTGACTGAGTGAGTGTTTGGTGGGAGTGAGAAAGTTTGACTGAGTGAGTGTTTGGGGGGAGTGAGAGAGTGTGACTGAGTGAGTGTTTGGGGGGAGTGAGAGAGTGTGACTGAGTGAGTGTTTGGGGGGAGTGAGAGAGTGTGACTGAGTGAGTGGTTGGGGAGTAAGAGAGTGCGACTGAGTGAGTAGGGAGTGAGAGTGTGTGACTGAGTGAGTATCAGGGGGAGTGAGAGAGTATGTCCGAGTGAGTGTTTTGGGGGGTTGAGAGTGTGACTGAGTGAGTGTTTGGGGGGAGTAAGAGAGTGTGACTGCGTGATTGTGAGTGTATGTGGAGTGAGAGAGTGTGACTGAGTGAGTGTTTGGGGGGGAGTGTCAGAATGTGACTTTGTGAGTGTTTGGGGGGAGTGTCAGAGTGTGACTAAGTGAGTGTTTGGGGGGAGTGAGAGAGTGTGACTGAGTGAGAGTGGAATGGGTAATTAGAGAATGTGACTGTGTGACTGTTTTGGGGGAGTGAGAGAGTGACTGAGTGAGTGCTTGGGGGGAGTGAGGGAGTGGGACTGAGTGAGTGTTTGTGGGGGAGTGAGGGATTGTGACTGAGTGAGTGTTTGGGGAGTGAGAGAGTGTGACTGAGTGAGTTTTTCAAGGGAGTGAGAGAGTATGACTGAGAGAGAGTTTTGGGGAATGAGAGAGTGTGACTGAGTGAGTGCTTCGGGGAGTGAGAGATTGCGACTGAGTGAGCGTTTGGGGGGAGTGAGATAGTGTGACTAAGTGAGTGTTTGGGTGAGTGAGAGAGTGTGACTGAGTGAGTGTTTGGGGGGCAGTGAGAGAGTGTGACTGAGTGAGTGTTTGGGGGGTAGTGAGAGAGTGTGACTGAGTGAGTGTTTGGGGGGAGTGAGAGTGTGTGATTGAGTAAGTGTTTGGGGGGAATGAGAGAGGGTGACTGAGTGAGTGTTTGGGGGGAGTGAGAGAGTGTGACTGAGTGAGTGTTTGGGGGGAGTGAGAGAGTGTGACAGAGTGAGTGTTTGCGGGGGAGTGAGAGAGTGTGACTGAGGGAGTGATTGGGGGAATGAGAGAGTGTGACAGAGTGAGTTTTTGGGCGGAGTGAGAGAGTGTGACTGAGTGAGTGTTTGGGGGGAGTGAGAGAGTGTGACTGAGTGAGTGTTTGGGGGGAGTGAGAGAGTGTGACTGAGTGAGTGTTTGGGCGGAGTGAGAGAGTGTGACTGAGTGAGTGTTTGGGGGGGAGTGAGAGTGAGACTGTGTGAGTGTTTGGGGGGGGGTGAAAGAGTGTGACTGAGTGAGGGTTTGGGGGCGTGAGAGAGTGTGACTGAGTGAGTGTTTGGGTGAGTGAGAGAGTGTGACTGAGTGAGTGTTTGGGGGGGAGTGAAAGAGTGTGACTGAGTGAGAGTTTGGGTGAGTGAGAGAGTGTGACTGAGTGAGTGTTTGGGGGCGTGAGAGAGTGTGACTGAGTGAATGTTTGGGGGGAGTGAGAGAGTGTGACTGATTGAGTGTTTGGGAGGAGTGAGAGAGTGTGACTGAGTGAGGGATTGGGGGGAGTGAGAGTGTGACTGAGCGAGTGTTTGGTGGGAGTGAGAAAGTTTGACTGAGTGAGTGTTTGGAGGTAGTGAGAGAGTGTGACTGAGTGAGTGGTTGGGGAGTAAGAGAGTGTGACTGAGTGAGTGGGGAGTGAGAGTGTGTGACTGAGTGACTATTGGGGGGAGTGAGAGATTGTGTCTGAATGAGTGTTTTGGGGGGGGTTTGAGTGTGACTGAGTGAGTGTTTGGGGGAATGGGAGAGTGTGACTGAGCGAGTGTTTGGTGGGAGTGAGAAAGTTTGACTGAGTGAGTGTTTGGGGGGAGTGAGAGAGTGTGACTGAGTGAGTGTTTGGGGGGGAGTGAGAGAGTGTGACTGAGTGAGTGTTTGGGGGGAGTGAGAGAGTGTGACTGAGTGAGTGGTTGGGGAGTAAGAGAGTGCGACTGAGTGAGTAGGGAGTGAGTGTGTGTGACTGAGTGAGTATCAGGGTGAGTGAGAGAGTATGTCCGAGTGAGTGTTTTGGGGGGTTGAGAGTGTGACTGAGTGAGTGTTTGGGGGGAGTAAGAGAGTGTGACTGCGTGATTGTGAGTGTATGTGGAGTGAGAGTGTGTGACTGAGTGAGTGTTGGGGGTGGTGAGAGTGTGAGACTGAGTGGGTGATTGAGGGGGAGTGAGAGAGTGTGACTGAGAGAGCATTTGAGGGTGAGTGATAAAGTGTGACTGAGTATGTGTTTTAGTGAAGTGAGAGACTGAAACTGAGTGAGTGTGCGGGGCATGAGGAAGTGTGACTGAGTGAGTGCTTGGGGGGAGTGAGAGAATGTGACTGAGTGAGACTTTGGGGTGTTGAGCGAGTGTGAATCAGTGAGTGTGGTTTGTAGTGAGAGAATGTGACTGAGTCACTATGTGGGTAGTGAGAGAGTGTGACTGAGTGAGTGTGTCTGGAGTGAGACAGTGTGACTGTTTGAGAGTGGAGTGGGGAATTAGAGAATGTGACTTTGTGAGTGTTTGGGGGGAGTGAGAGAGTGTGACTGAGTGAGTGTTTGGGGGGCGTGAGAGAGTGTGACTGAGTGAGTGTTTGGGGGGAGTGAGAGAGTGTGACTGAGTGAGTGTTTGGGGGGGAGTGTCAGAGTGTGACTAAGTGAGTGTTTGGGGGGAGTGAGAGAGTGTGACTTTGTGAGTGTTTGGGGGGAGTGTCAGAGTGTGACTAAGTGAGTGTTTGGGGGGAGTGAGAGAGTGTGACTGAGTGAGAGTGGAATGGGGAATTAGAGAATGTGACTGTGTGAGTGTTTTGGGGGAGTGAGAGAGTGACTGAGTGAGTGCTTGGGGGAGTGAGGGAGTGGGACTGAGTGAATGTTTGTGGGGGAGTGAGGGATTGTGACTGAGTGAGTGTTTGGGGAGTGAGAGAGTGTGACTGAGTGAGTTTTTCAAGGGAGTGAGAGAGCATGACTGAGAGGGAGTTTTGGGGAATGAGAGAGTGTGACTGAGTGAGTGCTTCGGGGAGTGAGAGATTGCGACTGAGTGAGTGTTTGGGGGGAGTGAGATAGTGTGACTAAGTGAGTGTTTGGGTGAGTGAGAGAGTGTGACTGAGTGAGTGTTTGGGGGGCAGTGAGAGAGTGTGACTGAGTGAGTGTTTGGTGGGAGTGAGAGAGAGTGTTTGAGGGGAGTGAGAGAGTGTGACTGAGTGAGTGTTTGAGAGGAGTGAGAGAGTGTGACTGAGTGAGTGTTTGGTGGGAGTGAGAGAGTTTGACTGAGTGAGTGTTTGGGGGGAGTGAGAGAGTGTGACTGAGTGAGTGTTTGGGGGGAGTGAGAGAGTGTGACTGAGTGAGTGTTTGGGGTGTAAGTGAGTGTGACTGAGTGAGTGTTTGGGGGGAGTGAGAGAGTGTGTCTGAGTGAGTGTTTTGGGGGGGTGAGAGAGTGTGACTGAGTGGGTGTTTGGGGGGAGTAAGTGAGTGAGACTGAGGGAGTGTATGTGGAGTGAGAGAGTGTGACTGAGTGAGTGTTTGGGAAGTGAGAGTGTGTAACTGAATGAGTGTTGGGGGGGTGAAAGTGTGTGACTGAGTGAGCGTTTGAGGGTGAGTGATACAGTGTGACTGAGTATGTGTTTGAGTAAAGTGAGAGACTGAAACTGAGTGACTGTGCGGGGCATGAGGAAGTGTGACTGAGTGAGTGTTTGGGGGGAGTGAGAGAATGTGACTGAGTGAGACTTTGGTGTGTTGAGCAAGTGTGAATCAGTGAGTGTGGTTTGTCGTGAGAGACTGTGACTGAGTGAGTATGTGGGTAGTGAGGGAGTGTGACTGAGTGAGTGTGTCTGGAGTGAGATAGTGTGACTGAATGAGAGTGGAGTGGGGAATTAGAGAATGTGACTTTGTGAGTGTTTGGGGGGAGTGAGTGACTGTGACTGATTGAGTGTTTGGGGGGAGTGAGAGAGTGTGACTGAGTGAATGTATGAGGGAATGAGAGAGTGTGACTGAGTGAGTGATTCGGGGAATGAGAGAGTGTGACTGAGTGAGTGTTTGGGAGGAGTGAGAGAGTGTGACTGAGTGAGCGTTTGAGGGTGAGTGATACAGTGTGACTGAGTATGTGTTTGAGTGAAGTGAGAGACTGAAACTGAGTGAGTGTGCGGGGCATGAGGAAGTGTGACTGAGTGAGTGTTTGGGGGGAGTGAGAGAATGTGACTGAGTGAGACTTTGGTGTGTTGAGCAAGTGTGAATCAGTGAGTGTGGTTTGTAGTGAGTGACTGTGACTGAGTGAGTATGCGGGTAGTGAGAGAGTGTGACTGAGTGAGTGTGTCTGGAGTGAGACAGTGTGACTGTTTGAGAGTGGAGTGGGGAATTAGAGAATGTGACTTTGTGAGTGTTTGGGGGGAGTGCGAGTGTGACTAAGTGAGTGTTTGGGGGGAGTGAGAGAGTGTGACTGAGTGAGAGTGGAGTGGGGAATTTGAGAATGTGACTGTGTGACTGGGGGGAGTGAGAGAGTGACTGAGTGAGTGCTTGGGGGGAGTGAGGGAGTGGGACTGAGTGAGTGTTTGTGGGGGAGTGAGCGATTGTGACTGAGTGAGTGTTTGGGGAGTGAGAGAGTGTGACTGAGTGAGAGTTTGGGGGGAGTGAGAGAATGTGACTGAGTGAGTGTTTGGGGGGATGTGAGAGAGTGTGACTGAGTGAGTGTTTGGGCGGAGTGTGAGAGTGTGACTGAGTGCGTGTTTGGGGGGGAGTGAGAGAGTGTGACTGAGGGAGTGTTTGGGGGAATGAGAGAGTGTGCCTGAGTGAGTGTTTGGGGGGAGTGAGAGAGTGTGACTGAGTGAGTGTTTGGGGGCGAGTGAGAGAGTGTGACTGAGGGAGTGTTTGGGGGAATGAGAGAGTGTGCCTGAGTGAGTGATTCGGGGAATGAGAGAGTGTGACTGAGTGAGTGTTTGGGGTGAGTGGGAGAGTGTGTCTGAGTGAGAGTTTCGGGGGAGTGAGAGAGTGTGACTGAGTGAGTGTATTGGGTGGAGTGAGAGAGTGTAACTGAGTGAGAATCTGTGGGGAGTGAGAGAGTGTTACTGAGTGAGTGTTTGGGGGTCGTGAGAGAGTGACTGAGTGAGTGTTTGGGGTGAGTGAGAGAGTGTGACTGAGTGAGTGTTTGGGGAGTGAGAGAGTGTGACTGAGTGAGTGTTTGCGGGGAGTGAGAGAGTGTGACTGAGTGAGTGTTTGGGGTTAGTGGGAGAGTGTGTCTGAGTGAGAGTTTCGGGGGAGTGAGAGAGTGTGACTGAGTGAGTGTTTGGGGGGAGTGAGAGAGTGTGACTGAGTGAGTGATTGGGTAGAGAGAGAGTGTGACTGATTGAATGTGGGGGGGAGTCAGAGAGTGTGACTGAGTGAGTGTATTGGGTGGAGTGAGAGAGTGTAACTGAGTGAGAGTCTGTGGGGAGTGAGAGAGTGAGACTGAGTGAGTGTTTATGGGGAGATAGAGAGTTGACTGAGTGAGTGTTTGGGCGGAGTGAGAGATTGTGACTGAGTGAGTGTTGGGGGAGTGAGAGAGTGTGTCTGAGTGAGAGTTTCGGGGGAGTGAGAAGGTGTGTCTGACTGAGTGATTGGGGGGAGTGAGAGACTGTGACTGAGTGAGTGTTTGTGGGGGAGTGAGAGAGTGTGACTGAGTGAGTGTTTGGGGGGAGTGAGAGAGTGTGACTGAGTGAGTGTTTGGGGGTTAGTGAAAGATTGTGACTGAGTGAGTGTTTGGGGTGCGTAAGAGAGTGTGACTGAGTGAGTGTTTGGGGGGAGTGAGAGAGTGTGACTGAGTGAGTGTTCGGGAGGAGTGAGAGAGTGTGACTGAGTGAGAGCTTGGGGGAGTGAGAGAGTGTGACTGAGTGAGTGTTTGGGGGAGTGAGAGAGTGTGACTGAGGGAGTGTTTGGGGGAATGAGAGAGTGTGCCTGAGTGAGTGATTCGGGGAATGGGAGAGTGTGACTGAGTGAGTGTTTGGGGTGAGTGGGAGAGTGTGTCTGAGTGAGAGTTTCGGGGGAGTGAGAGAGTGTCACTGAGTGAGTGTATTGGGTGGAGTGAGAGAGTGTAACTGAGTGAGAATCTGTGGGGAGTGAGAGAGTGTTACTGAGTGAGTGTTTGGGGGTCGTGAGAGAGTGACTGAGTGAGTGTTTGGGGTGAGTGAGAGAGTGTGACTGAGTGAGTGTTTGGGGAGTGAGAGAGTGTGACTGAGTGAGTGTTTGCGGGGAGTGAGAGAGTGTGACTGAGTGAGTTTTTGGGGGAGTGAGAGAGTGTGACTGAGGGAGTGTTTGGGGGAATGAGAGAGTGTGCCTGAGTGAGTGATTCGGGGAATGGGAGAGTGTGACTGAGTGAGTGTTTGGGGTGAGTGGGAGAGTGTGTCTGAGTGAGAGTTTCGGGGGAGTGAGAGAGTGTCACTGAGTGAGTGTATTGGGTGGAGTGAGAGAGTGTAACTGAGTGAGAATCTGTGGGGAGTGAGAGAGTGTTACTGAGTGAGTGTTTGGGGGTCGTGAGAGAGTGACTGAGTGAGTGTTTGGGGTGAGTGAGAGAGTGTGACTGAGTGAGTGTTTGGGGAGTGAGAGAGTGTGACTGAGTGAGTGTTTGCGGGGAGTGAGAGAGTGTGACTGAGTGAGTGTTTGTGGTGAGTGGGAGAGTGTGTCTGAGTGAGTGATTGGGTAGAGAGAGAGTGTGACTGATCGAATGTGGGGGGGAGTCAGAGAGTGTGACTGAGTGAGTGTATTGGGTGGAGTGAGAGAGTGTAACTGAGTGAGAGTCTGTGGGGAGTGAGAGAGTGAGACTGAGTGAGTGTTTACGGGGAGATAGAGAGTTGACTGAGTAAGTGTTTGGGCGGAGTGAGAGATTGTGACTGAGTGAGTGTTGGGGGAGTGAGAGAGTGTGTCTGAGTGAGAGTTTCGGGGGAGTGAGAAGGTGTGTCTGACTGAGTGATTGGAGGGAGTGAGAGACTGTGACTGAGTGAGTGTTTGGGGGGAGTGAGAGAGTGAGACTGAGTGAGTGTTTGTGGGGGAGTGAGAGAGTGTGACTGAGTGAGTGTTTGGGGTGAGTGGGATAGTGTGTCTGAGTGAGAGTTTCGGGGGAGTGAGAGAGTGTGACTGAGTGAGTGTTTGGGGGGAGTGAGAGAGTGTGACTGAGTGAGTGATTGGGTAGAGAGAGAGTGTGACTGATTGAATGTGGGGGCGAGTCAGAGAGTGTGACTGAGTGAGTGTATTGGGTGGAGTGAGAGAGTGTAACTGAGTGAGAGTCTGTGGGGAGTGAGAGAGTGAGACTGAGTGAGTGTTTACGGGGAGATAGAGAGTTGACTGAGTGAGTGTTTGGGCGGAGTGAGAGATTGTGACTGAGTGAGTGTTGGGGGAGTGAGAGAGTGTGTCTGAGTGAGAGTTTCGGGGGAGTGAGAAGGTGTGTCTGACTGAGTGATTGGGGGGAGTGAGAGACTGTGACTGAGTGAGTGTTTGGGGGGAGTGAGAGAGTGAGACTGAGTGAGTGTTTGTGGGGGAGTGAGAGAGTGTGACTGAGTGAGTGTTTGGGGGGAGTGAGAGAGTGTGACTGAGTGAGTGTTTGGGGGTTAGTGAAAGATTGTGACTGAGTGAGTGTTTGGGGTGCGTAAGAGAGTGTGACTGAGTGAGTGGGGAGTGAGAGTGTGTGACTGAGTGAGAATCGGGGGGAGTGAGAGAGTGTGTCTGAATGACTGTTTTCGGGGGGGGGGGTGAGAGTGTGACTGAGTGAGTTTTTGGGGGAGTGAGAGACTGTGACTGAGCGAGTGTTTGGTGGGAGTGAGAAAGTTTGACTGAGTGAGTGTTTAGTGGGAGTAAGAGAGTGTGACTGAGTTAGTGTTTGGGGGGAGTGAGACTGTGACTGAGCGAGTGTTTGGTGGGAGTGAGAATGTTTGTCTGAGTGAGTGTTTGCGGGGAGGAGATTGTGTCTCTGAGTGAGTGTTTGGGGAGTAAGAGAGTGTGACTGAGTGAGTGCTTGGAAAAGTGAGAGTGTGACTGAGTGAGTGTTCAGTGGGAGTAAGAGAGTGTGACTGAGTTAGTGTTTGGGGGGAGTGAGAGTGTGACTGAGCGAGTGTTTGGTGGGAGTGAGAATGTTTGTCTGAGTGAGTGTTTGCGGGGAGGAGATTGTGTCTCTGAGTGAGTGTTTGGGGAGTAAGAGAGTGTGACTGAGTGAGTGGTGAGTGAGAGTGTGTGACTGAGTGAGTATCGGGGGAGTGAGAGAGTGTGTCTAAATGAGTGTTTTCGGGGGGTGAGAGTGTGAGTAAGTGAGTGTTTGGAGAATGAGAGAGTGTGACGTAGCGAGTGTTTGGTGGGAGTGAGAAAATTTGACTGAGTGAATGTTTGGGGGGAGTGAGAGAGTGTGACTGAGTGAGTGTTTGGAGAGAAAGAGAGTGTGCCTGAGTGAGTGGGGAGTGAGAGTGCGTGACTGAGTGAGTATCGGGGGAGTGAGAGAGTGTGTCTGAATGAGTGTTTTCGGGGGGGCTGAGAGTGTGATTGAGTGAGTGTTTGGGGGGAGTGAGAGAGTGTGACTGAGTGAGTGGGGAGTAAGAGAGTGTGACTGAGTGAGTAGGGAGTGAGAGTGTGTGACTGAGTGAGTATCGGGGGAGTGAGAGTGTCTGAGTCAGTGATTTGGGGGGGTGAGAGTGTGACTGATTGAGTGCTTGGGGGGAGTAAGAGAGTGTGACTTATTGAATGTGAGTGTATGTGGACTGAGAGAGTGTGACCGAGTGAGTGTTTGGGGAGTGAGTGTGTGTGACTGAGTGAGTGTTGGGGGTGGTGAGAGTGTGAGACTGAGTGAGTAATTGAGGGGGAGTGAGAGAGTGTGACTGAGTGAGCGTTTGAGGGTGAGTGCTACAGTGTGACTGAGTATGTGTTTGAGTGAAGTGAGAGACTGAAACTGAGTGAGTGTGCGGGGCATGAGGAAGTGTGACTGAGTGAGTGTTTGGGGGGAGTGAGAGAATGTGACTGAGTGAGACGTTGGGGTGTTGAGCAAGTGTGATTCAGTGAGTGTGGTTTGTAGTGAGAGAGTGTGACTGAGTGAGTATGTGGGTAGTGAGAGAGTGTGACTGAGTGAGTGTGTCTGGAGTGAGACAGTGTGACTGAGTGAGAGTGGAGTGGGGAATTAGAGAATATGACTTTGTGAGTGTTTGGGGGGAGTGAGAGAGTGTGACTAAGTGAGTGTTTGGGGGGAGTGAGAGAGTGTGACTGAGTGAGAGTGGAGTGGGGAATTAGAGAATGTGACTGTGTGAGTGTTTGGGGGGAGTGAGGGAGTGTGACTGAGTGAGTGTTTGGAGAATGAGAGAGTGTGACTGAGTGAGTGTTTCAAGGGAGTGAGAGAGTGTGACTGAGAGAGAGTTTTGGGGAATGAGAGAGTGTGACTGAGTGAGTGTTTGGGGGAATGAGAATGTGACTGAGTGAGTTTTGGGGGATAGTGAGATAATGTGTCAGAGTGTTTGTGAGGGGGGTGAGAGAGCGCGACTGAGTGACTGTCGGGGGAATGAGTGAGTGTGAAGTGTGTGACTGAATGAGTGTTTTGGGGAAGTGATAGAGTGTGACTGAGTGCATATTGTGGGGAGTGGGAGAATGTGACTGAGTGATTGTGAGGGGAGTGAGAATTGTGACTGAGTGAATGTGAGGGGAGTGAGAGAGGGTGACTGAGTCTGTGGGTAGTGAGAGAGTGTGTCTGAGTGTGTGTGAGGGGAGTGAAAATGTGTGACTGAGTGATAGTGGGGGAGTTAGAGAATTTGTCCCAATGTGTGTGTGTGGGGAGTGATAGAGCGTCACCTAATGAGTGTAGGGGGGCAGTGAGTGTGTGTGGGGAGTGATAGAGAGTGACCTTATGAATGAAGGGGGGCAGTGAGTGTGTGTGAGGAGAGATAGAGAGTGACCTAATGAGTGTAGGGGGGCAGTGAGTTTGCGTGGGGTGTGATAGAGAGTGATCTAATGAGTGTGGGGGGGCAGTGAGTGTGGGTGGGGAGTGATAGAGAGTGACATAATGAGTGTAGGGAGGCAGTGAGTGTGTGTGGGGTGTGATAGAGAGTGACCTAATGAGTGTAGGGGGGCAGTGAGTGTGTGTGGGGAGTGATAGAGAGTAACCTAATGAGTGTAGGGGGGCAGTGAGTGTGTGTGGGGAGTGATAGAGAGTGATCTAATGACTGTGTGGGGGCAGTGAGTGTGTGTGGGGTGTAATAGAGAGTGACCTAATGAGTGTTTGGGGGCAGTGAGTGTGTGTGGGAAGTGATAGAGAGTGACCTAATGAGTGCAGGGGGGCAGTGAGTGTGTGACGGGATTGATAGAGAGTGACATAATGAGTGTAGGGGGGCAGTGAGTGTGTGTGGGGAGTGATAGAGAGTGACCTAATGAGTGTAGGGGGGCAGTGAGTGTGTGTGCGGAGTGATAGAGTGTGACCTAATGAGAGTAGGGGGGCAGTGAGTGTGTGTGGCTGAGTGGTTTTTGGTGGCGGATTGTGAGAATGTGACTGAGTGGGTTCATGCGGAGTGAGGGAGTGTGACAGAGTGAGTGTTTTGGGGGAGTGAGAGAATGTAACTGAGTGAGTGTTTCGGGGGAGTGAGAGAGTGTGACAGAGTGAGTGTTTGTGGGGGAGTGAGAGAGTGTGACTGAGTGAGTGTTTGGGAGGAGTGAGATAGTGCGACTGAATGAGTTTTTGGGGTGAGTGGGAGAGTGTGTCTGAGTGAGAGTTTCAGGGGAGTGAGAGCGTGTGACTGACTGAGTGTTTGGGGGAAGTGAGAGAGTGTGAGTGAGTGTTTGGGGAGTGAGAGTGAGACTGAGTGAGTGATTGCGGGGAGTGAGAGAGTTGACTGAATGAGTGTTTGGGCGGAGTGAGAGATTGTGACTGAGTGAGTGTTGGGGGAGTGAGAGAGTGTGTCTGAGTGAGAGTTTTGGGGGAGTGAGAGAGTGTGTCTGACTGAGTGATTGGGGGGAGTGAGAGACTGTGACTGAGTGAGTGTTTGGGGGGAGTGAGAGAGTGAGACTGAGTGAGTGTTTGGGGGGTAGTGAGAGAGTGTGACTGAGTGAGTGTTTGGGGGAATGAGAGAGTGTGACTGAGTGAGTGTTTGGGAGAAGTGAGAGAATGTGACTGAGTGCGTGTTTGGGGAGTGAGAGAGTGAGACTGAGTGAGTGTTTGCGGGGGAGTGAGAGAGTGTGACCGTGAGTGTTTGGGGGAATGAGAGAGTGTGACTGAGTGAGAGTTTGGGGGAATGAGAGAGTGTGACTGATTGAGTGTTTGAGGAGGTCTTGAGAGAAATGGACTTTCTGAGAGATTGGGTGGAGTGAGAGAGTGTGACGCAGTGAGGGTTTGGGTAGAGAGAGAGTGTGACTGATTGAATGTGGGGGGGGGGAGTCAGAGAGTGTGACTGAGTGAGTGTATTGGGTGCAGTGAGAGAGTGTAACTGAGTGAGAGTGTGGGGGTAGTGAGAGAGTGCTACTGAGTGAGTGTTTGGGGGTCGTTAGAGAGTGTGAATGAGTGAGTGTTTGGGGGGGAGTGAGAGAGTGCGATTGAGTGAGTATTTGGGGTGAGTGGGAGAGTGTGTCTGAGTGAGAGTTTCGGGTTAGTGAGAGAGTGTGACTGAGTGAGTGTTTGGGGGGAGTGAGAGAGTGTGACTGAGTGCGTGTTTGGGGAGTGAGAGAGTGAGACTGAGTGAGTGATTGCGGGGAGTGAGAGTTGACTGAGTGAGTGTTTGGGCGGAGTGAGAGATTGTGACTGAGTGAGTGTTGTGGGAGTGAGAGAGTGTGTCTGAGTGAGAGTTTCGGGGGACTGAGAGAGTGTGTCTGACTGAGTGATTGGGGGGAGTGAGAGACTGTGACTGAGTGAGCGTTTGGGCGGAGTGAGAGATTGTGACTGAGTGAGTGTTTGGGCGGAGTGAGAGATTGTGACTGAGTGAGTGTTGTGGGAGTGAGAGAATGTGTCTGAGTGAGAGTTTCGGGGTACTGAGAGAGTGTGTCTGACTGAGTGATTGGGGGGAGTGAGAGACTGTGACTGAGTGAGTGTTTGGGGGCAGTGAGAGAGTGAAACTGAGTGAGTGTTTGGGGGGTAATGAGAGCGTGTAACTGAGTGAGTGTTTGCGGGGAGTGAGGGAGTTTGAATGAGTGAGTGTTTGGGAGGAGTGAGAGAGTGTGACTGAGTGAGAGTTTGGGTGAGGGAGAGAGTGTGACTGAGTGAGTGTTTGGGGGAGTGAGAGAGTGTGACTGAGTGAGTGTTTGTGGGGCAGTGAGAGTGTGACTCTGTGAGTGTTTGGGGGGAGTGAAAGAGTGTGACTGAGTGAGTGTTTGGGAGGGAATGAGAGAGTGTGACTGATTGAGTGTTTGGGAGGAGTGAGAGAGTGTGACTGAGTGAGAGCTTGGGGCAGTGAGAGAGTGAGACTGAGTGAGTGTTTGGGGGAGTGAGAGAGTGTGACTGAGTGAGTGTTTGTGGGGCAGTGAGAGAGTGTGACTCTGTGAGTGTTTGGGGGGGAGTGAAAGATTGTGACTGAGTGAGTGTTTGGGGGGGAATGAGAGAGTGTGACTGAATGAGTGTTTGGGAGGAGTGAGAGAGTGTGACTGAGTGAGAGCTTGGGGCAGTGAGAGAGTGTGACTGAGTGAGTGTTTGGGGGAGTGAGAGAGTGTGACTGAGGGAGCGTTTGGGTGAATGAGAGAGTGTGACTGAGTGAGTGTTTGCGGGGAGTGAGAGAGTGTGACTGAGTGAGTGTTTGGGGTGAGTGGGAGAGAGTGTCTGAGTGAGAGTTTCGGGGGAGTGAGAGAGTGTGACTGAGTGAGTGTTTGGGGGGAGGGAGAGAGTGTGACTGAGGGAGTGTTTGGGGGAATGAGAGAGTGTGACTGAGTGAGTGTTTGGGAGAAGTGAGAGAATGTGACTGAGTGCGTGTTTGGGGAGTGAGAGAGTGTGACTGAGTGAGTGTTTGCGGGGGAGTGAGAGAGTGTGACTGCATGAGTGTTTGGGGGAATGAGAGAGTGTGACTGAGTGAGAGTTTGGGGGAATGAGAGAGTGTGACTGAGTGAGTGTTTGGGGGAATGAGAGAGTGTGACTGAGTGAGAGTTTGGGGGAATGAGAGAGTGTGACTGATTGAGTGTTTGAGGGGGTCGTGAGAGAAATGGACTTTCTGAGAGTTTGGGTGGAGTGAGAGAGTGTGATGCAGTGAGTGTTTGGGTAGAGAGAGAGTGTGACCGATTGAATGTTGGGGGGGGAGTCAGAGAGTGTGACTGAGTGAGTGTATTGGGCGGAGTGAGAGAGTGTAACTGAGTGAGAGTGTGGGGGTAGTGAGAGAGTGCTACTGAGTGAGTGTTTGGGGGTTGTGAGAGAGTGTGAATGAGTGAGTGTTTGGGGTGAGTGAGAGAGTGTGACTGAGTGAGTGTTTGGGGAGTGAGAGAGTGTGACTGAGTGAGTGTTTGGGGGGAGTGAGAGAGTGCGATTGAGTGAGTGTTTGGGGTGAGTGGGAGAGTGTGTCTGAGTGAGTGTTTGGGGAGTGAGAGAGTGTGACTGAGTGAGTGTTTGGGGAGTGAGAGAGTGTGACTGAGAGAGGGATTGGGGGGAGTGAGAGAGTGTGACTGAGTGAGTGTTTGGGGGGAGTGAGAGTGTGACTGTGTGAGTGTTTGGGGGGAGTGAGAGACTGAAACTGAGTGAGTGTGCGGGGCATAAGGAAGTGTGACTGAGTGAGTGTTTGCGGGGAGTGAGAGAATGTGACTGAGTGAGACTTTGGGGTGTTGAGCGAGTGTGAATCAGTGAGTGTGGTTTGTAGTGAGAGATTGTGACTGAGTGAGTATGTGGGTAGTGAGAGAGTGTGACTGATTGAGCGTGTCTGGAGTGAGATAGTGTGACTGAATGAGAGTGGAGTGGGGAATTAGAGAATGTGACTTTGTGAGTGTTTGGGGAAGTGAGAGAGTGTGACTGAGTGAGTGTTTGTGGGGAGTGAGATAGTGCAACTGAGCGAGTGTTTCAGGGGGGCGTGAGAGAAATGGAGTTTCTGAGAGTTTGGGTGGAGTCAGAGAGTGTGACTGAGTGAGTCTTTGGGTAGAGAGAGAGTGTCACTGATTGAATGTGGGGGGGGGAGTCAGAGAGTGTGACGGAGTGAGTGTATTGGGTGGAGTGAGAGAGTGTAACTGAGTGAGAGTCAGGGGGGAGTGAGAGAGGGTTACTGTGTGAGTGTTTGAGGGTCGTGAGAGAGTGTGACTGAGTGAGTGTTTGGGGTAAGTGAGAGAGTGTGACTGAGTGAGTGTTTGGGGAGTGAGAGAGTGTGACTGAGTGAGTGTTTGGGAGGAGTGAGAGAGTGCGACTGAATGAGTTTTTGGGGTGAGTGGGAGAGTGTGTCTGAGTGAGAGTTTCAGGGGAGTGAGAGAGTGTGACTGACTGAGTGTTTGGGGGAAGTGAGAGAGTGTGAGTGAGTGTTTGGGGAGTGAGAGTGAGACTGAGTGAGTGATTGCGGGGAGTGAGAGAGTTGACTGAATGAGTGTTTGGGCGGAGTGAGAGATTGTGACTGAGTGAGTGTTGGGGGAGTGAGAGAGTGTGTCTGAGTGAGAGTTTTGGGGGAGTGAGAGAGTGTGTCTGACTGAGTGATTGGGGGGAGTGAGAGACTGTGACTGAGTGAGTGTTTGGGGGGAGTGAGAGAGTGAGACTGAGTGAGTGTTTGGGGGAATGAGAGAGTGTGACTGAGTGAGTGTTTGGGAGAAGTGAGAGAATGTGACTGAGTGCGTGTTTGGGGAGTGAGAGAGTGAGACTGAGTGAGTGTTTGCGGGGGAGTGAGAGAGTGTGACTGCGTGAGTGTTTGGGGGAATGAGAGAGTGTGACTGAGTGAGAGTTTGGGGGAATGAGAGAGTGTGACTGATTGAGTGTTTGAGGGGGTCTTGAGAGAAATGGACTTTCTGAGAGATTGGGTGGAGTGAGAGAGTGTGACGCAGTGAGGGTTTGGGTAGAGAGAGAGTGTGACCGATTGAATGTGGGGGGGGGGGGGAGTCAGAGAGTGTGACTGAGTGAGTGTATTGGGTGCAGTGAGAGAGTGTAACTGAGTGAGAGTGTGGGGGTAGTGAGAGAGTGCTACTGAGTGAGTGTTTGGGGGTCGTTAGAGAGTGTGAATGAGTGAGTGTTTGGGGGGGAGTGAGAGAGTGAGACTGAGTGAGTGTTTGTGGGGGAGTGAGAGAGTGCGATTGAGTGAGTATTTGGGGTGAGTGGGAGAGTGTGTCTGAGTGAGAGTTTCGGGTTAGTGAGAGAGTGTGACTGAGTGAGTGTTTGGGGGGAGTGAGAGAGTGTGACTGAGTGAGTGTTTGGGGAGTGAGAGAGTGAGACTGAGTGAGTGATTGCGGGGAGTGAGAGTTGACTGAGTGAGTGTTTGGGCGGAGTGAGAGATTGTGACTGAGTGAGTGTTGTGGGAGTGAGAGAGTGTGTCTGAGTGAGAGCTTCGGGGGACTGAGAGAGTGTGTCTGACTGAGTGATTGGGGGGCGTGAGAGACTGTGACTGAGTGAGTGTTTGGGGGCAGTGAGAGAATGAAACTGAGTGAGTGTTTGGGGGGTAATGAGAGCGTGTAGCTGAGTGAGTGTTTGCGGGGAGTGAGGGAGTTTGACTGAGTGAGTGTTTGGGAGGAGTGAGAGAGTGTGACTGAGTGCGTGTTTGGGGAGTGAGAGAGTGAGACTGAGTGAGTGATTGCGGGGAGTGAGAGTTGACTGAGTGAGTGTTTGGGCGGAGTGAGAGATTGTGACTGAGTGAGTGTTGTGGGAGTGAGAGAGTGTGTCTGAGTGAGAGTTTCGGGGGACTGAGAGAGTGTGTCTGACTGAGTGATTGGGGGGAGTGAGAGACTGTGACTGAGTGAGCGTTTGGGCGGAGTGAGAGATTGTGACTGAGTGAGTGTTTGGGCGGAGTGAGAGATTGTGACTGAGTGAGTGTTGTGGGAGTGAGAGAGTGTGTCTGAGTGAGAGTTTCGGGGGACTGAGAGAGTGTGTCTGACTGAGTGATTGGGGGGAGTGAGAGACTGTGACTGAGTGAGTGTTTGGGGGCAGTGAGAGAGTGAAACTGAGTGAGTGTTTGGGGGGTAATGAGAGCGTGTAACTGAGTGAGTGTTTGCGGGGAGTGAGGGAGTTTGACTGAGTGAGTGTTTGGGAGGAGTGAGAGAGTGTGACTGAGTGAGAGTTTGGGTGAGGGAGAGAGTGTATCTGAGCGAGTGTTTGGGGGAGTGAGAGAGTGTGACTGAGTGAGTGTTTGTGGGGCAGTGAGAGAGTGTGACTCTGTGAGTGTTTGGGGGGGAGTGAAAGAGTGTGACTGAGTGAGTGTTTGGGGGGGAATGAGAGAGTGTGACTGATTGAGTGTTTGGGAGGAGTGAGAGAGTGTGACAGAGTGAGAGCTTGGGGCAGTGAGAGAGTGTGACTGAGTGAGTGTTTGGGGGAGTGAGAGAGTGTGACTGAGTGAGTGTTTGTGGGGCAGTGAGAGAGTGTGACTCTGTGAGTGTTTGGGGGGGAGTGAAAGAGTGTGACTGAGTGAGTGTTTGGGGGGGAATGAGAGAGTGTGACTGATTGAGTGTTTGGGAGGAGTGAGAGAGTGTGACTGAGTGAGTGATTGGGGAGTGAGAGAGTGTGACTGAGTGAGTGTTTGGGGGGAGTGAGAGAGTGCGATTGAGTGAGTGTTTGGGGTGAGTGGGAGAGTGTGTCTGAGTGAGTGTTTGGGGAGTGAGAGAGTGTGACTGAGTGAGTGTTTGCGGAGTGAGAGAGTGTGACTGAGAGAGGGATTGGGGGGAGTGAGAGAGTGTGACTGAGTGAGTGTTTGGGGGGAGTGAGAGTGTGACTGAGTGAGTGTTTGGGGGGAGTGAGAGACTGAAACTGAGTGACTGTGCGGGGCATAAGGAAGTGTGACTGAGTGAGTGTTTGCGGGGAGTGAGAGAATGTGACTGAGTGAGACTTTGGGGTGTTGAGCGAGTGTGAATCAGTGAGTGTGGTTTGTAGTGAGAGATTGTGACTGAGTGAGTATGTGGGTAGTGAGGGACTGTGACTGATTGAGCGTGTCTGGAGTGAGATAGTGTGACTGAATGAGAGTGGAGTGGGGAATTAGAGAATGTGACTTTGTGAGTGTTTGGGGAAGTGAGAGAGTGTGACTGAGTGAGTGTTTGTGGGGAGTGAGAGAGTGCAACTGAGCGAGTGTTTCAGGGGGACGTGAGAGAAATGGAGTTTCTGAGAGTTTGGGTGGAGTCAGAGAGTGTGACTGAGTGAGTCTTTGGGTAGAGAGAGAGTGTCACTGATTGAATGTGGGGGGGGGAGTCAGAGAGTGTGACGGAGTGAGTGTATTGGGTGGAGTGAGGGAGTGTAACTGAGTGAGAGTCAGGGGGGAGTGAGAGAGGGTTACTGAGTGAGTGTTTGAGGGTCGTGAGAGGGTGTGACTGAGTGAGTGTTTGGGGTAAGTGAGAGAGTGTGACTGAGTGAGTGTTTGGGGAGTGAGAGAGTGTGACTGAGTGAGTGTTTGGGAGGAGTGAGAGAGTGTGACTGAGTGAGAGCTTGGGGCAGTGAGAGAGTGTGACTGAGTGAGTGTTTGGGGGAGTGAGAGAGTGTGACTGAGTGAGTGTTTGTGGGGCAGTGAGAGAGTGTGACTCTGTGAGTGTTTGGGGGGGAGTGAAAGAGTGTGACTGAGTGAGTGTTTGGGGGGGAATGAGAGAGTGTGACTGATTGAGTGTTTGGGAGGAGTGAGAGAGTGTGACTGAGTGAGAGCTTGGGGCAGTGAGAGAGTGTGACTGAGTGAGTGTTTGGGGGAGTGAGAGAGTGTGACTGAGGGAGTGTTTGGGTGAATGAGAGAGTGTGACTGAGTGAGTGTTTGCGGGGAGTGAGAGAGTGTGACTGAGTGAGTGTTTGGGGTGAGTGGGATAGTGTGTCTGAGTGAGAGTTTCGGGGGAGTGAGAGAGTGTGACTGAGTGAGTGTTTGGGGGGAGGGAGAGAGTGTGACTGAAGGAGTGTTTGGGTGAATGAGAGAGTGTGACTGAGTGAGTGTTTGGGGGAATGAGAGAGTGTGACTGAGTGAGTGTTTGGGAGAAGTGAGAGAATGTGACTGAGTGAGTGTTTGGGGAGTGAGAGAGTGAGACTGAGTGAGTGTTTGCGGGGAGTGAGAGAGTGTGACTGCATGAGTGTTTGGGGGAATGAGAGAGTGTGACTGAGTGAGAGTTTGGGGGAATGAGAGAGTGTGACTGAGTGAGTGTTTGGGGGAATGAGAGAATGTGACTGATTGAGTGTTTGAGGGGGTCGTGAGAGAAATGTACTTTCTGAGTGTTTGGGTGGAGTGAGAGAGTGTGACTGCATGAGTGTTTGGGGGAATGAGAGAGTGTGACTGAGTGAGAGTTTGGGGGAATGAGAGAGTGTGACTGAGTGAGTGTTTGGGGGAATGAGAGAGTGTGACTGAGTGAGAGTTTGGGGGAATGAGAGAGTGTGACTGAGTGAGTGTTTGGGGGAATGAGAGAGTGTGACTGAGTGAGTGTTTGGGAGAAGTGAGAGAATGTGACTGAGTGCGTGTTTGGGGAGTGAGAGAGTGAGACTGAGTGAGTGTTTGCAGGGGAGTGAGAGAGTGTGACTGCATGAGTGTTTGGGGGAATGAGAGAGTGTGACTGAGTGAGAGTTTGGGGGAATGAGAGAGTGTGACTGAGTGAGAGTTTGGGGGAATGAGAGAGTGTGACTGATTGAGTGTTTGAGGGGGTCGTGAGAGAAATGTACTTTCTGAGTGTTTGGGTGGAGTGAGAGAGTGTGACTCAGTGAGTGTTTGGGTAGAGAGAGAGTGTGACCGATTGAATGTGGGGGGGGTAGTCAGAGAGTGTGACTGAGTGAGTGTATTGGGCGGAGTGAGAGTGTAACTGAGTGAGAGTGTGGGGGTAGTGAGAGAGTGCTACTGAGTGAGTGTTTGGGGGTTGTGAGAGAGTGTGAATGAGTGAGTGTTTGGGGTGAGTGAGAGAGTGTGACTGAGTGAGTGTTTGGGGAGTGAGAGAGTGTGACTGAGTGAGTGTTTGGGGGGAGTGAGAGAGTGCGATTGAGTGAGTGTTTGGGGTGAGTGGGAGAGT
Source organism: Carcharodon carcharias (assembly GCF_017639515.1). NCBI lineage: Eukaryota > Metazoa > Chordata > Chondrichthyes > Lamniformes > Lamnidae > Carcharodon > Carcharodon carcharias. Next base: position 19,055,673 of record NC_054483.1, on the reverse strand, counting down.
GTGTCTGAGTGAGTGTTTGGGGAGTGAGAGAGTGTGACTGAGTGAGTGTTTGGGGAGTGAGAGAGTGTGACTGAGAGAGGGATTGGGGGGAGTGAGAGAGTGTGACTGAGTGAGTGTTTGGGGGGAGTGAGAGTGTGACTGAGTGAGTGTTTGGGGGGAGTGAGAGACTGAAACTGAGTGAGTGTGCGGGGCATAAGGAAGTGTGACTGAGTGAGTGTTTGCGGGGAGTGAGAGAATGTGACTGAGTGAGACTTTGGGGTGTTGAGCGAGTGTGAATCAGTGAGTGTGGTTTGTAGTGAGAGATTGTGACTGAGTGAGTATGTGGGTAGTGAGAGAGTGTGACTGATTGAGCGTTTCTGGAGTGAGATAGTGCGACTGAATGAGAGTGGAGTTGGGAATTAGAGAATGTGACTTTGTGAGTGTTTGGGGAAGTGAGAGAGTGTGACTGAGTGAGTGTTTGTGGGGAGTGAGAGAGTGTGACTGAGTGAATGTTTGGGGGGAATGAGAGAGTGTGACTGAGTGAGAGTTTGGGGGGAGTCAGAGAGTGTGACTGAGTGAGTGTTTGGGGGAGTGAGAGAGTGTGACTGAGTGAGTGTTTGGGAGAATGAGAGAGTGTGACTGAGTGAGTGTTTCGGGGAATGAGAGAGTGCGACTGTGTGAGTGTGTGGGAGGAGGGAGAGTGTGTGACTGAGTGCGTGTTTGGGGAGTGAGAGAGTGAGACTGAGTGAGTGTTTGGGGGGGAGTGAGAGAGTGTGACTGCGTGAGTGTTTGGGGGAATGATAGAGTGTGACTGAGTGAGAGTTTGGGGGAATGAGAGAGTGTGACTGATTGAGTGTTTGAGGGGGTCGTGAGAGAAATGGTCTTTCTGAGTGTTTGGGTAGAGAGAGAGTGTGACTGATTGAATGTGGGGGGGGTGAGACAGAGAGTGTGACTGAGTGAGTTTATTGGGTGCAGAGAGAGAGAGTAACTGAGTGAGAGTCTGGGGGGAGTGAGAGAGTGTGACTGAGTGAGTGTTTGGGGTGAGTGAGAGAGTGTGACTGAGTGAGTGTTTGGGGAGTGAGAGAGTGTGACTGAGTGAGTGTTTGGGGGGAGTGAGAGAGTGTGACTGAGTGAGTGTTTGGGAGGAGTGAGAGAGTGTGACTGAGTGAGAGCTTGGGGGAGTGAAAGAGTGTGACTGAGTGAGTGTTTGGGTGGCGTGAGAGAGTGTGACTGATTGAGTGTTTGGGAGGAGTGAGAGAGTGTGACTGAGTGAGTGTTTGGGGAAAGTGAGAGTGTGACTGAGCGAGTGTTTGGTGGGAGTGAGAGAGTTTGACTGAGTGAGTGTTTGGGGGAAGTGAGAGAGTGTGACTGAGTGAGTGTTTGTTGAGTAAGAGAGTGTGACTGAGTGAGTGGGGCGTGAGAGTGTGTGACTGATTGAGTATCGGGGGAGTGAGAGAGTGTGTCTGAGTGAGTGTTTTTGGGGGATGAGAGAGTGTGACTGAGTGAGTGTTGGGGGGCTGAGAGTGTGTGACTGAGTGAGCGTTTGAGGGTGAGTGATACAGTGTGACTGAGTATGTGTTTGAGTGAAGTGAGAGACTGAAACTGAGTGAGTGTGCGGGGCATGAGGAAGTGTGATGATTGAGTGTTTGGGGGGAGTGAGAGAATGTGACTGAGTGAGTGTTTGGGGGGAGTGAGAGTGTGACTGAGCGAGTGTTTGGTGGGAGTGAGAGAGTTTGACTGAGTGAGTGTTTGGGGGGAGTGAGAGAATGTGACTGAGTGAGAATTTGGGGTGTTGAGCAAGTGTGAATCAATGAGTGTGGTTTGTAGTGAGAGATCGTGACCGAGTGAGTATGTGGGTAGTGAGAGAGTGTGACTGAGTGAGTGTGACTGGAGTGAGATAGTGTGACTGAATGAGAGTGGAGTGGGGAATTAGAGAATGTAACTTTGTGAGTGTTTGGGGGAGTGAGAGAGTGTGACTGAGTGAGTGTTTGTGGGGAATGAGAGAGTGTGACTGACTGAGAGTTTGGGGTGAGTGAGAGAGTGTGACTGAGTGAGTGTTTGGGGGGAGGGAGAGAGTGTGACTGAGGGAGTATTTGGGGGAATGAGAGAGTGAAAATGAGTGAGTGTTTGGGGGGTAATGAGAGCGTGTAACTGAGTGAGTGTTTGCGGGGAGTGAGAGAGTTTGACTGAGTGAGTGTTTGGGAGGAGTGAGAAAGTGTGACTGAGTGAGAGTTTGGGTGAGGGAGAGAGTGTGATTGAGTGAGCGTTTGGGGGAGTGAGAGAGTGTGACTGACTGAGTGTTTGTGGGGCAGTGAGAGAGTGTGACTCTGTGAGTGTTTGGGGGGGAGTGAAACAGTGTGACTGAGTGAGTGTTTGGGTGGCGTGAGAGAGTGTGACTGAGTGAGTGTTAGGGGGGGAATGAGCGAGTGTGACTGAGTGAGTGTTTGGGAGGAGTGAGAGAGTGTGACTGTGTGAGAGCTTAGGGGCAGTGAGAGAGTGTGACTGAGTGAGTGTTTGGGGGAGTGAGAGAGTGTGACTGAGTGAGTGTTTGTGGGGCAGTGAGAGAGTGTGACTCTGTGAGTGTTTGGGGGGGAGTGAAAGAGTGTGACTGAGTGAGTGTTTGGGGGGGAATGAGAGAGTGCGACTGAGTGAGTGTTTGGGGGAGTGAGAGAGTGTGACTGAGTGAGTGTTTGGGGGGAGGGAGAGAGTGTGACTGAGGGAGTGTTTGGGTGAATGAGAGAGTGTGACTGAGTGAGTGTTTGCGGGGAGTGAGAGAGTGTGACTGAGTGAGTGTTTGGGGTGAGTGGGAGAGTGTGTCTGAGTGAGAGTTTCGGGGGAGTGAGAGAGTGTGACTGAGTGACTGTTTGTGGGGAGGGAGAGAGTGTGACTGAGAGAGTGTTTGGGGGAATGAGAGTGTGTGACTGAGTGAGTGTTTGGGGGAATGAGGGAGTGTGACTGAGTGAGTGTTTGGGGAGTGAGAGAGTGTGACTGAGTGAGTGTTTGCGGGGGAGTGAGAGAGTGTGACTGAGTGAGTGTTTGGGGGGGAGTGAGAGAGTGTGACTGCATGAGTGTTTGGGGGAATGAGAGAGTGTGACTGAGTGAGTGGGGGAATGAGAGAGTGTGACTGATTAAGTGTTTGAGGGGGTCGTGCGAGAAATGGACTTTCTGAGAGTTTGGGTGGAGTGAGAGAGTGTGACTGAGTGAGTGTTTGGGTGAAGTGAGAGAGTGTGACTGATTGAGTGTTTGGGTAGAGAGAGAGTGTGACTGATTGAATGTGGGGGGTGAGTCAGAGAGTGTGACTGAGTGAGTGTATTGGGTGGAGTGAGAGTGTGTAACTGAGTGAGAGTGTGGGGGTAGTGAGAGAGTGCTACTGAGTGAGTGTTTGGGGGTCGTGAGAGAGTGTGACTGAGTGAGTGTTTGGGGTGAGTGAGAGAGTGTGACTGAGTGAGTGTTTGGGGAGTGAGAGAGTGTGACTGAGTGAGTGTTTGGGGAGTGAGAGAGTGCGATTGAGTGAGTGTTTGGGGTGAGTGGGAGAGTGTGTCTGAGTGAGAGTTTCGGGGTAGTGAGAGAGTGTGACTGAGTGAGTGTTTGGGGGGAGTGAGAGAGTGTGACTGAGTGAATGTTTGGGAGGAGTGAGAGAGTGTGACTGAGTGTGTGTTTGTGGGGCAGTGAGAGAGTGTGACTGAGTGAGTGTTTGAGGGGCAGTGAGAGAGTGTGACTGAGTGAGTGTTTGGGGGAGTGAGAGACTGTGACTGAGTGAGGGATTGGGGGGAGTGAGAGAGTGTGACTGAGTGAGTGTTTGGGGGGAGTGAGAGTGTGCCTGAGCGAGTGTTTGGTGGGAGTGAGAAATGTTTGACTGAGTGAGTGTGTGTGGGGAGTGATAGAGAGTGACCTAATGAGTGTAGGGGGGCAGTGAGTGTGTGTGGGGAGTGATAGAGAGTAACCTAATGAGTGTAGGGGGGCAGTGAGTGTGTGTGGGGAGGGATAGAGAGTGACCTAATGAGTGTAGGGGGGCAGTGAGTGTGTGTGGGGAGTGATAGAGAGTGATCTAATGAGCGTAGGGGGGCAGTGAGTGTGTTTGGCTAAGTGGTTGTTGGTGGCGGATTGTGAGAATGTGACTGAGTGAGTTCATGCGGAGTGAGGGAGTGTGACTGAGTGAGTGTTTTGGGGGAGTGAGAGAGTGTAACTGAGTGAGTGTTTGGGGGGGAGTGAGAGAGTGTGACTGCATGAGTGTTTGGGGGAATGAGAGAGTGTGACTGAGTGAGTGTTTGGGGGAATGAGAGAGTGTGACTGATTGAGTGTTTGAGGGGGTCGTGCGAGAAATGGACTTTCTGAGAGTTTGGGTGGAGTGAGAGAGTGTGACTGAGTGAGTGTTTGGGTGGAGTGAGAGAGTGTGACTGAGTGAGTGTTTGGGTAGACAGAGAGTGTGACTGATTGAATGTGGGGGGGAGTCAGAGAGTGTGACTGAGTGAGTGTATTGGGTGGAGTGAGAGAGTGTAACTGAGTGAGAGTGTGGGGGTAGTGAGAGAGTGCTACTGAGTGAGTGTTTGGGGGTCGTGAGATAGTGTGACTGAGTGAGTGTTTGGGGTGAGTGAGAGAGTGTGACTGAGTGAGTGTTTGGGGAGTGAGAGAGTGTGACTGAGTGAGTGTTTGGGGGGAGTGAGAGAGTGCGATTGAGTGAGTGTTTGGGGTGAGTGGGAGAGTGTGTCTGAGTGAGAGTTTCGGGGTAGTGAGAGAGTGTGACTGAGTGAGTGTTTGGGGGGAGTGAGAGAGTGTGACTGAGTGAATGTTTGGGAGGAGTGAGAGAGTGTGACTGAGTGTGTGTTTGTGGGGCAGTGAGAGAGTGTGACTGAGTGAGTGTTTGAGGGGCAGTGAGAGAGTGTGACTGAGTGAGTGTTTGAGGGGCAGTGAGAGAGTGTGACTGAGTGAGTGTTTGGGGGAGTGAGAGACTGTGACTGAGTGAGGGATTGGGGGGAGTGAGAGAGTGTGACTGAGTGAGTGTTTGGGGGGAGTGAGTGTGTGCCTGAGCGAGTGTTTGGTGGGAGTGAGAAATGTTTGACTGAGTGAGTGTGTGTGGGGAGTGATAGAGAGTAACCTAATGAGTGTAGGGGGGCAGTGAGTGTGTGTGGGGAGTGATAGAGAGTAACCTAATGAGTGTAGGGGGGCAGTGAGTGTGTGTGGGGAGGGATAGAGAGTGACCTAATGAGTGTAGGGGGGCAGTGAGTGTGTGTGGAGAGTGATAGAGAGTGACCTAATGAGTGTAGGGGGGCAGTGAGTGTGTGTGGGGAGTGATAGAGAGTGATCTAATGAGCGTAGGGGGGCAGTGAGTGTGCTTGGCTGAGTGGTTGTTGGTGGCGGATTGTGAGAATGTGACTGAGTGAGTTCATGCGGAGTGAGGGAGTGTGACTGAGTGAGTGTTTTGGGGGAGTGAGAGAGTGTAACTGAGTGATTATTTGGGAGGAGGGAGAGAGTGTGACTGAGTGCGTGTTTGGGGAGTGAGAGAGTGAGACTGAGTGTGTGTTTGGGGGGAGTGAGAGAGTGTGACTGAGTGAGTGTTTGGGGGGAGTGAGAGACTGAAACTGAGTGACTGTGCGGGGCATAAGGAAGTGTGACTGAGTGAGTGTTTGCGGGGAGTGAGAGAATGTGACTGAGTGAGACTTTGGGGTGTTGAGCGAGTGTGAATCAGTGAGTGTGGTTTGTAGTGAGAGATTGTGACTGAGTGAGTATGTGGGTAGTGAGAGAGTGTGACTGATTGAGCGTTTCTGGAGTGAGATAGTGCGACTGAATGAGAGTGGAGTTGGGAATTAGAGAATGTGACTTTGTGAGTGTTTGGGGAAGTGAGAGAGTGTGACTGAGTGAGTGTTTGTGGGGAGTGAGAGAGTGTGACTGAGTGAATGTTTGGGGGGAATGAGAGAGTGTGACTGAGTGAGAGTTTGGGGGGAGTCAGAGAGTGTGACTGAGTGAGTGTTTGGGGGAGTGAGAGAGTGTGACTGAGTGAGTGTTTGGGAGAATGAGAGAGTGTGACTGAGTGAGTGTTTCGGGGAATGAGAGAGTGCGACTGTGTGAGTGTGTGGGAGGAGGGAGAGTGTGTGACTGAGTGCGTGTTTGGGGAGTGAGAGAGTGAGACTGAGTGAGTGTTTGGGGGGGAGTGAGAGAGTGTGACTGCATGAGTGTTTGGGGGAATGATAGAGTGTGACTGAGTGAGAGTTTGGGGGAATGAGAGAGTGTGACTGATTGAGTGTTTGAGGGGGTCGTGAGAGAAATGGTCTTTCTGAGTGTTTGGGTAGAGAGAGAGTGTGACTGATTGAATGTGGGGGGGGTGAGACAGAGAGTGTGACTGAGTGAGTTTATTGGGTGCAGAGAGAGAGAGTAACTGAGTGAGAGTCTGGGGGGAGTGAGAGAGTGTGACTGAGTGAGTGTTTGGGGTGAGTGAGAGAGTGTGACTGAGTGAGTGTTTGGGGAGTGAGAGAGTGTGACTGAGTGAGTGTTTGGGGGGAGTGAGAGAGTGTGACTGAGTGAGTGTTTGGGAGGAGTGAGAGAGTGTGACTGAGTGAGAGCTTGGGGGAGTGAAAGAGTGTGACTGAGTGAGTGTTTGGGTGGCGTGAGAGAGTGTGACTGATTGAGTGTTTGGGAGGAGTGAGAGAGTGTGACTGAGTGAGTGTTTGGGGAAAGTGAGAGTGTGACTGAGCGAGTGTTTGGTGGGAGTGAGAGAGTTTGACTGAGTGAGTGTTTGGGGGAAGTGAGAGAGTGTGACTGAGTGAGTGTTTGTTGAGTAAGAGAGTGTGACTGAGTGAGTGGGGCGTGAGAGTGTGTGACTGATTGAGTATCGGGGGAGTGAGAGAGTGTGTCTGAGTGAGTGTTTTTGGGGGATGAGAGAGTGTGACTGAGTGAGTGTTGGGGGGCTGAGAGTGTGTGACTGAGTGAGCGTTTGAGGGTGAGTGATACAGTGTGACTGAGTATGTGTTTGAGTGAAGTGAGAGACTGAAACTGAGTGAGTGTGCGGGGCATGAGGAAGTGTGATGATTGAGTGTTTGGGGGGAGTGAGAGAATGTGACTGAGTGAGTGTTTGGGGGGAGTGAGAGTGTGACTGAGCGAGTGTTTGGTGGGAGTGAGAGAGTTTGACTGAGTGAGTGTTTGGGGGGAGTGAGAGAATGTGACTGAGTGAGAATTTGGGGTGTTGAGCAAGTGTGAATCAATGAGTGTGGTTTGTAGTGAGAGATCGTGACCGAGTGAGTATGTGGGTAGTGAGAGAGTGTGACTGAGTGAGTGTGACTGGAGTGAGATAGTGTGACTGAATGAGAGTGGAGTGGGGAATTAGAGAATGTAACTTTGTGAGTGTTTGGGGGAGTGAGAGAGTGTGACTGAGTGAGTGTTTGTGGGGAATGAGAGAGTGTGACTGACTGAGAGTTTGGGGTGAGTGAGAGAGTGTGACTGAGTGAGTGTTTGGGGGGAGGGAGAGAGTGTGACTGAGGGAGTATTTGGGGGAATGAGAGAGTGAAAATGAGTGAGTGTTTGGGGGGTAATGAGAGCGTGTAACTGAGTGAGTGTTTGCGGGGAGTGAGAGAGTTTGACTGAGTGAGTGTTTGGGAGGAGTGAGAAAGTGTGACTGAGTGAGAGTTTGGGTGAGGGAGAGAGTGTGATTGAGTGAGCGTTTGGGGGAGTGAGAGAGTGTGACTGACTGAGTGTTTGTGGGGCAGTGAGAGAGTGTGACTCTGTGAGTGTTTGGGGGGGAGTGAAACAGTGTGACTGAGTGAGTGTTTGGGTGGCGTGAGAGAGTGTGACTGAGTGAGTGTTAGGGGGGGAATGAGCGAGTGTGACTGAGTGAGTGTTTGGGAGGAGTGAGAGAGTGTGACTGTGTGAGAGCTTAGGGGCAGTGAGAGAGTGTGACTGAGTGAGTGTTTGGGGGAGTGAGAGAGTGTGACTGAGTGAGAGTTTGGATGAGGGAGAGAGTGTGACTGAGTGAGTGTTTGGGGGAGTGAGAGAGTGTGACTGAGTGAGTGTTTGTGGGGCAGTGAGAGAGTGTGACTCTGTGAGTGTTTGGGGGGGAGTGAAAGAGTGTGACTGAGTGAGTGTTTGGGGGGGAATGAGAGAGTGCGACTGAGTGAGTGTTTGGGGGAGTGAGAGAGTGTGACTGAGTGAGTGTTTGGGGGGAGGGAGAGAGTGTGACTGAGGGAGTGTTTGGGTGAATGAGAGAGTGTGACTGAGTGAGTGTTTGCGGGGAGTGAGAGAGTGTGACTGAGTGAGTGTTTGGGGTGAGTGGGAGAGTGTGTCTGAGTGAGAGTTTCGGGGGAGTGAGAGAGTGTGACTGAGTGACTGTTTGTGGGGAGGGAGAGAGTGTGACTGAGAGAGTGTTTGGGGGAATGAGAGTGTGTGACTGAGTGAGTGTTTGGGGGAATGAGGGAGTGTGACTGAGTGAGTGTTTGGGGAGTGAGAGAGTGTGACTGAGTGAGTGTTTGCGGGGGAGTGAGAGAGTGTGACTGCATGAGTGTTTGGGGGAATGAGAGAGTGTGACTGAGTGAGTGGGGGAATGAGAGAGTGTGACTGATTAAGTGTTTGAGGGGGTCGTGCGAGAAATGGACTTTCTGAGAGTTTGGGTGGAGTGAGAGAGTGTGACTGAGTGAGTGTTTGGGTGAAGTGAGAGAGTGTGACTGATTGAGTGTTTGGGTAGAGAGAGAGTGTGACTGATTGAATGTGGGGGGTGAGTCAGAGAGTGTGACTGAGTGAGTGTATTGGGTGGAGTGAGAGTGTGTAACTGAGTGAGAGTGTGGGGGTAGTGAGAGAGTGCTACTGAGTGAGTGTTTGGGGGTCGTGAGAGAGTGTGACTGAGTGAGTGTTTGGGGTGAGTGAGAGAGTGTGACTGAGTGAGTGTTTGGGGAGTGAGAGAGTGTGACTGAGTGAGTGTTTGGGGAGTGAGAGAGTGCGATTGAGTGAGTGTTTGGGGTGAGTGGGAGAGTGTGTCTGAGTGAGAGTTTCGGGGTAGTGAGAGAGTGTGACTGAGTGAGTGTTTGGGGGGAGTGAGAGAGTGTGACTGAGTGAATGTTTGGGAGGAGTGAGAGAGTGTGACTGAGTGTGTGTTTGTGGGGCAGTGAGAGAGTGTGACTGAGTGAGTGTTTGAGGGGCAGTGAGAGAGTGTGACTGAGTGAGTGTTTGGGGGAGTGAGAGACTGTGACTGAGTGAGGGATTGGGGGGAGTGAGAGAGTGTGACTGAGTGAGTGTTTGGGGGGAGTGAGAGTGTGCCTGAGCGAGTGTTTGGTGGGAGTGAGAAATGTTTGACTGAGTGAGTGTGTGTGGGGAGTGATAGAGAGTGACCTAATGAGTGTAGGGGGGCAGTGAGTGTGTGTGGGGAGTGATAGAGAGTAACCTAATGAGTGTAGGGGGGCAGTGAGTGTGTGTGGGGAGGGATAGAGAGTGACCTAATGAGTGTAGGGGGGCAGTGAGTGTGTGTGGGGAGTGATAGAGAGTGATCTAATGAGCGTAGGGGGGCAGTGAGTGTGTTTGGCTAAGTGGTTGTTGGTGGCGGATTGTGAGAATGTGACTGAGTGAGTTCATGCGGAGTGAGGGAGTGTGACTGAGTGAGTGTTTTGGGGGAGTGAGAGAGTGTAACTGAGTGAGTGTTTGGGGGGGAGTGAGAGAGTGTGACTGCATGAGTGTTTGGGGGAATGAGAGAGTGTGACTGAGTGAGTGTTTGGGGGAATGAGAGAGTGTGACTGATTGAGTGTTTGAGGGGGTCGTGCGAGAAATGGACTTTCTGAGAGTTTGGGTGGAGTGAGAGAGTGTGACTGAGTGAGTGTTTGGGTGGAGTGAGAGAGTGTGACTGAGTGAGTGTTTGGGTAGACAGAGAGTGTGACTGATTGAATGTGGGGGGGAGTCAGAGAGTGTGACTGAGTGAGTGTATTGGGTGGAGTGAGAGAGTGTAACTGAGTGAGAGTGTGGGGGTAGTGAGAGAGTGCTACTGAGTGAGTGTTTGGGGGTCGTGAGATAGTGTGACTGAGTGAGTGTTTGGGGTGAGTGAGAGAGTGTGACTGAGTGAGTGTTTGGGGAGTGAGAGAGTGTGACTGAGTGAGTGTTTGGGGGGAGTGAGAGAGTGCGATTGAGTGAGTGTTTGGGGTGAGTGGGAGAGTGTGTCTGAGTGAGAGTTTCGGGGTAGTGAGAGAGTGTGACTGAGTGAGTGTTTGGGGGGAGTGAGAGAGTGTGACTGAGTGAATGTTTGGGAGGAGTGAGAGAGTGTGACTGAGTGTGTGTTTGTGGGGCAGTGAGAGAGTGTGACTGAGTGAGTGTTTGAGGGGCAGTGAGAGAGTGTGACTGAGTGAGTGTTTGAGGGGCAGTGAGAGAGTGTGACTGAGTGAGTGTTTGGGGGAGTGAGAGACTGTGACTGAGTGAGGGATTGGGGGGAGTGAGAGAGTGTGACTGAGTGAGTGTTTGGGGGGAGTGAGTGTGTGCCTGAGCGAGTGTTTGGTGGGAGTGAGAAATGTTTGACTGAGTGAGTGTGTGTGGGGAGTGATAGAGAGTAACCTAATGAGTGTAGGGGGGCAGTGAGTGTGTGTGGGGAGTGATAGAGAGTAACCTAATGAGTGTAGGGGGGCAGTGAGTGTGTGTGGGGAGGGATAGAGAGTGACCTAATGAGTGTAGGGGGGCAGTGAGTGTGTGTGGAGAGTGATAGAGAGTGACCTAATGAGTGTAGGGGGGCAGTGAGTGTGTGTGGGGAGTGATAGAGAGTGATCTAATGAGCGTAGGGGGGCAGTGAGTGTGCTTGGCTGAGTGGTTGTTGGTGGCGGATTGTGAGAATGTGACTGAGTGAGTTCATGCGGAGTGAGGGAGTGTGACTGAGTGAGTGTTTTGGGGGAGTGAGAGAGTGTAACTGAGTGATTATTTGGGAGGAGGGAGAGAGTGTGACTGAGTGCGTGTTTGGGGAGTGAGAGAGTGAGACTGAGTGTGTGTTTGGGGGGAGTGAGAGAGTGTGACTGAGTGAGTGTTTGGGGGGGAGTGAGAGAGTGTGACTGAGTGAGTGTTTGGGAGGAGTGAGAGATTACGACTGAGTGAGAGTTTGGGGGAATGAGAGAGTGCGACTGAGTGAGTGTTTGAGGGGGACGTGAGAGAAATGGAGTTTCTGAGAGTTTGGGTGGAGTGAGAGAGTGTGACTGAATGAGTCTTTGGGTAGAGAGAGAGTGTCACTGATTGAATGTGGGGGGGGGGTGTCAGAGAGTGTGACGGAGTGAGTGTATTGGGTGGAGTGAGAGAGTGCAACTGAGTGAGAGTCAGGGGGGAGTGAGAGAGGGTTACTGAGTGAGTGTTTGGGGGTCGTGAGAGAGTGTGACTGAGTGAGTGTTTGGGGAGTGAGAGTGAGACTGAGTGAGTGATTGCGGGGAGTGAGAGAGTTGACTGAATGAGTGTTTGGGCGGAGTGAGAGAGTGTGACTGAGTGAGTGTTTGGGCGGAGTGAGAGATTGTGACTGAGTGAGTGTTGGGGGAGTGAGAGAGTGTGTCTGAGTGAGTGTTTGGGGGGTCGTGAGAGAGTGTAACTGAGTGAGTGTTTGGGGGGAGTGAGAGAATTTGACTGAGTGAGTGTTTGGGAGGAGTGAGAGAGTGTGACTGAGTGAGAGTTTGGGTGAGTGAGGGAGTGTGACTGAGTGAGTATTTGGGGGAGTGAGAGAGTGTAACTGAGTGAGTGTTTTGGGGGCAGTGAGAGAGTGTGATTGTGTGCGTGTTTGGGGGAGAGTGAAAGAGTGTGACTGAGTGAGTGTTTGGGGGGCGTGAGAGAGTGTGACTGAGTGAGTGTTTGGGGGGGAGTGAGAGAGTGTGACTGATTGAGTGTTTGGGAGGTGTGATAGAGTGTGACTGAGTGATAGCTTGGGGGAGTGAGAGAGTGTGACAGAGTGAGTGTTTGGGGGTGTGAGAGAGTGTGACGGAGTGAGTGATTTGGGGGAGTGAGAGAGTTTGACTGAGTGAGTGTTTGGGAGGAGTGAGAGAGTGTGACTGAGTGAGAGCTTGGGTGAGTGAGGGATTGTGACTGAGTGAGTATTTGGGGGAGTGAGAGATTGTGACTGACTGAGTGTTTGGGGGGCAGTGAGAGAGTGTGACTCTGTGAGTGTTTGGGGGAGAGTGAAAGAGTGTGACTGAGTGAGTGTTTGGGGGGCATGAGAGAGTGTGACTGAGTGAGTGTTTGGGGGGGAGTGAGAGAGTGTGACTGATTGTGTGTTTGGGAGTAGTGATAGAGTGTGACTGAGTGAGAGCTTGGGGGAGTGAGAGAGTGTGACTGAGTGAGTGTTTCGGGGAATGAGAGAGTGTGACTGAGTGAGTGTGTGGGAGGAGGGAGAGTGCGTGACTGAGTGCGTGTTTGGGGAGTGAGAGAGTGAGACTGAATGAGTGTTTGGGGGGGAGTGAGAGAGTGTGACTGAGTGAGTGTTTGGGGGGGAGTGAGAGAGTGTGACAGAGTGCGTGTTTGGGGGAATGATAGAGTGTGACTGAGTGAGAGTTTGGGGGAATGAGAGAGTGTGACTGACTGAGTGTTTGAGGGGGTCGTGAGAGAAATGGACTTTCTGAGTGTTTGGGTAGAGAGAGAGTGTGACTGATTGAAGGTGGGGGGGTGAGTCAGAGAGTGTGACTGAGTGAGTTTATTGGGTGCAGAGAGAGAGTAACTGAGTGAGAGTCTGGGGGGAGTGAGAGAGTGTGACTGAGTGAGTGTTTGGGGTGAGTGAGAGAGTGTGACTGAGTGAGTGTTTGGGGAGTGAGAGAGTGTGACTGAGTGAGTGTTTGGGGGGAGTGAGAGATTGTGACTGAGTGAGTGTTTGGGGGGGAGTGAGAGAGTGTGACTGAGTGAGAGCTTGGGGGAGTGAAAGAGTGTGACCTATTGAGTGTTTGGGAGGTGTGAGAGAGTGTGACTGAGTGAGAACTTGGGGGAGTGAAAGAGTGTGACTGAGTGAGTGTTTGGGGGAGTGAGAGAGTGTGACTGAGTGAGGGATTGGGGGGAGTGAGAGAGTGTGACTGAGTGAGTGTTTGGGGGGAGTGAGAGAGTGTGACTGAGTGAGTGTTTGGGGGAGTGAGAGTGTGGCTGAGCTAGTGTTTGGTGGGAGTGAGAAATGTGTGACTGACTGAGTGTGTGTGGGGAGTGATAGAGAGTGACCCAATGAGTGTAGGGGGGCAGTGAGTGTTTGTGGGGATTGATAGAGAGTAACCTAATGAGTGTAGGGGGGCAGTGAGTGTGTGTGGGGAGTGATAGAGAGTGACCTAATGAGTGTTGGGGGGCAGTGAGTGTGTGTGGGGAGTGATAGTGAGTGACCTAATGAGTGTAGGGGGGCAGTGAGTGTGTGTGGGGAGTGATAGAGAGTGACCTAATGAGTGTAGGGGGGCAGTGAGTGTGTGTGGGGAGTGATAGTGAGTGACCTAATGAGTGTTGGGGGGCAGTGAGTGTGTGTGCGGAGTGATAGAGAGTGACCTAATGAGCGTAGGGGGGCAGTGAGTGTGTTTGGCTGAGTGGTTGTTGGTGGCGGATTGTGAGAATGTGACTGTGTGAGTTCATGCGGAGTGAGGGAGTGTGACTGAGTGAGTGTTTGGGAGGAGTGAGAGAGTGTGACTGAGTGAGAGTTTGGGTGAGTGAGGGAGTGTGACTGAGTGAGTATTTGGGGGAGTGAGAGAGTGTGACTGCGTGAGTATTTGGGGGGGAGTGAGAGACTGTGACTGAGTGAGTGTTTGGGGGGGAGTGAGAGAGTGTGACTGATTGAGTGTTTGGGAGGAGTGAGAGAGTGTGACTGAGTGAGTGTTTGGGGGGGAGTGAGAGAGTGTGACTGATTGAGTGTTTGGGGGGGAGTGAGAGAGTGTGACTGATTGAGTGTTTGGGAGGAGTGAGAGAGTGTGACTGAGTGAGTGTTTGGGGGGGAGTGAGAGAGTGTGACTGATTGAGTGTTTGGGAGGAGTGAGAGAGTGTGACTGAGTGAGTGTTTGGGGGGGAGTGAGAGAGTGTGACTGATTGAGTGTTTTGGGGGCAGTGAGAGAGTGTGACTGAGTGAGTGTTTGGGGGGGAGTGAGAGAGTGTGACTGATTGAGTGTTTGGGAGGAGTGAGAGAGTGTGACTGAGTGAGAGCTTGGGGGAGTGAGAGAGTGTGACTGAGTGAGTGTTTGGGGGTGTGAGAGAGTGTGACTGAGTGAGGGATTGGGGGGAGTGAGAGAGTGTGACTGAGTGAGTGTTTGGGGTGAGTGAGAGACTGAAACTGAGTGAGTGTGCGGGGCATAAGGAAGTGTGACTGAGTGAGTGTATGTGGAGTGAGAGAGTGTGACTGAGTGAGTGTTTGGGGGAGTGAGAGAGTGTGACTGAGTGCGTGTTTGGGGGAATGAGAGAGTGTGACTGAGTGAGGGATTGGGGGGAGTGAGAGAGTGTGACTGATTGAGTGTTTTGGGGGCAGTGAGAGAGTGTGACTGAGTGAGTGTTTGGGGAGAGTGAGAGAGTGTGACTGATTGAGTGTTTGGGGGGAGTGAGAGTGTGAGACTGAGTGAGTGGTGGGGGAGTGAGAGAGTGTGTCTGAGTGAGAGTTTTGGGGGAGTGAAAGAGTGTGTCTGACTGAGTGATTGGGGGGAGTGAGAGACTATGACTGAGTGAGTGTTTGGGGGTAGTGAGACAGTGAGACTGAGTGAGTGTTTGGGGGGGAGTGAGAGAGTGTAACTGAGTGAGTGTTTGGGGGGAGTGAGAGAGTTTGACTGAGTGAGTGTTTGGGAGGAGAGAGTGTGACTGAGTGAGAGTTTGGGTGAGTGAGGGAGTGTGACTGAGTGAGTATTTGGGGGAGTGAGAGAGTGTGACTGATTGAGTGTTTGGGGGGCAGTGAGAGAGTGTGACTGTGTGAGTGTTTGGGGGAGAGTGAAAGAGTGTGACTGAGTGAGTGTTTGGGGGGCGTGAGAGAGTGTGACTGAGTGAGTGTTTGCGGGGGAGTGAGAGAGAGTGACTGATTGAGTGTTTGGGAGGAGTGATAGCATGTGACTGAGTGAGAGCTTGGGGGAGTGAGAGAGTGTGTCTGAGTGAGAGTTTCGGTGGACTGAGAGAGTGTGTCTGACTGAGTGATTGGGGGGAGTGAGAGACTATGACTGAGTGCGTGTTTGGAGGGAGTGAGAGAGTGAGACTGAGTGAGTGTTTGGGGGGTAATGAGAGAGTGTGACTGAGTGAGTTTTTGGGAGGAGTGAGAGAGTGTGACTGAGTGAGTGTTTGGGGGAGTGAGAGAGTGTGACTGAGTGAGGGATTGGGGGGAGTGAGAGAGTGTGACTGAGTGAGTGTTTGGGGGAGTGAGAGATTGTGACTGAGTGAGTGTTTGGGGGAGTGAGAGAGTGTGACTGAGTGAGGGATTGGGGGGAGTGAGAGAGTGTGACTGAGTGAGTGTTTTGGGGGAGTGAGAGTGTGGCTGAGAGAGTGTTTGGGGGGTAATGAGAGAGTGTAACTGAGTGATTGTTTGGGGCAGTGAGAGAGTGTGACTGAGTGAGTGTTTGGGGGGAGTGAGAGAGTGTGACTTAGCGAATGTTTGGGAGGAGTGAGAGAATCTGACTGAGTGAGAGTTTGGGTGAGTGAGAGAGTGTGACTGAGTGAGTGTTTGGGGGGGGACTGAGAGAGTGTGACTGATTGAGTGTTTGGGTGACGTGAGAGAGTGTGACTGATTGAGTGCTTGGGAGGAGTGAGAGAGTGTGACTGAGTGAGTGTTTGGGGGAATGAGAGAGTGTGACTGAGTGAGTGTTTCGGGGAATGAGAGAGTGTGACTGAGTGAGTGTTTGGGAGGAGTGAGAGTGTGCGACTGAGTGCGTATTTGGGGAGTGAGAGAGTGAGATTGAGTGAGTGTTGGGGGGGAGTGAGAGAGTGTGACTGCGTGAGTGTTTGGGGGAATGATAGAGTGTGACTGAGTGAGTGTTTGGGGGAATGATAGAGTGTGACTGAGGGAGAGTTTGGGTGAATGAGAGAGTGTGACTGATTGAGTGTTTGAGGGAGTCATGAGAGAAATGGACTTTCTGAGAGTTTGGGTGGAGTGAGAGAGTGTGACGGAGTGAGTGTTTTGGTAGAGAGAGAGTGTGACTGAGTGAGTGTTTGGGGGGAGTGAGAGAGTGTGACTTAGCGAATGTTTGGGAGGAGTGAGAGAATCTGACTGAGTGAGAGTTTGGGTGAGTGAGAGAGTGTGACTGAGTGAGTGTTTGGGTGACGTGAGAGAGTGTGACTGATTGAGTGCTTGGGAGGAGTGAGAGAGTGTGACTGAGTGAGTGCTTGTAGGTCAGTGGGAGAGTGTGACTATGTGAGTGTTTGGGGGGGAGTGAAAGAGTGTGACTGATTGAGTGTTTGGGAGGAGTGAGAGAGTGTGACTGAGTGAGAGCTTGGGGGAGTGAGAGTGTGACTGATTGAGGGATTGCGGGGAGTGACAGAGTGTGGCTGAGCGAGTGTTTGGTGGGAGTGAGAAATGTTTGACAGAGTGTGTGTGGGGAGTGATAGAGAGTGATCTAATGAGTGTAGGGGGGCAGTGAGTGTGTGTGGGGAGTGATAGAGAGTGACCTAATGAGTGTAGGGGGGCAGTGAGTGTGTGTGGGGAGTGATAGAGAGTGACCTAATGAGTGTAGGGGGGCAGTGAGTGTGTGTGCGGAGTGATAGAGAGTGACCTATTGAGCGTAGGGGGGCAGTGAGTGAGTTTGCCTGTGTGGTTGTTGGTGGCGGTTTGTGAGAATGTGACTGAGAGAGTTCATGCGGAGTGAGGGAGTGTGACTGAGTGAGTGTTTTGGGGGAGTGAGAGAGTGTGACTGAGTGAGTGATTGGGGTGAGTGAGAGAGTGTGACAGAGTGAGTGTTTAGGGGGGAGTGAGAGACTGTGACAGGGTTAGTGTTTGGGGCGAGTGAGAGAGAGTGACTGAGTGAGTGTTTGGGGGGGGAGTGAGATAGTGTAACTGAGTGAGTGTTGGGGGGAGTGACAGAGTGTGACTGTGTGAGGGTTTGGGGGGGAGTGAAAGAGTGACTGAGTGAGTGTTTGGGGGGCATGAGAGAGTGTGACTGAGTGAGTGTTTGGGGGGGAGTGAGAGAGTGTGACTGAGTGAGTGTTTGGGAGGCCTGAGAGAGTGTGCATGAGTGATTGTTTGGGGGAGTGAGAGAGTGTGAATGAGTGAGTGTTTGGGGTGAGTGAGAGAGTGTGACTGAGTGAGTGTTTGGGAAGTGAGATTGTGTAACTGAGTGAGTGTTGGGGGGGGTGAGATTGTGTGACTGAGTGAGCGTTTGAGGGTGAGTGATATAGTGTGACTGAGTATGTGTTTGAGTGAAGTGAGAGACTGAAACTCAGTGAGTGTGCGGGGCATGAGGACGTGTGACTGAGTGAGTATTTGGGGGGAGTGAGAGAATGTGACTGAGTGAGACTTTGGGGTGTTGAGCGAGTGTGAATCAGTGAGTGTGGTTTGTAGTGAGAGAGTGTGACTGAGTGAGTATGTGGGTAGTGAGAGAGTGTGACTGAGTGAGTGTTTGGGGGGAGTGCGAGAGTGTGACTGAGTGAGTGTTTGGGGGGTAATGAGAGAGTGTGACTGAGTGAGTGTTTGGGGGGGAGTGATAGAGTGTGACTGAGTGAGTGTTTGGGGTGAGTGAGAGAGTGTGACTGAGTGCGTGTTTGGGGGGAGTGAGAGAGTGTGACTGAGTGAGTGTTTGGGGGGGAGTGAAAGAGTGTGACTGAGTGAGTGTTTTGGGGGAGTGAGAGTGTGGCTGAGCGAGTGTTTGGTGGGAGTGAGAAATGTTTGACTGAGTGAGTGTGTGTGGGGAGTGATAGAGAGTGACCTAATGAGTGTAGGGGGGCAGTGAGTGTGTGTGAGGTGTCACAGAGAGTAACCTAATGAGAGTCGGCGGGCAGTGTGTGTGTTTGGGGAGTGATAGAGAGTGATCTAATGAGTGTAGGGGGGCATTGAGTGTGTGTGGGGGGTGATAGAGAGTGACCTAATGAGTGTAGGGGGGCAGTGGGTGTGTGTGGGGAGTCATAGAGAGTGACCTAATGAGTGTCGAGGGGCAGTGACTGTGTGTGCAGAGTGATAGAGAGTGACCTAATGAGCGTAGGGGGGCAGTGAATGTGTTTGGCTGAATGGTTGTTGGTGGCGGATTGTGAGAATGTGACTGAGAGAGTTCATGCGGAGTGAGGGAGTGTGACTGAGTGAGTGTTTTGGGGGAGTGAGAGAGTGTAACTCAGTGAGTGTTTGGGGGGTGTGAGAGAGTGTGACTGAGTGAGTGTTTGGGGTGAGTGGGAGAGTGTGACAGAGTGAGTGTTTGTGGGGGAGTGAGAGACTGTGACAGAGTGAGTGTTGGGGGGAAGTGAGAGATTGTGACAGAGTGAGTTTTTGGGGAGAGTGAGAGAGAGTGACTGAGTGAGTGTTTGGGGGGGGCGTGAGAGAGTGTGACTGAGTGAGTGTTTGGGGGAGTGAGAGAGTGTGACTGAGTGAGGGATTGGGGGGAGTGAGAGAGTGTGACTGAGTGAGTGTTTGGGGGGAGTGAGAGTGTAGCTGAGCGAGTGTTTGGTGTGAGTGAGAAATGTTTGACTGAGTGAGTGTGTGTGGGGTGTGATAGAGAGTGACCTAATGAGTGTAGGGGGGCAGTGAGTGTGTGTGGGGAGTCTTAGAGAGTAACCGAATGAGTGTCGGGGGGCAGTGTGTGTGTGGGGAGTGATAGAGAGTAACCTAATGAGTGTAGGGGGGCAGTGAGTGTGTGTGCGGAGTGATAGAGAGTGACCAAATGAGCGTAGGGGGGCAGTGAGTGTGTTTGGCTGAGTGGTTGTTGGTGGCGGATTGTGAGAATGTGACTGAGTCAGTTTATGCGAAGTGAGGGAGTGTGACTGAGTGAGTGTTTTGTGGGAGTGAGAGAGTGTGACTGAGTGAGTGTTTTGGGGGAGTGAGAGAGTGTGACTGAGTGAGTGTTTTGGTGGAGTGAGAGAGTGTGACTGAGTGAGTGTTTGGGGTGAGTGAGAGAGTGTGACAGAGTGAGTGTTTGGGGGGGATTGAGAGACCGTGACTGAGTGAGTGTTTGGGAGGAATGAGAGAGTGTGACAGAGTGAGTGTTTGGGGAGTGAGCGAGTGAGACTGAGTGAGTGATTGCGGGGAGTGAGAGAGTTGACTGAGTGAGTGTTTGGGCGAAGTGAGAGATTGTGACTGAGTGAGTGTTGTGGGAGTGAGAGAGTGTGTCTGAGTGAGAGTTTCGGGGGACTGAGAGAGTGTGTCTGACTGAGTGATTGGGGGGAGTGAGAGACTATGACTGAGTGCGTGTTTGGAGGGAGTGAGAGAGTGAGACTGAGTGAGTGTTTGGGGGGTAATGAGAGAGTGTGACTGAGTGAGTGTTTTGGGGGAGTGAGAGTGTGGCTGAGAGAGTGTTTGGTGGGAGTGTGAAATGTTTGACTGAGTGAGTGTGTGTGGGGAGTGATAGAGAGTGACGGAATGGGTGTAGGGTGGCGGTGATTGTGTGTGGGGAATGATAGAGAGTGACCGAATGGGTGTAGGGTGGCGGTGATTGTGTGTGGGGAATGATAGAGAGTGACCGAATGGGTGTAGGGTGGCGGTGATTGTGTGTGGGGAATGATAGAGAGTAACCTAATGAGTGTAGGGTGGCGGTGATTGTGTGTGGGGAGTGATAGAGAGTAACCTAATGAGTGTAGGGGGGCAGTGAGTGAGTGTGGGAAGTGATAGAGAGTGATCTAATGAGTGTAGGGGGGTAGTGAGTGTGTGTGGGGGGTGACAGAGAGTGACCTAATGAGTGTAGGGGGGCAGTGGGTGTGTGTGGGGAGTCATGGAGAATGACCTAATGAGTGTCGAGGGGCAGTGACTGTGTGTGTAGAGTGATAGAGAGTGACCTAATGAGCGTAGGGGGGCAGTGAATGTGTTTGGCTGAGTGGTTGTTGGTGGCGGATTGTGAGAATGTGACTGAGAGAGTTCATGCGGAGTGAGGGAGTGTGACTGAGTGAGTGTTTTGGGGGAGTGAGAGAGTGTAACTCAGTGAGTGTTTGGGGGGTGTGAGAGAGTGTGACTGAGTGAGTGTTTGGGGTGAGTGGGAGAGTGTGACAGAGTGAGTGTTTGTGAGGGAGTGAGAGACTGTGACAGAGTGAGTGTTGGGGGGAAGTGAGAGATTGTGACAGAGTGAGTTTTTGGCGAGAGTGAGAGAGAGTGACTGAGAGAGTGTTTGGGGGGGGCGTGAGAGAGTGTGACTGAGTGAGTGTTTGGGGGAGTGAGAGAGTGTGACTGAGTGAGGGATTGGGGGGAGTGAGAGAGTGTGACTGAGTGAGTGTTTGGGGGGAGTGAGAGTGTAGCTGAGCGAGTGTTTGGTGTGAGTGAGAAATGTTTGACTGAGTGAGTGTGTGTGGGGTGTGATAGAGAGTGACCTAATGAGTGTAGGGGGGCAGTGAGTGTGTGTGGGGAGTCTTAGAGAGTAACCGAATGAGTGTCGGGGGGCAGTGTGTGTGTGGGGAGTGATAGAGAGTAACCTAATGAGTGTAGGGGGGCAGTGAGTGTGTGTGCGGAGTGATAGAGAGTGACCAAATGAGCGTAGGGGGGCAGTGAGTGTGTTTGGCTGAGTGGTTCTTGGTGGCGGATTGTGAGAATGTGACTGAGTCAGTTTATGCGAAGTGAGGGAGTGTGACTGAGTGAGTGTTTTGTGGGAGTGAGAGAGTGTGACTGAGTGAGTGTTTTGGGGGACTGAGAGAGTGTGACTGAGTGAGTGTTTTGGTGGAGTGAGAGAGTGTGACTGAGTGAGTGTTTGGGGTGAGTGAGAGAGTGTGACAGAGTGAGTGTTTGGGGGGGATTGAGAGACCGTGACTGAGTGAGTGTTTGGGAGGAATGAGAGAGTGTGACAGAGTGAGTGTTTGGGGAGTGAGCGAGTGAGACTGAGTGAGTGATTGCGGGGAGTGAGAGAGTTGACTGAGTGAGTGTTTGGGCGAAGTGAGAGATTGTGACTGAGTGAGTGTTGTGGGAGTGAGAGAGTGTGTCTGAGTGAGAGTTTCGGGGGACTGAGAGAGTGTGTCTGACTGAGTGATTGGGGGGAGTGAGAGACTATGACTGAGTGCGTGTTTGGAGGGAGTGAGAGAGTGAGACTGAGTGAGTGTTTGGGGGGTAATGAGAGAGTGTGACTGAGTGAGTTTTTGGGAGGAGTGAGAGAGTGTGACTGAGTGAGTGCTTGGGGGAGTGAGAGATTGTGACTGAGTGAGTGTTTGGGGGAGTGAGAGAGTGTGACTGAGTGAGGGATTGGGGGGAGTGAGAGAGTGTGACTGAGTGAGGGATTGGGGGGAGTGAGAGAGTGTGACTGAGTGAGTGTTTTTGGGGAGTGAGAGTGTGGCTGAGAGAGTGTTTGGTGGGAGTGAGAAATGTTTGACTGAGTGAGTGTGTGTGGGGAGTGATAGAGAGTGACCGAATGGGTGTAGGGTGGCGGTGATTGTGTGTGGGGAATGATAGAGAGTAACCTAATGAGTGTAGGGGGGCAGTGAGTGAGTGTGGGAAGTGATAGAGAGTGATCTAATGAGTGTAGGGGGGTAGTGAGTGTGTGTGGGGGGTGATAGAGAGTGACCTAATGAGTGTAGGGGGGCAGTGGGTGTGTGTGGGGAGTCATAGAGAGTGACCTAATGAGTGTCGAGGGGCAGTGACTGTGTGTGCAGAGTGATAGAGAGTGACCTAATGAGCGTAGGGGGGCAGTGAATGGGTTTGGCTGAGTGGTCGTTGGTGGCGGATTGTGAGAATGTGACTGAGAGAGTTCATGCGGAGTGAGGGAGTGTGACTGATTGAGTGTTTTGGGGGATTGAGAGAGTGTAACTCAGTGAGTGTTTGGGGGGTGTGAGAGAGTGTGACTGAGTGAGTGTTTTGTGGGAGTGAGAGAGTGTAACTGAGTGAGTGTTTGGGGTGAGTGGGCGAGTGTGACAGAGTGAGTGTTTGTGGGGGAGTGAGAGACTGTGACAGAGTGAGTGTTGGGGGGAAGTGAGAGATTGTGACAGAGTGAGTTTTTGGGGAGAGTGAGAGAGAGTGACTGAGTGAGTGTTTGGGGGGGGCGTGAGAGAGTGTGACTGAGTGAGTGTTTGGGGGAGTGAGAGAGTGTGACTGAGTGAGGGATTGGGGGGAGTGAGAGAGTGTGACTGAGTGAGTGTTTGGGGGGAGTGAGAGTGTAGCTGAGCGAGTGTTTGGTGTGAGTGAGAAATGTTTGACTGAGTGAGTGTGTGTGGGGTGTGATAGAGAGTGACCTAATGAGTGTAGGGGGGCAGTGAGTGTGTGTGGGGAGTCTTAGGGAGTAACCGAATGAGTGTCGGGGGGCAGTGTGTGTGTGGGGAGTGATAGAGAGTAACCTAATGAGTGTAGGGGGGCAGTGAGTGTGTGTGCGGAGTGATAGAGAGTGACCAAATGAGCGTAGGGGGGCAGTGAGTGTGTTTGGCTGAGTGGTTGTTGGTGGCGGATTGTGAGAATGTGACTGAGTCAGTTTATGCGAAGTGAGGGAGTGTGACTGAGTGAGTGTTTTGTGGGAGTGAGAGAGTGTGACTGAGTGAGTGTTTTGGGGGAGTGAGAGAGTGTGACTGAGTGAGTGTTTTGGTGGAGTGAGAGAGTGTGACTGAGTGAGTGTTGTGGGAGTGAGAGAGTGTGTCTGAGTGAGAGTTTCGGGGGACTGAGAGAGTGTGTCTGACTGAGTGATTGGGGGGAGTGAGAGACTATGACTGAGTGCGTGTTTGGAGGGAGTGAGAGAGTGAGACTGAGTGAGTGTTTGGGGGGTAATGAGAGAGTGTGACTGAGTGAGTTTTTGGGAGGAGTGAGAGAGTGTGACTGAGTGAGTGCTTGGGGGAGTGAGAGATTGTGACTGAGTGAGTGTTTGGGGGAGTGAGAGAGTGTGACTGAGTGAGGGATTGGGGGGAGTGAGAGAGTGTGACTGAGTGAGGGATTGGGGGGAGTGAGAGAGTGTGACTGAGTGAGTGTTTTGGGGGAGTGAGAGTGTGGCTGCGAGAGTGTTTGGTGGGAGTGAGAAATGTTTGACTGAGTGAGTGTGTGTGGGGAGTGATAGAGAGTGACCGAATGGGTGTAGGGTGGCGGTGATTGTGTGTGGGGAATGATAGAGAGTAACCTAATGAGTGTAGGGGGGCAGTGAGTGAGTGTGGGAAGTGATAGAGAGTGATCTAATGAGTGTAGGGGGGTAGTGAGTGTGTGTGGGGGGTGATAGAGAGTGACCTAATGAGTGTAGGGGGGCTGTGGGTGTGTGTGGGGAGTCATAGAGAGTGACCTAATGAGTGTCGAGGGGCAGTGACTGTGTGTACAGAGTGATAGAGAGTGACCTAATGAGCGTAGGGGGGCAGTGAATGGGTTTGGCTGAGTGGTCGTTGGTGGCGGATTGTGAGAATGTGACTGAGAGAGTTCATGCGGAGTGAGGGAGTGTGACTGATTGAGTGTTTTGGGGGATTGAGAGAGTGTAACTCAGTGAGTGTTTGGGGGGTGTGAGAGAGTGTGACTGAGTGAGTGTTTTGTGGGAGTGAGAGAGTGTAACTGAGTGAGTGTTTGGGTTGAGTGGGCGAGTGTGACAGAGTGAGTGTTTGTGGGGGAGTGAGAGACTGTGACAGAGTGAGTGTTGGGGGGAAGTGAGAGATTGTGACAGAGTGAGTTTTTGGGGAGAGTGAGAGAGAGTGACTGAGTGAGTGTTTGGGGGGGGCGTGAGAGAGTGTGACTGAGTGAGTGTTTGGGGGAGTGAGAGAGTGTGACTGAGTGAGGGATTGGGGGGAGTGAGAGAGTGTGACTGAGTGAGTGTTTGGGGGGAGTGAGAGTGTAGCTGAGCGAGTGTTTGGTGTGAGTGAGAAATGTTTGACTGAGTGAGTGTGTGTGGGGTGTGATAGAGAGTGACCTAATGAGTGTAGGGGGGCAGTGAGTGTGTGTGGGGAGTCTTAGAGAGTAACCGAATGAGTGTCGGGGGGCAGTGTGTGTGTGGGGAGTGATAGAGAGTAACCTAATGAGTGTAGGGGGGCAGTGAGTGTGTGTGCGGAGTGATAGAGAGTGACCAAATGAGCATAGGGGGGCAGTGAGTGTGTTTGGCTGAGTGGTTGTTGGTGGCGGATTGTGAGAATGTGACTGAGTCAGTTTATGCGAAGTGAGGGAGTGTGACTGAGTGAGTGTTTTGGGGGAGTGAGAGAGTGTGACTGAGTGAGTGTTTTGGTGGTGTGAGAGAGTGTGACTGAGTGAGTGTTTGGGGTGAGTGAGAGAGTGTGACAGAGTGAGTGTTTGGGGGGGATTGAGAGACCGTGACTGAGTGAGTGTTTGGGAGGAATGAGAGAGTGTGACAGAGTGAGTGTTTGGGGAGTGAGCGAGTGAGACTGAGTGAGTGATTGCGGGGAGTGAGAGAGTTGACTGAGTGAGTGTTTGGGCGAAGTGAGAGATTGTGACTGAGTGAGTGTTGTGGGAGTGAGAGAGTGTGTCTGAGTGAGAGTTTCGGGGGACTGAGAGAGTGTGTCTGACTGAGTGATTGGGGGGAGTGAGAGACTATGACTGAGTGCGTGTTTGGAGGGAGTGAGAGAGTGAGACTGAGTGAGTGTTTGGGGGGTAATGAGAGAGTGTGACTGAGTGAGTTTTTGGGAGGAGTGAGAGAGTGTGACTGAGTGAGTGCTTGGGGGAGTGAGAGAGTGTGACTGAGTGAGGGATTGGGGGGAGTGAGAGAGTGTGACTGAGTGAGGGATTGGGGGGAGTGAGAGAGTGTGACTGAGTGAGGGATTGGGGGGAGTGAGAGAGTGTGACTGAGTGAGTGTTTTGTGGGAGTGAGAGTGTGGCTGAGAGAGTGTTTGGTGGGAGTGTGAAATGTTTGACTGAGTGAGTGTGTGTGGGGAGTGATAGAGAGTGACGGAATGGGTGTAGGGTGGCGGTGATTGTGTGTGGGGAATGATAGAGAGTGACCGAATGGGTGTAGGGTGGCGGTGATTGTGTGTGGGGAATGATAGAGAGTGACCGAATGGGTGTAGGGTGGCGGTGATTGTGTGTGGGGAATGATAGAGAGTAACCTAATGAGTGTAGGGTGGCGGTGATTGTGTGTGGGGAGTGATAGAGAGTAACCTAATGAGTGTAGGGGGGCAGTGAGTGAGTGTGGGAAGTGATAGAGAGTGATCTAATGAGTGTAGGGGGGTAGTGAGTGTGTGTGGGGGGTGATAGAGAGTGACCTAATGAGTGTATGGGGGCAGTGAGTGTGTGCGCGGAGTGATAGAGAGTGACCTAATGAGTGTAGGGGGGCTGTGAATGTGTTTGGCTGAGTGGTTGTTGGTGGCGGATTGTGAGAATGTGACTGAGAGAGTTCATGCGCAGTGAGGGAGTGTGACTGAGTGAGTGTTTCGGGGAATGAGAGAGTGTGACTGAGTGAGTGTTTGGGAGGAGTGAGTGTGTGCGACTGAGTGCGTGTTTGGGGAGTGAGAGAGTGAGATTGAGTGAGTGTTGGGGGGGAGTGAGAGAGTGTGACTGCGTGAGTGTTTGGGGGAATGATAGAGTGTGACTGAGTGAGTGTTTGGGGGAATGATAGAGTGTGACTGAGGGAGAGTTTGGGTGAATGAGAGAGTGTGACTGATTGAGTGTTTGAGGGGGTCATGAGAGAAATGGACTTTCTGAGAGTTTGGGTGGAGTGAGAGAGTGTGACTGATTGAGTGTTTGGGAGGAGTGAGAAAGTGTGACTGAGTGAGAGCTTGGGGGAGTGAGAGAGTGTGACTGAGTGAGTGTTTGGGGGAGTGAGAGAGTGTGACTGAGTGAGGGATTGGGGGGAGTGAGAGAGTGTGACTGAGTGAGTGTTTGGGGGGAGTGAGAGTGTGACTGAGTCAGTGTTTGGTGGGAGAGAGAAATGTTTGACTGAGTGAGTGTGTGTGGGGAGTGATAGAGAGTGACCTAATGAGTGTAGGGGGGCAGTGAGTGTGTGTGGGGAGTGATAGAGAGTGACCTAATGAGTGTAGGGGGGCAGTGAGTTTGTGTGGGGAGTGATAGTAAGTAACCTAATGAGTGTAGGGGGGCAGTGAGTTTGTGTGGGGAGTGATAGGGAGTGATCTAATGAGGTTAGGGGGCAGTGAGTGTGTGTGGGGGGTGATAGAGAGTGACCTAATTAGTGTCGAGGGGCAGTGACTGTGTGTGCGGAGTGATAGAGAGTGACCTAATGAGCGTAGGGGGGCAGTGAATGTGTTTGGCTGAGTGGTTGTTGGTGGCGGATTGTGAGAATGTGACTGAGAGAGTTCATGCGGAGTGAGGGAGTGTGACTGAGTGAGTGTTTTGGGGGTGTGAGAGAGTGTAACTCAGTGAGTGTTTGGGGGGAGTGAGAGAGTGTGACTGAGTGAGTGTTTTGTGGGAGTGAGAGAGTGTAACTGAGTGAGTGTTTGGGGTGAGTGGGAGTGTGTGACAGAGTGAGTGTTGGGGGGGGAGTGAGAGATTGTGACAGAGTGAGTTTTTGGGGAGAGTGAGAGAGAGTGACTGAGTGAGTGTTTGGGGGGGGGCGTGAGAGAGTGTGACTGAGTGAGTGTTTGGAGGCAGTGAGAGAGTGTAACAGAGTGAGTGTTTGGGGGGGAGTGAGAGAGTGTGACTGAGTGAGTGTTGGGGGGAGTGAGAGATTGTGATTGAGTGAGTGTTTGGGGGTAGTGACAGAGTGTGACTGAGTGAGTGTTTGGGGGGAGTGAGAGAGTGTGACTGAGTGAGTGTTTGGTGGGAATGAGAGAGTGTGACTGAGTGAGTGTTTGGGGAGGTGTGAGAGTGTGACTGAGTGAGTGGGGAGTGAGAGTGTGTGACTGAGTGAGTATCGGGGGGAGTGAGAGAGTGTGTCTGAGTGAATGTTTTGGGGGGGTGAGATAGTGTGACTGAGTGAGTGTATGTGGAGTGAGAGAGTGTGACTGAGTGAGTGTTTGGGAAGTGAGATTGTGTAACTGAGTGAGTGTTGGGGGATGAGAGTGTGTGACTGAGTGAGCATTTAGGGTGAGTGATATAGTGTGACTGAGTATGTGTTTGAGTGAAGTGAGAGACTGAAACTGAGTGAGTGTGCGGGGCATGAGGAAGTGTGACTGAGTGAGTGTTTGCGGGGAGTGAGAGAATGTGACTGAGTGAGACTTTGGGGTGTTGAGCGAGTGTGAATCAGTGAGTGTGGTTTGTAGTGAGAGAGTGTGATTGAGTGAGTATGTGGGTAGTGAGAAAGAGTGACTCAGTGAGTGTGTCAGGAGTGAGATAGTGTGACTGAACGAGAGTGGAGGGGGGATTAGAGAAAGTGACTTTGTGAGTGTTTGGGGGAGTGAGAGAGTGTGACTGAGTGAGTGTTTGGGGGAGTGAGAGAGTGTGACTGAGTGAGGGATTGGGGGGAGTGAGAGTGTAGCTGAGCGAGTGTTTGGTGTGAGTGAGAAATGTTTGACTGAGTGAGTGTGTGTGGGGTGTGATAGAGAGTGACCTAATGAGTGTAGGGGGGCAGTGAGTGTGTGTGGGGAGTCTTAGAGAGTAACCGAATGAGTGTCGGGGGGCAGTGTGTGTGTGGGGAGTGATAGAGAGTAACCTAATGAGTGTAGGGGGGCAGTGAGTGTGTGTGCGGAGTGATAGAGAGTGACCAAATGAGCATAGGGGGGCAGTGAGTGTGTTTGGCTGAGTGGTTGTTGGTGGCGGATTGTGAGAATGTGACTGAGTCAGTTTATGCGAAGTGAGGGAGTGTGACTGAGTGAGTGTTTTGTGGGAGTGAGAGAGTGTGACTGAGTGAGTGTTTTGGGGGAGTGAGAGAGTGTGACTGAGTGAGTGTTTTGGTGGAGTGAGAGAGTGTGACTGAGTGAGTGTTTGGGGTGAGTGAGAGAGTGTGACAGAGTGAGTGTTTGGGGGGGATTGAGAGACCGTGACTGAGTGAGTGTTTGGGAGGAATGAGAGAGTGTGACAGAGTGAGTGTTTGGGGAGTGAGCGAGTGAGACTGAGTGAGTGATTGCGGGGAGTGAGAGAGTTGACTGAGTGAGTGTTTGGGCGAAGTGAGAGATTGTGACTGAGTGAGTGTTGTGGGAGTGAGAGAGTGTGTCTGAGTGAGAGTTTCGGGGGACTGAGAGAGTGTGTCTGACTGAGTGATTGGGGGGAGTGAGAGACTATGACTGAGTGCGTGTTTGGAGGGAGTGAGAGAGTGAGACTGAGTGAGTGTTTGGGGGGTAATGAGAGAGTGTGACTGAGTGAGTTTTTGGGAGGAGTGAGAGAGTGTGACTGAGTGAGTGCTTGGGGGAGTGAGAGAGTGTGACTGAGTGAGGGATTGGGGGGAGTGAGAGAGTGTGACTGAGTGAGGGATTGGGGGGAGTGAGAGAGTGTGACTGAGTGAGGGATTGGGGGGAGTGAGAGAGTGTGACTGAGTGAGTGTTTTGGGGGAGTGAGAGTGTGGCTGAGAGAGTGTTTGGTGGGAGTGAGAAATGTTTGACTGAGTGAGTGTGTGTGGGGAGTGATAGAGAGTGACCGAATGAGTGTAGGGTGGCGGTGATTGTGTGTGGGGAGTGATAGAGAGTAACCTAATGAGTGTAGGGGGGCAGTGAGTGAGTGTGGGAAGTGATAGAGAGTGATCTAATGAGTGTAGGGGGGTAGTGAGTGTGTGTGGGGGGTGATAGAGAGTGACCTAATGAGTGTATGGGGGCAGTGAGTGTGTGTGCGGAGTGATAGAGAGTGACCTAATGAGCGTAGGGGGGCTGTGAATGTGTTTGGCTGAGTGGTTGTTGGTGGCGGATTGTGAGAATGTGACTGAGAGAGTTCATGCGCAGTGAGGGAGTGTGACTGAGTGAGTGTTTCGGGGAATGAGAGAGTGTGACTGAGTGAGTGTTTGGGAGGAGTGAGAGTGTGCGACTGAGTGCGTGTTTGGGGAGTGAGAGAGTGAGATTGAGTGAGTGTTGGGGGGGAGTGAGAGAGTGTGACTGCGTGAGTGTTTGGGGGAATGATAGAGTGTGACTGAGTGAGTGTTTGGGGGAATGATAGAGTGTGACTGAGGGAGAGTTTGGGTGAATGAGAGAGTGTGACTGATTGAGTGTTTGAGGGAGTCATGAGAGAAATGGACTTTCTGAGAGTTTGGGTGGAGTGAGAGAGTGTGACTGATTGAGTGTTTGGGAGGAGTGAGAGAGTGTGACTGAGTGAGAGCTTGGGGGAGTGAGAGAGTGTGACTGAGTGAGTGTTTGGGGGAGTGAGAGAGTGTGCCTGAGTGAGGGATTGGGGGGAGTGAGAGAGTGTGACTGAGTGAGTGTTTGGGGGGAGTGATAGTGTGACTGAGTCAGTGTTTGGTGGGAGAGAGAAATGTTTGACTGAGTGAGTGTGTGTGGGGAGTGATAGAGAGTGACCTAATGAGTGTAGGGGGGCAGTGAGTGTGTGTGGGGAGTGATAGTAAGTAACCTAATGAGTGTAGGGGGGCAGTGAGTTTGTGTGGGGAGTGATAGGGAGTGATCTAATGAGGTTAGGGGGCAGTGAGTGTGTGTGGGGGGTGATAGAGAGTGACCTAATGAGTGTCGAGGGGCAGTGACTGTGTGTGCGGAGTGATAGAGAGTGACCTAATGAGCGTAGGGGGGCAGTGACTGTGTTTGGCTGAGTGGTTGTTGGTGGCGGATTGTGAGAATGTGACTGAGAGAGTTCATGCGCAGTGAGGGAGTGTGACTGAGTGAGTGTTTTGGGGGTGTGAGAGAGTGTGACTCAGTGAGTGTTTGGGGGGAGTGAGAGAGTGTGACTGAGTGAGTGTTTTGTGGGAGTGAGAGAGTGTAACTGAGTGAGTGTTTGGGGTGAGTGGGAGAGTGTGACAGAGTGAGTGTTTGTGGGGGAGTGAGAGACTGTGACAGAGTGAGTGTTGGGGGGGGAGTGAGAGATTGTGACAGAGTGAGTTTTTGGGGAGAGTGAGAGAGAGTGACTGAGTGAGTGTTTGGGGGGGGGCGTGAGAGAGTGTGACTGAGTGAGTGTTTGGGGGGGAGTGAGAGAGTGTGACTGAGTGAGTGTTTGGAGGCAGTGAGAGAGTGTAACAGAGTGAGTGTTTGGGGGGAGTGAGAGAGTGTGACTGAGTGAGTGTTGGGGGGAGTGAGAGAGTGTGATTGAGTGAGTGTTTGGGGGTAGTGACAGAGTGTGACTGAGTGAGTGTTTGGGGTGAGTGAGAGAGTGTGACTGAGTGAGTGTTTGGTGGGAATGAGAGAGTGTGACTGAGTGAGTGTTTGGGGGGGTGTGAGAGTGTGACTGAGTGAGTGGGGAGTGAGAGTGTGTGACTGAGTGAGTATCGGGGGGAGTGAGAGAGTGTGTCTGAGTGAATGTTTTGGGGGGGTGGGATAGTGTGACTGAGTGAGTGTATGTGGAGTGAGAGAGTGTGACTGAGTGAGTGTTTGGGAAGTGAGATTGTGTAACTGAGTGAGTGTTGGGGGGGTTGAGAGTGTGTGACTGAGCGAGCGTTTAGGGTGAGTGATATAGTGTGACTGAGTATGTGTTTGAGTGAAGTGAGAGACTGAAACTGAGTGAGTGTGCGGGGCATGAGGAAGTGTGACTGAGTGAGTGTTTGCGGGGAGTGAGAGAATGTGACTGAGTGAGACTTTGGGGTGTTGAGCGAGTGTGAATCAGTGAGTGTGGTTTGTAGTGAGAGAGTGTGACTGAGTGAGTATGTGGGTAGTGAGAAAGTGTGACTGAGTGAGTGTGTCAGGAGTGAGATAGTGTGACTGAACGAGAGTGGAGGGGGGATTAGAGAAAGTGACTTTGTGAGTGTTTGGGGGAGTGAGAGAGTGTGACTGAGTGAGTGTTTGGGGGAGTGAGAGAGTGTGACTGAGTGAGGGATTGGGGGGAGTGAGAGAGTGTGACTGAGTGAGGGATTGGGGGGAGTGAGAGAGTGTGACTGAGTGAGTGTTTTGGGGGAGTGAGAGTGTGGCTGAGAGAGTGTTTGGTGGGAGTGAGAAATGTTTGACTGAGTGAGTGTGTGTGGGGAGTGATAGAGAGTGACCGAATGAGTGTAGGGTGGCGGTGATTGAGTGTGGGGAGTGATAGAGAGTAACCTAATGAGTGTAGGGGGGCAGTGAGTGAGTGTGGGAAGTGATAGAGAGTGATCTAATGAGTGTAGGGGGCTAGTGAGTGTGTGTGGGGGGTGATAGAGAGTGACCTAATGAGTGTATGGGGGCAGTGAGTGTGTGTGCGGAGTGATAGAGAGTGACCTAATGAGCGTAGGGGGGCTGTGAATGTGTTTGGCTGAGTGGTTGTTGGTGGCGGATTGTGAGAATGTGACTGAGAGAGTTCATGCGCAGTGAGGGAGTGTGACTGAGTGAGTGTTTCGGGGAATGAGAGAGTGTGACTGAGTGAGTGTTTGGGAGGGGTGAGAGTGTGCGACTGAGTGCGTGTTTGGGGAGAGAGAGAGTGAGATTGAGTGAGTGTTGGGGGGAGTGAGAGAGTGTGACTGCGTGAGTGTTTGGGGGAATGATAGAGTGTGACTGAGTGAGTGTTTGGGGGAATGATAGAGTGTGACTGAGGGAGAGTTTGGGTGAATGAGAGAGTGTGACTGATTGAGTGTTTGAGGGAGTCATGAGAGAAATGGACTTTCTGAGAGTTTGGGTGGAGTGAGAGAGTGTGACTGATTGAGTGTTTGGGAGGAGTGAGAGAGTGTGACTGAGTGAGAGCTTGGGGGAGTGAGAGAGTGTGACTGAGTGAGTGTTTGGGGGAGTGAGAGAGTGTGACTGAGTGAGGGATTGGGGGGAGTGAGAGAGTGTGACTGAGTGAGTGTTTGGGGGGAGTGAGAGTGTGACTGAGTCAGTGTTTGGTGGGAGAGAGAAATGTTTGACTGAGTGAGTGTGTGTGGGGCGTGATAGAGAGTGACATAATGAGTGTAGGGGGGCAGTGAGTGTGTGTGGGGAGTGATAGTAAGTAACCTAATGAGTGTAGGGGGGCAGTGAGTTTGTGTGGGGAGTGATAGGGAGTGATCTAATGAGGTTAGGGGGCAGTGAGTGTGTGTGGGGGGTGATAGAGAGTGAACTAATGAGTGTCGAGGGGCAGTGACTGTGTGTGCGGAGTGATAGAGAGTGACCTAATGAGCGTAGGGGGGCAGTGACTGTGTTTGGCTGAGTGGTTGTTGGTGGCGGATTGTGAGAATGTGACTGAGAGAGTTCATGCGGAGTGAGGGAGTGTGACTGAGTGAGTGTTTTGGGGGTGTGAGAGAGTGTAACTCAGTGAGTGTTTGGGGGGAGTTAGAGAGTGTGACTGAGTGAGTGTTTTGTGGGAGTGAGAGAGTGTAACTGAGTGAGTGTTTGGGGTGAGTGGGAGAGTGTGACAGAGTGAGTGTTTGTGGGGGAGTGAGAGACTGTGACAGAGTGAGTGTTGGGGGGGGAGTGAGAGATTGTGACAGAGTGAGTTTTTGGGGAGAGTGAGAGAGAGTGACTGAGTGAGTGTTTGGGGGGGGGCGTGAGAGATTGTGACTGAGTGAGTGTTTGGAGGCAGTGAGAGAGTGTAACAGAGTGAGTGTTTGGGGGGGAGTGAGAGAGTGTGACTGAGTGAGTGTTGGGGGGAGTGAGAGAGTGTGATTGAGTGAGTGTTTTGGGGTAGTGACAGAGTGTGACTGAGTGAGTGTTTGGGGTGAGTGAGAGAGTGTGACTGAGTGAGTGTTTGGTGGGAATGAGAGAGTGTGACTGAGTGAGTGTTTGGGGGGGTGTGAGAGTGTGACTGAGTGAGTGGGGAGTGAGAGTGTGTGACTGAGTGAGTATCGGGGGGAGTGAGAGAGTGTGTCTGAGTGAATGTTTTGGGGTGGTGAGATAGTGTGACTGAGTGAGTGTATGTGGAGTGAGAGAGTGTGACTGAGTGAGTGTTTGGGAAGTGAGATTGTGTAACTGAGTGAGTGTTGGGGGGATGAGAGTGTGTGACTGAGTGAGCGTTTAGGGTGAGTGATATAGTGTGACTGAGTATGTGTTTGAGTGAAGTGAGAGACTGAAACTGAGTGAGTGTGCGGGGCATGAGGAAGTGTGACTGAGTGAGTGTTTGCGGGGAGTGAGAGAATGTGACTGAGTGAGACTTTGGGGTGTTGAGCGAGTGTGAATCAGTGAGTGTGGTTTGTAGTGAGAGAGTGTGACTGAGTGAGTATGTGGGTAGTGAGAGAGTGTGACTGAGTGAGTGTGTCTGGAGTGAGATAGTGTGACTGAACGAGAGTGGAGGGGGGATTAGAGAAAGTGACTTTGTGAGTGTTTGGGGGAGTGAGAGAGTGTGACTGAGTGAGTGTTTGGGGGAGTGAGAGAGTGTGACTGAGTGAGGGATTGGGGGGAGTGAGAGAGTGTGACTGAGTGAGTGTTTGGGGGGAGTGAGAGTGTAGCTGAGCGAGTGTTTGATGTGAGTGAGAAATGTTTGACTGAGTGAGTGTGTGTGGGGTGTGATAGAGAGTGACCTAATGAGTGTGGGGGGCAGTGAGTGTGTGTGGGGAGTCTTAGAGAGTAACCGAATGAGTGTCGGGGGGCAGTGTGTGTGTGGGGAGTGATAGAGAGTAACCTAATGAGTGTAGGGGGGGCAGTGAGTGTGTGTGCGGAGTGATAGAGAGTGACCAAATGAGCGTAGGGGGGCAGTGAGTGTGTTTGGCTGAGTGGTTCTTGGTGGCGGATTGTGAGAATGTGACTGAGTCAGTTTATGCGAAGTGAGGGAGTGTGACTGAGTGAGTGTTTTGTGGGAGTGAGAGAGTGTGACTGAGTGAGGGATTGGGGGGAGTGAGAGAGTGTGAGTGAGTGTTTGGGGGGAGTGAGAGTGTGACTGAGACAGTGTTTGGTGGGAGAGAGAAATGTTTGACTGAGTGAGTGTGTGTGGGGAGTGATAGAGAGTGACCTAATGAGTGTAGGGGGGCAGTGAGTGTGTGTGGGGAGTGATAGAGAGTGACCTAATGAATGTAGGGGGGCAGTGAGTGTGTGTGGGGAGTGATAGTAAGTAACCTAATGAGTGTAGGGGGGCAGTGAGTTTGTGTGGGGAGTGATAGGGAGTGATCTAATGAGGTTAGGGGGCAGTGGAGTGTGTGTGGGGGGTGATAGAGAGTGACCTAATGAGTGTAGGGGGGCAGTGGGTGTGTGTGGGGAGTGATAGAGAGTGACCTAATGAGTGTCGAGGGGCAGTGACTGTGTGTGCGGAGTGATAGAGAGTGACCTAATGAGCATAGGGGGGCAGTGAATGTGTTTGGCTGAGTGGTTGTTGGTGGCGGATTGTGAGAATGTGACTGAGAGAGTTCATGCGGAGTGAGGGAGTGTGACTGAGTGAGTGTTTCGGGGAATGAGAGAGTGTGACTGAGTGAGTGTTTGGGAGGAGTGAGAGTGTGCGACTGAGTGCGTATTTGGGGAGTGAGAGAGTGAGATTGAGTGAGTGTTGGGGGGGAGTGAGAGAGTGTGACTGCGTGAGTGTTTGGGGGAATGATAGAGTGTGACTGAGTGAGTGTTTGGGGGAATGATAGAGTGTGACTGAGGGAGAGTTTGGGTGAATGAGAGAGTGTGACTGATTGAGTGTTTGAGGGAGTCATGAGAGAAATGGACTTTCTGAGAGTTTGGGTGGAGTGAGAGAGTGTGACGGAGTGAGTGTTTTGTTAGAGAGAAAGTGTGACTGAGTGAGAGCTTGGGGGAGTGAGAGAGTGTGACTTAGCGAATGTTTGGGAGGAGTGAGAGAATCTGACTGAGTGAGAGTTTGGGTGAGTGAGAGAGTGTGACTGATTGAGTGCTTGGGAGGAGTGAGAGAGTGTGACTGAGTGAGTGCTTGTAGGTCAGTGGGAGAGTGTGACTATGTGAGTGTTTGGGGGGGAGTGAATGAGTGTGACTGAGTGAGTTTTTGGGTGGAGTGAGAGAGTGTGACTGAGTGAGTGTTTGGGTGGGACTGAGAGAGTGTGACTGATTGAGTGTTTGGGAGGAGTGAGAGAGTGTGACTGAGTGAGAGCTTGGGGGAGTGAGAGTGTGACTGATTGAGGGATTGCGGGGAGTGACAGAGTGTGGCTGAGCGAGTGTTTGGTGGGAGTGAGAAATGTTTGACAGAGTGTGTGTGGGGAGTGATAGAGAGTGATCTAATGAGTGTAGGGGGGCAGTGAGTGTGTGTGGGGAGTGATAGAGAGTGACCTAATGAGTGTAGGGGGGCAGTGAGTGTGTGTGCGGAGTGATAGAGAGTGACCTATTGAGCGTAGGGGGGCAGTGAGTGAGTTTGCCTGTGTGGTTGTTGGTGGCGGTTTGTGAGAATGTGACTGAGAGAGTTCATGCGGAGTGAGGGAGTGTGACTGAGTGAGTGTTTTGGGGGAGTGAGAGAGTGTGACTGAGTGAGTGTTTGGGGTGAGTGGGAGAGTGCGACAGAGTGAGTGTTTAGGGGGAAGTGAGAGACTGTGACAGGGTTAGTGTTTGGGGGGAGTGAGAGAGAGTGACTGAGTGAGTGTTTGGGGGGGGGAGTGAGAGACTGTGACAGAGTGAGTGTTGGGGGGGGAGTGAGAGATTGTGACAGAGTGAGTTTTTGGGGAGAGTGAGAGAGAGTGACTGAGTGAGTGTTTGGGGGGGGGCGTGAGAGATTGTGACTGAGTGAGTGTTTGGAGGCAGTGAGAGAGTGTAACAGAGTGAGTGTTTGGGGGGGAGTGAGAGAGTGTGACTGAGTGAGTGTTGGGGGGAGTGAGAGAGTGTGATTGAGTGAGTGTTTTGGGGTAGTGACAGAGTGTGACTGAGTGAGTGTTTGGGGTGAGTGAGAGAGTGTGACTGAGTGAGTGTTTGGTGGGAATGAGAGAGTGTGACTGAGTGAGTGTTTGGGGGGGTGTGAGAGTGTGACTGAGTGAGTGGGGAGTGAGAGTGTGTGACTGAGTGAGTATCGGGGGGAGTGAGAGAGTGTGTCTGAGTGAATGTTTTGGGGTGGTGAGATAGTGTGACTGAGTGAGTGTATGTGGAGTGAGAGAGTGTGACTGAGTGAGTGTTTGGGAAGTGAGATTGTGTAACTGAGTGAGTGTTGGGGGGATGAGAGTGTGTGACTGAGTGAGCGTTTAGGGTGAGTGATATAGTGTGACTGAGTATGTGTTTGAGTGAAGTGAGAGACTGAAACTGAGTGAGTGTGCGGGGCATGAGGAAGTGTGACTGAGTGAGTGTTTGCGGGGAGTGAGAGAATGTGACTGAGTGAGACTTTGGGGTGTTGAGCGAGTGTGAATCAGTGAGTGTGGTTTGTAGTGAGAGAGTGTGACTGAGTGAGTATGTGGGTAGTGAGAAAGAGTGACTGAGTGAGTGTGTCAGGAGTGAGATAGTGTGACTGAACGAGAGTGGAGGGGGGATTAGAGAAAGTGACTTTGTGAGTGTTTGGGGGAGTGAGAGAGTGTGACTGAGTGAGTGTTTGGGGGAGTGAGAGAGTGTGACTGAGTGAGGGATTGGGGGGAGTGAGAGAGTGTGACTGAGTGAGTGTTTGGGGGGAGTGAGAGTGTAGCTGAGCGAGTGTTTGATGTGAGTGAGAAATGTTTGACTGAGTGAGTGTGTGTGGGGTGTGATAGAGAGTGACCTAATGAGTGTGGGGGGCAGTGAGTGTGTGTGGGGAGTCTTAGAGAGTAACCGAATGAGTGTCGGGGGGCAGTGTGTGTGTGGGGAGTGATAGAGAGTAACCTAATGAGTGTAGGGGGGCAGTGAGTGTGTGTGCGGAGTGATAGAGAGTGACCAAATGAGCGTAGGGGGGCAGTGAGTGTGTTTGGCTGAGTGGTTCTTGGTGGCGGATTGTGAGAATGTGACTGAGTCAGTTTATGCGAAGTGAGGGAGTGTGACTGAGTGAGTGTTTTGTGGGAGTGAGAGAGTGTGACTGAGTGAGGGATTGGGGGGAGTGAGAGAGTGTGAGTGAGTGTTTGGGGGGAGTGAGAGTGTGACTGAGACAGTGTTTGGTGGGAGAGAGATTTGTTTGACTGAGTGAGTGTGTGTGGGGAGTGATAGAGAGTGACCTAATGAGTGTAGGGGGGCAGTGAGTGTGTGTGGGGAGTGATAGAGAGTGACCTAATGAATGTAGGGGGGCAGTGAGTGTGTGTGGGGAGTGATAGTAAGTAACCTAATGAGTGTAGGGGGGCAGTGAGTTTGTGTGGGGAGTGATAGGGAGTGATCTAATGAGGTTAGGGGGCAGTGGAGTGTGTGTGGGGGGTGATAGAGAGTGACCTAATGAGTGTAGGGGGGCAGTGGGTGTGTGTGGGGAGTGATAGAGAGTGACCTAATGAGTGTCGAGGGGCAGTGACTGTGTGTGCGGAGTGATAGAGAGTGACCTAATGAGCATAGGGGGGCAGTGAATGTGTTTGGCTGAGTGGTTGTTGGTGGCGGATTGTGAGAATGTGACTGAGAGAGTTCATGCGGAGTGAGGGAGTGTGACTGAGTGAGTGTTTCGGGGAATGAGAGAGTGTGACTGAGTGAGTGTTTGGGAGGAGTGAGAGTGTGCGACTGAGTGCGTATTTGGGGAGTGAGAGAGTGAGATTGAGTGAGTGTTGGGGGGGAGTGAGAGAGTGTGACTGCGTGAGTGTTTGGGGGAATGATAGAGTGTGACTGAGTGAGTGTTTGGGGGAATGATAGAGTGTGACTGAGGGAGAGTTCGGGTGAATGAGAGAGTGTGACTGATTGAGTGTTTGAGGGAGTCATGAGAGAAATGGACTTTCTGAGAGTTTGGGTGGAGTGAGAGAGTGTGACGGAGTGAGTGTTTTGGTAGAGAGAGAGTGTGACTGAGTGAGTGTTTGGGGGGAGTGAGAGAGTGTGACTTAGCGAATGTTTGGGAGGAGTGAGAGAATCTGACTGAGTGAGAGTTTGGGTGAGTGAGAGAGTGTGACTGATTGAGTGCTTGGGAGGAGTGAGAGAGTGTGACTGAGTGAGTGCTTGTAGGTCAGTGGGAGAGTGTGACTATGTGAGTGTTTGGGGGGGAGTGAATGAGTGTGACTGAGTGAGTTTTTGGGTGGAGTGAGAGAGTGTGACTGAGTGAGTGTTTGGGTGGGACTGAGAGAGTGTGACTGATTGAGTGTTTGGGAGGAGTGAGAGAGTGTGACTGAGTGAGAGCTTGGGGGAGTGAGAGTGTGACTGATTGAGGGATTGCGGGGAGTGACAGAGTGTGGCTGAGCGAGTGTTTGGTGGGAGTGAGAAATGTTTGACAGAGTGTGTGTGGGGAGTGATAGAGAGTGATCTAATGAGTGTAGGGGGGCAGTGAGTGTGTGTGGGGAGTGATAGAGAGTGACCTAATGAGTGTAGGGGGGCAGTGAGTGTGTGTGCGGAGTGATAGAGAGTGACCTATTGAGCGTAGGGGGGCAGTGAGTGAGTTTGCCTGTGTGGATGTTGGTGGCGGTTTGTGAGAATGTGACTGAGAGAGTTCATGCGGAGTGAGGGAGTGTGACTGAGTGAGTGTTTTGGGGGAGTGAGAGAGTGTGACTGAGTGAGTGTTTGGGGTGAGTGGGAGAGTGCGACAGAGTGAGTGTTTAGGGGGAAGTGAGAGACTGTGACAGGGTTAGTGTTTGGGGGGAGTGAGAGAGAGTGACTGAGTGAGTGTTTGGGGGGGGGAGTGAGATAGTGTAACTGAGTGAGTGTTGGGGGGAGTGACAGAGTGTGACTGTGTGAGGGTTTGGGGGGGAGTGAAAGAGTGACTGAGTGAGTGTTTGGGGGGCATGAGAGAGTGTGACTGAGTGAGTGTTTGGGGGGGAGTGAGAGAGTGTGACTGAGTGAGTGTTTGGGAGGCCTGAGAGAGTGTGCATGAGTGATTGTTTGGGGGAGTGAGAGAGTGTGAATGAGTGAGTGTTTGGGGTGAGTGAGAGAGTGTGTCTGAGTGAGTGTTTTGGGGGAGTGAGAGAGTGTGTCTGAGTGAGTGTATGTGGAGTGAGAGAGTGTGACTGAGTGAGTGTTTGGGAAGTGAGATTGTGTAACTGAGTGAGTGTTGGGGGGGGTGAGATTGTGTGACTGAGTGAGCGTTTGAGGGTGAGTGATATAGTGTGACTGAGTATGTGTTTGAGTGAAGTGAGAGACTGAAACTCAGTGAGTGTGCGGGGCATGAGGACGTGTGACTGAGTGAGTATTTGGGGGGAATGAGAGAATGTGACTGAGTGAGACTTTGGGGTGTTGAGTGAGTGTGAATCAGTGAGTGTGGTTTGTAGTGAGAGAGTGTGACTGAGTGAGTATGTGGGTAGTGAGAGAGTGTGACTGAGTGAGTGTTTGGGGGGAGTGCGAGAGTGTGACTGAGTGAGTGTTTGGGGGGTAATGAGAGAGTGTGACTGAGTGAGTGTTTGGGGGGGAGTGATAGAGTGTGACTGAGTGAGTGTTTGGGGTGAGTGAGAGAGTGTGACTGAGTGAGTGTTTGGGGGGGAGTGAAAGAGTGAGACTGAGTGAGTGTTTGGGGGGGACTGAGAGAGTGTGACTGAGTGAGTGTTTGTGGGGGGAGTGAGAGAGTGTGGCTGAGCGAGTGTTTGGTGGGAATGAGAAATGTTTGACTGAGTGAGTGTGTGTGGGGTGTGATAGAGAGTGACCTAATGAGTGTAGGGGGGCAGTGAGTGTGTGTGAGGAGTCACAGAGAGTAACTTAATGAGAGTCGGGGGGCAGTGTGTGTGTTTGGGGAGTGATAGAGAGTGATCTAATGAGTGTAGGGGGGCATTGATTGTGTGTGGGGAGTGATAGAGAGTGACCTAATGAGTGTAGGGGGGCAGTGATTGTGTTTGGCTGAGGGGTTGTTGGTGGCGGATTGTGAGAAAGTGACTGAGTGAGTTCATGCGGAGTGAGGGAGTGTGACTGAGTGAGTGTTTTGGGGGAGTGAGAGAGTGTAACTGAGTGAGTGTTTGGGGGGAGTGACAGAGTGTGACTGAGTGAGTGTTTTGGGGGAGTGAGAGAGTATGACAGAGTGAGTGTTGGGGAGGAGTGAGAGAGTGTGGCTGAGTGAGAGCTTGGGGGAGTGAGAGAGTGTGACTGAGTGAGTGTTTGGGGGAGTGAGAGAGTGTGACTGAGTCAGTGTTTGGTGGGAGGGAGAAATGTTTGACTGAGTGAGTGTGTGTGGGGAGTGATAGAGAGTGACCTAATGAGTGTAGGGGGGCAGTGAGTGTGTGTGGGGAGTGATAGAGAGTGACCTAATGAGTGTAGGGGCGCAGTGAGTGTGTGTGGGGAGTGATAGTAAGTAACCTAATGAGTGGAGGGGGGCAGTGAGTTTGTGTGGGGAGTGATAGGGAGTGATCTAATGAGGTTAGGGGGCAGTGAGTGTGTGTGGGGGGTGATAGAGAGTGACCTAATGAGTGTAGGGGGGCAGTGGGTGTGTGTGGGGAGTCATAGAGAGTGACCTAATGAGTGTCGAGGGGCAGTGACTGTGTGTGCAGAGTGATAGAGAGTGACCTAATGAGCGTAGGGGGGCAGTGAATGTGTTTGGCTGAGTGGTTGTTGGTGGCGGATTGTGAGAATGTGACTGAGAGAGTTCATGCGGAGTGAGGGAGTGTGACTGAGTGAGTGTTTTGGGGGAGTGAGAGAAGGAACTCAGTGAGTGTTTGGGGGGTGTGAGAGAGTGTGACTGAGTGAGTGTTTTGTGGGAGTGAGAGAGTGTAACTGAGTGAGTGTTTGGGGTGAGTGGGAGAGTGTGACAGAGTGAGTGTTTGTGGGGGAGTGAGAGACTGTGACAGAGTGAGTGTTGGGGGGAAGTGAGAGATTGTGACAGAGTGAGTTTTTGGGGAGAGTGAGAGAGAGTGACTGAGTGAGTGTTTGGGGGGGGCGTGAGAGAGTGTGACTGAGTGAGTGTTTGGGGGAGTGAGAGAGTGTGACTGAGTGAGGGATTGGGGGGAGTGAGAGAGTGTGACTGTGTGAGTGTTTGGGGGGAGTGAGAGTGTAGCTGAGCGAGTGTTTGGTGTGAGTGAGAAATGTTTGACTGAGTGAGTGTGTGTGGGGTGTGATAGAGAGTGACCTAATGAGTGTAGGGGGGCAGTGAGTGTGTGTGGGGAGTCTTAGAGAGTAACCGAATGAGTGTCGGGGGGCAGTGTGTGTGTGGGGAGTGATAGAGAGTAACCTAATGAGTGTAGGGGGGCAGTGAGTGTGTGTGCGGAGTGATAGAGAGTGACCAAATGAGCGTAGGGGGGCAGTGAGTGTGTTTGGCTGAGTGGTTCTTGGTGGCGGATTGTGAGAATGTGACTGAGTCAGTTTATGCGAAGTGAGGGAGTGTGACTGAGTGAGTGTTTTGTGGGAGTGAGAGAGTGTGACTGAGTGAGTGTTTTGGGGGAGTGAGAGAGTGTGACTGAGTGAGTGTTTTGGTGGAGTGAGAGAGTGTGACTGAGTGAGTGTTTGGGGTGAGTGAGAGAGTGTGACAGAGTGAGTGTTTGGGGGGGATTGAGAGACCGTGACTGAGTGAGTGTTTGGGAGGAATGAGAGAGTGTGACAGAGTGAGTGTTTGGGGAGTGAGCGAGTGAGACTGAGTGAGTGATTGCGGGGAGTGAGAGAGTTGACTGAGTGAGTGTTTGGGCGAAGTGAGAGATTGTGACTGAGTGAGTGTTGTGGGAGTGAGAGAGTGTGTCTGAGTGAGAGTTTCGGGGGACTGAGAGAGTGTGTCTGACTGAGTGATTGGGGGGAGTGAGAGACTATGACTGAGTGCGTGTTTGGAGGGAGTGAGAGAGTGAGACTGAGTGAGTGTTTGGGGGGTAATGAGAGAGTGTGACTGAGTGAGTTTTTGGGAGGAGTGAGAGAGTGTGACTGAGTGAGTGTTTGGGGGAGTGAGAGAGTGTGACTGAGTGAGGGATTGGGGGGAGTGAGAGAGTGTGACTGAGTGAGTGTTTGGGGGAGTGAGAGAGTGTGACTGAGTGAGGGATTGGGGGGAGTGAGAGAGTGTGACTGAGTGAGTGTTTTGGGGGAGTGAGAGTGTGGCTGAGAGAGTGTTTGGTGGGAGTGAGAAATGTTTGACTGAGTGAGTGTGTGTGGGGAGTGATAGAGAGTGACCGAATGGGTGTAGGGTGGCGGTGATTGTGTGTGGGGAATGATAGAGAGTAACCTAATGAGTGTAGGGGGGCAGTGAGTGAGTGTGGGAAGTGATAGAGAGTGATCTAATGAGTGTAGGGGGGTAGTGAGTGTGTGTGGGGGGTGATAGAGAGTGACCTAATGAGTGTATGGGGGCAGTGAGTGTGTGTGCGGAGTGATAGAGAGTGACCTAATGAGCGTAGGGGGGCTGTGAATGTGCTTGGCTGAGTGGTTGTTGGTGGCGGATTGTGAGAATGTGACTGAGAGAGTTCATGCGCAGTGAGGGAGTGTGACTGAGTGAGTGTTTCGGGGAATGAGAGAGTGTGACTGAGTGAGTGTTTGGGAGGAGTGAGAGTGTGCGACTGAGTGCGTGTTTGGGGAGTGAGAGAGTGAGATTGATTGAGTGTTGGGGGGGAGTGAGAGAGTGTGACTGCGTGAGTTTTTGGGGGAATGATAGAGTGTGACCTAATGAGTGATTGTTTGGGGGAATGATAGAGTGTGACTGAGGGAGAGTTTGGGTGAATGAGAGAGTGTGACTGATTGAGTGTTTGAGGGAGTCATGAGAGAAATGGACTTTCTGAGAGTTTGGGTGGAGTGAGAGAGTGTGACTGATTGAGTGTTTGGGAGGAGTGAGAGAGTGTGACTGAGTGAGAGCTTGGGGGAGTGAGAGAGTGTGACTGAGTGAGTGTTTGGGGGAGTGAGAGAGTGTGACTGAGTGAGGGATTGGGGGGAGTGAGAGAGTGTGACTGAGTGAGGTTTGGGGGGAGTGAGAGTGTGACTGAGTCAGTGTTTGGTGGGAGAGAGAAATGTTTGACTGAGTGAGTGTGTGTGGGGAGTGATAGAGAGTGACCTAATGAGTGTAGGGGGGCAGTGAGTGTGTGTGGGGAGTGATAGAGAGTGACCTAATGAGTGTAGGGGGGCAGTGAGTGTGTGTGGGGAGTGATAGTAAGTAACATAATGAGTGTAGGGGGGCAGTGAGTTTGTGTGGGGAGTGATAGGGAGTGATCTAATGAGGTTAGGGGGCAGTGAGTGTGTGTGGGGGTGATAGAGAGTGACCTAATGAGTGTCGAGGGGCAGTGACTGTGTGTGCGGAGTGATAGAGAGTGACCTAATGAGCGTAGGGGGGCAGTGAATGTGTTTGGCTGAGTGGTTGTTGGTGGCGGATTGTGAGAATGTGACTGAGAGAGTTCATGCGGAGTGAGGGAGTGTGACTGAGTGAGTGTTCTGGGGGTGTGAGAGAGTGTAACTCAGTGAGTGTTTGGGGGGAGTGAGAGAGTGTGACTGAGTGAGTGTTTTGTGGGAGTGAGAGAGTGTAACTGAGTGAGTGTTTGGGGTGAGTGGGAGAGTGTGACAGAGTGAGTGTTTGTGGGGGAGTGAGAGACTGTGACAGAGTGAGTGTTGGGGGGGGAGTGAGAGATTGTGACAGAGTGAGTTTTTGGGGAGAGTGAGAGAGAGTGACTGAGTGAGTGTTTGGGGGGGGGGCGTGAGAGAGTGTGACTGAGTGAGTGTTTGGAGGCAGTGAGAGAGTGTAACAGAGTGAGTGTTTGGGGGGGAGTGAGAGAGTGTGACTGCTTGAGTGTTGGGGGGAGTGAGAGAGTGTGATTGAGTGAGTGTTTGGGGGTAGTGACAGAGTGTGACTGAGTGAGTGTTTGGGGTGAGTGAGAGAGTGTGACTGAGTGAGTGTTTGGTGGGAA
Source organism: Carcharodon carcharias (assembly GCF_017639515.1). Lineage (NCBI taxonomy): Eukaryota > Metazoa > Chordata > Chondrichthyes > Lamniformes > Lamnidae > Carcharodon > Carcharodon carcharias. The sequence continues at coordinate 19,012,222 of NC_054483.1, read as the reverse complement.
TGAGAGAGTGTGACTGAGTGAGTGTTTGGGGGGGTGTGAGAGTGTGACTGAGTGAGTGGGGAGTGAGAGTGTGTGACTGAGTGAGTATCGGGGGGAGTGAGAGAGTGTGTCTGAGTGAATGTTTTGGGGGGGTGAGATAGTGTGACTGAGTGAGTGTATGTGGAGTGAGAGAGTGTGACTGAGTGAGTGTTTGGGAAGTGAGATTGTGTAACTGAGTGAGTGTTGGGGGGATGAGAGTGTGTGACTGAGTGAGCGTTTAGGGTGAGTGATATAGTGTGACTGAGTATGTGTTTGAGTGAAGTGAGAGACTGAAACTGAGTGAGTGTGCGGGGCATGAGGAAGTGTGACTGAGTGAGTGTTTGCGGGGAGTGAGAGAATGTGACTGAGTGAGACTTTGGGGTGTTGAGCGAGTGTGAATCAGTGAGTGTGGTTTGCAGTGAGAGAGTGTGACTGAGTGAGTATGTGGGTAGTGAGAAAGAGTGACTCAGTGAGTGTGTCAGGAGTGAGATAGTGTGACTGAACGAGAGTGGAGGGGGGATTAGAGAAAGTGAATTTGTGAGTGTTTGGGGGAGTGAGAGAGTGTGACTGAGTGAGTGTTTGGGGGAGTGAGAGAGTGTGACTGAGTGAGGGATTGGGGGGAGTGAGAGAGTGTGACTGAGTGAGTGTTTGGGGGGAGTGAGAGGGTAGCTGAGCGAGTGTTTGCTGTGAGTGAGAAATGTTTGACTGAGTGAGTGTGTGTGGGGTGTGATAGAGAGTGACCTAATGAGTGTAGGGGGGCAGTGAGTGTGTGTGGGGAGTCTTAGAGAGTAACCGAATGAGTGTCGGGGGGCAGTGTGTGTGTGGGGAGTGTTAGAGAGTAACCTAATGAGTGTAGGGGGGCAGTGAGTGTGTGTGCGGAGTGATAGAGAGTGACCAAATGAGCGTAGGGGGGCAGTGAGTGTGTTTGGCTGAGTGGTTGTTGGTGGCGGATTGTGAGAATGTGACTGAGTCAGTTTATGCGAAGTGAGGGAGTGTGACTGAGTGAGTGTTTTGTGGGAGTGAGAGAGTGTGACTGAGTGAGTGTTTTGGGGGAGTGAGAGAGTGTGACTGAGTGAGTGTTTTGGTGGAGTGAGAGAGTGTGACTGAGTGAGTGTTTGGGGTGAGTGAGAGAGTGTGACAGAGTGAGTGTTTGGGGGGGATTGAGAGACCGTGACTGATTGAGTGTTTGGGAGGAATGAGAGAGTGTGACAGAGTGAGTGTTTGGGGAGTGAGCGAGTGAGACTGAGTGAGTGATTGCGGGGAGTGAGAGAGTTGACTGAGTGAGTGTTTGGGCGAAGTGAGAGATTGTGACTGAGTGAGTGTTGTGGGAGTGAGAGAGTGTGTCTGAGTGAGAGTTTCGGGGGACTGAGAGAGTGTGTCTGACTGAGTGATTGGGGGGAGTGAGAGACTATGACTGAGTGCGTGTTTGGAGGGAGTGAGAGAGTGAGACTGAGTGAGTGTTTGGGGGGTAATGAGAGACTGTGACTGAGTGAGTTTTTGGGAGGAGTGAGAGAGTGTGACTGAGTGAGTGCTTGGGGGAGTGAGAGATTGTGACTGAGTGAGTGTTTGGGGAAGTGAGAGAGTGTGACTGAGTGAGGGATTGGGGGGAGTGAGAGAGTGTGACTGAGTGAGGGATTGGGGAGAGTGAGAGAGTGTGACTGAGTGAGTGTTTTGGGGGAGTGAGAGTGTGGCTGAGAGAGTGTTTGGTGCGATTGAGAAATGTATGACTGAGTGAGTGTGTGTGGGGAGTGATAGAGAGTGACCGAATGAGTGTAGGGTGGCGGTGATTGTGTGTGGCGAGTGATAGAGAGTAACCTAATGAGTGTAGGGGGGCAGTGAGTGAGTGTGGGGAGTGATAGAGAGTGATCTAATGAGTGTAGGGGGGTAGTGAGTGTGTGTGGGGGGTGATAGAGAGTGACCTAATGAGCGTAGGGGGGCTGTGAATGTGTTTGGCTGAGTGGTTGTTGGTGGCGGATTGTGAGAATGTGACTGAGAGAGTTCATGCGCAGTGAGGGAGTGTGACTGAGTGAGTGTTTTGGGGGAGTGAGAGAGTGTAACTCAGTGAGTGTTTGGGGGGAGTGAGAGAGTGTGACTCAGTGAGTGTTTTGGGGGAGTGAGAGAGTGTAACTCAGTGAGTGTTTGGGGGGAGTGAGAGAGTATGACTGAGTGAGTGTTTGGGGGGGGACTGAGAGAGTGTGACTGATTGAGTGTTTGGGAGGAGTGAGAGAGTGTGACTGAGTGAGTGCTTGGGGGAGTGAGAGAGTGTGACTGAGTGAGTGTTTGGGGGAGTGAGAGAGTGTGACTGAGTGTGGGATTGGGGGGAGTGAGAGAGTGTGACTGAGTGAGGGATTGGGGGGAGTGAGAGAGTGTGACTGAGTGAGTGTTTTGGGTGAGTGAGAGTGAGGCTGAGCGAGTGTTTGGTGGGAGTGAGAAATGTTTGACTGAGTGAGTTTGTGTGGGGAGTGATAGAGAGTGACCTAATGAGTGTAGGGTGGCGGTGATTGTGTGTGAGGAGTGATAGAGAGTAACCTAATTAGTGTTGGGGGGCAGTGAGTGAGTGTGGGGAGTGATAGAGAGTGATCTAATGAGTGTAGGGCGGTAGTGAGTGTGTGTGGGGGGTGATAGAGAGTGACCTAATGAGTGTATGGGGGCAGTGAGTGTGTGTGCGGAGTGATAGAGAGTGACCTAATGAGCGTAGGGGGGCTGTGAATGTGTTTGGCTGAGTGGTTGTTGGTGGCGGATTGTGAGAATGTGACTGAGAGAGTTCATGCGGAGTGAGGGAGTGTGACTGAGTGAGTGTTTTGTGGGAGTGAGAGAGTGTAACTGAGTGAGTGTTTGGGGTGAGTGGGAGAGTGTGACAGAGTGAGTGTTTGGGAGGGAGTGAGAGACTGTGACAGAGTGAGTGTTTGGGGGGAGTGAGAGAGTGTGACTGAGTGAGTGTTTGGGGGGGGGACTGAGAGAGTGTGACTGATTGAGTGTTTGGGAGGAGTGAGAGAATGTGACTGAGTGAGTGCTTGGGGAGTGAGAGAGTGTGACTGAGTGAGTGTTTGGGGGAGTGAGAGAGTGTGACTGAGTGAGGGATTGGGGGGAGTGAGAGAGTGTGACTGAGTGAGGGATTGGGGGGAGTGAGAGAGTGTGACTGAGTGAGTGTTTTGGGGGAGTGAGAAATGTTTGACTGAGTGAGTGTGTGTGGGGAGTGATAGAGAGTGACCTAATGAGTGTAGGGGGGCAGTGAGTGTGTGCGCGGAGTGATAGAGAGTGACCTAATGAGCGTAGGGGGGCTTTGAATGTGTTTGGCTGAGTGGTTGTTGGTGGCGGATTGTGAGAATGTGACTGAGAGAGTTCATGCGGAGTGAGGGAGTGTGACTGAGTGAGTGTTTTGGGGGAGTGAGAGAGTGTAACTCAGTGAGTGTTTGGAGGGAGTGAGAGAGTGTGACTGAGTGAGTGTTTTGTGGGAGTGAGAGAGTGTATCTGAGTGAGTGTTTGGGGTGAGTGGGAGAGTGTGACAGAGTGAGTGTTTGGGGGGGAGTGAGAGACTGTGACAGAGTGAGTGTTTGGGGGAAGTGAGAGAGAGTGACTGAGTGAGTGTTTGGGGGGGAGTGAGAGAGTGTGACTGAGTGAGTGTTCGGAGGGAGTGAGAGAGTGTGACAGAGTGAGTGTTTGGGGGGGAGTGAGAGAGTGTGACTGAGTGAGTGTTGGGTGGAGTGAGAGAGTGTGATTGAGTGAGTGTTTGGGGGTAGTGACAGAGTGTGACTGAGTGAGTGTTTGGGGTGAGTGCGAGAGTGTGACTGAGTGAGTGTTTGGGGGGAGTGAGAGAGTGTGACTGAGTGAGTGTTTGGTGGGAGTGAGAGAGTGTGACTGAGTGAGAGTTTGGGGGGTGTGAGAGTGTGACTGAGCAAGTGTTTAGTGGGAGTAAGTGAGTGTGACTGAGTGAGTGGGGAGTGAGAGTGTGTGACTGAGTGAGTATCCGGGAGAGTGAGAGAGTGTGTTTGAGTGAGTGTTTTGGGGGGGTGAGAAAGTGTGACTGAGTGAGTGTATGTGGAATGAGAGAGTGTGACTGAGTGAGTGTTTGGGAAGTGAGATTGTGTAACTGAGTGAGTGTTGGAGGGGTGAGAGTGTGTGACTGAGTGAGCGTTTGAGGATGAGTGATACAGTGTGACTGAGTATGTGTTTGAGTGAAGTGAGAGACTGAAACTGAGTGACTGTGTGGGGCATGAGGAAGTGTGACTGAGTGAGTGTTTGGGGGGAGTGAGAGAATGTGACTGAGTGAGACTTTGGGGTGTTGAGCGAGTGTGAATCAGTGAGTGTGGTTTGTAGTGAGAGAGTGTGACTGAGTGAGTATGTGGGTAGTGAGAGAGTGTGACTGAGTGATTGTGTCTGGAGTGAGATAGTGTGACTGAATGAGAGTGGAGGGGGGATTAGAGAATGTGAATTTTTCGTTTTTGGGGGAGTGAGAGAGTGTGACTGAGTGAGTGTTGTAGGAGTGAGAGAGTGTGACTGAGTGAGTGTTTGGGAGGAGTGAGAGAGTGTGACAGAGGGAGTGTTTGGGGGGAGTGAGAGAGAGTGACTGAGTGAGTGTTTTGGGGGAGTGAGAGAGTGTAACTGAGTGAGTGTTTGGGGGGAGTGAGAGAGTGTGACTGAGTGAGTGTTTGGGGGGGACTGAGAGAGTGTGACGGAGTGAGAGATTGGGTGAGTGAGAGACTGTGACTGAGTGAGTGTTTGGGAGCAGTGAGAGAGTGTGACAGAGGGAGTGTTTGGGAGGAGTGAGAGAGTGTGACAGAGGGAGTGTTTGGGGGGAGTGAGAGAGAGTGACTGAGTGAGTGTTTTGGGGGAGTGAGAGAGTGTAACTGAGTGAGTGTTTGGGGGGAGTGAGAGAGTGTGACTGAGTGAGTGTTTGGGGGGGACTGAGAGAGTGTGACGGAGTGAGAGTTTGGGTGAGTGAGAGACTGTGACTGAGTGAGTGTTTGGGAGCAGTGAGAGAGTGTGACAGAGGGAGTGTTTGGGGGGAGTGAGAGAGAGTGACTGAGTGAGTGTTTGGGGGTGAGTGAGAGAGTGTGACTGAGTGAGTGATTGCGGGGAGTGAGAGAGTTGACTGAGTGAGTGTTTGGGCGGAGTGAGAGATTGTGACTGAGTGAGTGTTGTCGGAGTGAGAGAGTGTGTCTGAGTGAGAGTTTCGGGGGACTGAGAGAGTGTGTCTGACTGAGTGATTGGGGGGAGTGAGAGACTGTGACTGAGTGCGTGTTTGGGGAGAGTGAGAGAGTGTGACTGAGTGAGTGTTTGGGGGGAGTGAGAGTGTGTGACTGAGTGAGTGTTTGGGGGGGAGTGAGAGTGTGTGACTGAGTGAGTGTTTTGGGGGAGTGAGAGTGTGGCTGAGCGAGTGTTTGGTGGGAGTGAGAAATGTTTGACTGAGTGAGTGTGTGTGGGGAGTGATAGAGAGTGATCTAATGAGTGTAGGGGGGTAGTGAGTGTGTGTGGGGGGTGATTGAGAGTGACCTAATGAGTGTCGGGGGGCAGTGAGTGTGTGTGGGGAGTGATAGAGAGTAACCTAATGAGTGTAGGGTGGCAGTGAGTGTGTGTGCGGAGTGATAGAGAGTGACCTAATGAGCGTAGGGGGGCAGTGAATGTGTTTGGCTGAGTGGTTGTTGGTGGCGGATTGTGAGAATGTGACTGAGAGAGTTCATGCGGAGTGAGGGAGAGTGACTGAGTGAGTGTTTTGGGGGAGTGAGAGAGTGTAACTGAGTGAGTGTTTGGGGTGAGTGAGAGAGTGTGACAGAGTGAGTGTTTGGTGGGGTGTGAGAGACTGTGACAGAGTGAGTGTTTGGTGGGAGTGAGAGAGTGTGACTGAGTGAGTGTTTAGTGGGAGTAAGAGAGTGTGACTGAGTGAGTGTTTTGGGGGTGTGAGAGTGTGACTGAGCGAGTATCGGGGGGAGTGAGAGAGTGTGTCTGAGTGAGTGTTTGGGGAGTGAGATTGTGTAACTGAATGAGTGTTGGAGGGGTGAGAGTGTGTGACTGAGTGAGCGTTTGAGGGTGAGTGAAACACTGTGACTGAGTATGTGTTTGAGTGACGTGAGAGACTGAAACTGAGTGACTGTGCGGGGCATGAGGAGGTGTGACTGAGTGAGTGTTTGGGGGTGTGAGTGAATGTGACAGTGAGACTTTGGGATGTTGAGCGACTGTGAATCAGTGAGTGTGGTTTGTAGTGAGAGAGTGTCACTGAGTGAGTATGTGGGTAGTGAGAGAGTGTGACTGAGTGAGTGTGTCTGGAGTGAGATACAGTGACTGAATGAGAGTGGAGGGGGGATTAGAGAATGTGACTTTGTGAGTGTTTGGGGGAGTGAGAGAGTGTGACTGAGTGAGTGTTTGGGGGGAGTGAGAGAGTGTGACTGAGTGAGTGTTGTGGGAGTGAGAGAGTGTGTCTGAGTGAGTGTTTCGGGGGACTGAGAGAGTCTGTCTGACTGGGTGATTGGGGTGAGTGAGAGAGTGTGACTGAGTGAGTGTTTGGGGGGAGTGAGAGAGTGTGACTGAGTGAGTGTTTGGGGGGCAGTGAGAGAGTGTGACTGAGTGAGTGTTTGGTGGGAATGAGAGAGGGTGACTGAGTGAGTGTTTGGGGGGGTGTGAGAGTGTGACTGAGTGAGTGGGGAGTGAGAGTGTGTGACTTAGTGAGTGTTTTGGGGGAGTGACAGAGTGTGACTGAGTGAGTGTTTGGGGTGAGTGAGAGAGTGTGACTGAGTGAGTGTTTGGTGGGAATGAGAGAGTGTGACTGAGTGAGTGTTTGGGGGGGTGTGAGAGTGTGACTGAGTGAGTGGGGAGTGAGAGTGTGTGACTTAGTGAGTATCGGGGGGAGTGAGAGAGTGTGTCTGAGTGAATGTTTTGGGGGGGTGAGAGAGTGTGACTGAGTGAGTGTATGTGGAGTGAGAGAGTGTGACTGAGTGAGTGTTTGGGAAGTGAGATTGTGTAACTGAGTGAGTGTTGGGGGATGAGAGTGTGTGACTGAGTGAGCGTTTAGGGTGAGTGATATAGTGTGACTGAGTATGTGTTTGAGTGAAGTGAGAGACTGAAACTGAGTGAGTGTGCGGGGCATGAGGAAGTGTGACTGAGTGAGTGTTTGCGGGGAGTGAGAGAATGTGACTGAGTGAGACTTTGGGGTGTTGAGCGAGTGTGAATCAGTGAGTGTGGTTTGTAGTGAGAGAGTGTGACTGAGTGAGTATGTGGGTAGTGAGAAAGTGTGACTCAGTGAGTGTGTCTGGAGTGAGATAGTGTGACTGAACGAGAGTGGAGGGGGGATTAGAGAATGTGACTTTGTGAGTGTTTGGGGGAGTGAGAGAGTGTGACTGAGTGAGTGTTTGGGGGAGTGAGAGAGTGTGACTGATTGAGGGATTCGGGGGAGTGAGAGAGTGGGACTGAGTGAGTGTTTTGGGGGAGTGCGAGTGTGGCTGAGCGAGTGTTGGGTGGGAGTGAGAAATGTTTGACTGAGTGAGTGTGTGTGGGGAGTGATAGAGAGTGACCTAATGAGTGTAGGGTGGCGGTGATTGTGTGTGGGGAGTGATAGAGAGTAGCCTAATGAGTGTAGGGGGGCAGTGAGTGAGTGTGGGGAGTGATAGAGAGTGATCTAATGAGTGTAGGGGGGTAGTGAGTGTGTGTGGGGGGTGATAGAGAGTGACCTAATGAGTGTATGGGGGCAGTGAGTGTGTGTGCGGAGTGATAGAGAGTGACCTAATGAGCGTAGGGGGCCTGTGAATGTGTTTGGCTAAGTGGTTGTTGGTGGCGGATTGTGAGAATGTGACTGAGAGAGTTCATGCGCAGTGAGGGAGTGTGACTGAGTGAGTGTTTTGTGGGAGTGAGAGAGTGTAACTCAGTGAGTGTTTGGGGGGATTGAGAGAGTGTGACTGAGTGAGTGTTTGGGTGGGGACTGAGAGAGTGTGACTGATTGAGTGTTTGGGAGGAGTGAGAGAGTGTGACTGAGTGAGTGCTTGGGGGAGTCAGAGAGTGTGACTGAGTGAGTGTTTGGGGGGGAGTGAGAGAGTGTGACTGAGTGAGTGTTTGGGGGGAGTGAGAGAGTGTGACTGAGTGTGGGATTGGGGGGAGTGAGAGAGTGTGACTGAGTGAGGGATTGGGGGGAGTGAGAGAGTGTGACTGAATGAGGGATTGGGGGGAGTGAGAGTGTGACTGAGCGAGTGTTTGGTGGGAGTGAGAAATGTTTGACTGAGTGAGTGTGTGTGGGGAGTGATAGAGAGTGACCGAATGAGTGTAGGGTGGCGGTGATTGTGTGTGAGGAGTGATAGAGAGTAACCTAATGAGTGTTGGGGGGCAGTGAGTGAGTGTGGGGAGTGATAGAGAGTGATCTAATGAGTGTAGGGCGGTAGTGAGTGTGTGTGGGGGGTGATAGAGAGTGACCTAATGAGTGTATGGGGGCAGTGAGTGTGTGTGCGGAGTGATAGAGAGTGACCTAATGAGCGTAGGGGGGCTGTGAATGTGTTTGGCTGAGTGGTTGTTGGTGGCGGATTGTGAGAATGTTACTGAGAGAGTTCATGCGCAGTGAGGGAGTGTGACTGAGTGAGTGTTTTGTGGGAGTGAGAGAGTGTAACTGAGTGAGTGTTTGGGGTGAGTGGGAGAGTGTGACAGAGTGAGTGTTTGGGAGGGAGTGAGAGACTGTGACAGAGTGAGTGTTTGGGGGGATTGAGAGAGAGTGACTGAGTGAGTGTTTCGGGGGGAGTGAGAGAGTGTGACTGAGTGAGTGTTTGGAGGGAGTGAGAGAGTGTGACAGAGTGAGTGTTTGGGGGGGAGTGAGAGAGTGTGACTGAGTGAGTGTTGGGCGGAGTGAGAGAGTGTGATTGAGTGAGTGTTTGGGGGTAGTGACAGAGTGTGACTGAGTGAGTGTTTGGGGTGAGTGCGAGAGTGTGACTGAGTGAGTGTTTGGGGGGGGACTGAGAGAGTGTGACTGATTGAGTGTTTGGGAGGAGTGAGAGAGTGTGACTGAGTGAGTGCTTGGGGGAGTGAGAGAGTGTGACTGAGTGAGTGTTTGGGGGAGTGCGAGAGTGTGGCTGAGCGAGTGTTTGGTGGGAGTGAGAAATGATTGACTGAGTGAGTGTGTGTGGGGAGTGATAGAGAGTGACCTAATGAGTATAGGGGGGCAGTGAGTGTGTGAGCGGAGTGATAGAGAGTGACCTAATGAGCGTAGGGGGGCTTTGAATGTGTTTGGCTGAGTGGTTGTTGGTGGAGGATTGTGAGAATGTGACTGAGAGAGTTCATGCGGAGTGAGGGAGTGTGACTGAGTGAGTGTTTTGGGGGAGTGAGAGAGTGTAACTCAGTGAGTGTTTGGAGAGAGTGAGAGACTGTGACTGAGTGAGTGTTTTGTGGGAGTGAGAGAGTGTAACTGAGTGAGTGTTTGGGGTGAGTGGGAGAGTGTGACAGAGTGAGTGTTTGGGGGGGAGTGAGAGACTGTGACAGAGTGAGTGTTTGGGGGAAGTGAGAAAGAGTGACTGAGTGAGTGTTTGGGGGGGAGTGAGAGAGTGTGACTGAGTGAGTGTTCGGAGGGAGTGAGAGAGTGTGACAGAGTGAGTGTTTGGGGGGGAGTGAGAGAGTGTGACTGAGTGAGTGTTGGGTGGAGTGAGAGAGTGTGATTGAGTGAGTGTTTGGGGGTAGTGACAGAGTGTGACTGAGTGAGTGTTTGGGGTGAGTGCGAGAGTGTGACTGAGTGAGTGTTTGGGGGGAGTGAGAGAGTGTGACTGAGTGAGTGTTTGGTGGGCGTGAGAGAGTGTGACTGAGTGAGAGTTTGGGGGGTGTGAGAGTGTGACTGAGCAAGTGTTTAGTGGGAGTAAGTGAGTGTGACTGAGTGAGTGGGGAGTGAGAGTGTGTGACTGAGTGAGTATCCGGGAGAGTGAGAGAGTGTGTCTGAGTGAGTGTTTTGGGGGGGTGAGAAAGTGTGACTGAGTGAGTGTATGTGGAATGAGAGAGTGTGACTGAGTGAGTGTTTGGGAAGTGAGATTGTGTAACTGAGTGAGTGTTGGAGGGGTGAGAGTGTGTGACTGAGTGAGCGTTTGAGGGTGAGTGATACAGTGTGACTGAGTATGTGTTTGAGTGAAGTGAGAGACTGAAACTGAGTGACTGTGCGGGGCATGAGGAAGTGTGACTGAGTGAGTGTTTGGGGGGAGTGAGAGAATGTGACTGAGTGAGACTTTGGGGTGTTGAGCGAGTGTGAATCAGTGAGTGTGGTTTGTAGTGAGAGAGTGTGACTGAGTGAGTATGTGGGTAGTGAGAGAGTGTGACTGAGTGAGTGTGTCTGGAGTGAGATAGTGTGACTGAATGAGAGTGGAGGGGGGATTAGTGAATGTGAATTTTTGCGTTTTTGGGGGAGTGAGAGAGTGTGACTGAGTGAGTGTTGTAGGAGTGAGAGAGTGTGACTGAGTGAGTGTTTGGTGGGAGTGAGAGAGTGTGACTGAGTGAGTGTTTGGGGTGAGTGAGAGAGTGTGACAGAGTGAGTGTTTGGGGGGGAGTGAGAGACTGTGACTGAGTGAGTGTTTGGGAGGAGTGAGAGTGTGTGACAGAGGGAGTGTTTGGGGGGAGTGAGAGAGAGTGACTGAGTGAGTGTTTTGGGGGAGTGAGAGAGTGTAACTGAGTGAGTGTTTGGGGGAAGTGAGAGAGTGTGACTGAGTGAGTGTTTGGGGGGGACTGAGAGAGTGTGACGGAGTGAGAGTTTGGGTGAGTGAGAGACTGTGACTGAGTGAGTGTTTGGGAGCAGTGAGAGAGTGTGACAGAGGGAGTGTTTGGGGGGAGTGAGAGAGAGTGACTGAGTGAGTGTTTGGGGGTGAGTGAGAGAGTGTGACTGAGTGAGTGATTGCGGGGAGTGAGAGAGTTGACTGAGTGAGTGTTTGGGCGGAGTGAGAGATTGTGACTGAGTGAGTGTTATGGGAGTGAGAGAGTGTGTCTGAGTGAGAGTTTCGGGGGACTGAGAGAGTGTGTCTGACTGAGTGATTGGGGGGAGTGAGAGACTGTGACTGAGTGCGTGTTTGGGGAGAGTGAGAGAGTGTGACTGAGTGAGTGTTTGGGGGGAGTGAGAGTGTGTGACTGAGTGAGTGTTTGGGGGGAGTGAGAGTGTGTGACTGAGTGAGTGTTTTGGGGGAGTGAGAGTGTGGCTGAGCGAGTGTTTGGTGGGAGTGAGAAATGTTTGACTGAGTGAGTGTGTGTGGGGAGTGATAGAGAGTGATCTAATGAGTGTAGGGGGGTAGTGAGTGTGTGTGGGGGGTGATTGAGAGTGACCTAATGAGTGTCGGGGAGCAGTGAGTGTGTGTGGGGAGTGATAGAGAGTAACCTAATGAGTGTAGGGTGGCAGTGAGTGTGTGTGCGGAGTGATAGGGAGTGACCTAATGAGCGTAGGGGGGCAGTGAATGTGTTTGGCTGAGTGGTTGTTGGTGGCGGAATGTGAGAATGTGACTGAGAGAGTTCATGCGGTGTGAGGGAGTGTGACTGAGTGAGTGTTTTGGGGGAGTGAGAGAGTGTAACTCAGTGAGTGTTTGGGGTGAGTGTGAGAGTGTGACAGAGTGAGTGTTTGGGGGGGTGTGAGAGACTGTGACAGAGTGAGTGTTTGGGTGGAGTGAGAGAGAGTGACTGAGTGAGTGTTTGGGGGGGAGTGAGAGAGTGTGACTGAGTGAGTGTTTGGAGGGAGTGAGAGAGTGTGACAGAGTGAGTGTTTGGGGGGGAGTGAGAGAGTGTGACTGAGTGAGTGTTGGGCGGAGTGAGAGAGTGTGATTGAGTGAGTGTTTGGGGGTAGTGACAGAGCGTGACTGAGTGAGTGTTTGTTGGGAGTGAGAGAGTGTGACTGAGTGAGTGTTTGGGGGGAGTGAGAGAGTATGACTGAGTGAGTGTTGTGGGAGTGAGAGAGTGTGTCTGAGTGAGTGTTTTGGGGGTGTGAGAGTGTGACTGAGCGAGTATCGGGGGGAGTGAGAGAGTGTGTCTGAGTGAGTGTTTGGGGAGTGAGATTGTGTAACTGAATGAGTGTTGGAGGGGTGAGAGTGTGTGACTGAGTGAGCGTTTGAGGGTGAGTGAAACACTGTGACTGAGTATGTGTTTGAGTGACGTGAGAGACTGAAACTGAGTGACTGTGCGGGGCATGAGGAGGTGTGACTGAGTGAGTGTTTGGGGGTGTGAGTGAATGTGACAGTGAGACTTTGGGATGTTGAGCGACTGTGAATCAGTGAGTGTGGTTTGTAGTGAGAGAGTGTCACTGAGTGAGTATGTGGGTAGTGAGAGAGTGTGACTGAGTGAGTGTGTCTGGAGTGAGATACAGTGACTGAATGAGAGTGGAGGGGGGATTAGAGAATGTGACTTTGTGAGTGTTTGGGGGAGTGAGAGAGTGTGACTGAGTGAGTGTTTGGGGGGAGTGAGAGAGTGTGACTGAGTGAGTGTTGTGGGAGTGAGAGAGTGTGTCTGAGTGAGTGTTTGGGGGGAGTGAGAGAGTGTGACTGAGTGAGTGTTTGGGGGGCAGTGAGAGAGTGTGACTGAGTGAGTGTTTGGGGGGCAGTGAGAGAGTGTGACTGAGTGAGTGTTTGGTGGGAATGAGAGAGTGTGACTGAGTGAGTGTTTGGGTGGGTGTGAGAGTGTGCCTGAGTGAGTGGGGAGTGAGAGTGTGTGACTTAGTGAGTGTTTTGGGGGAGTGACAGAGTGTGACTGAGTGAGTGTTTGGGGTGAGTGAGAGAGTGTGACTGAGTGAGTGTTTGGTGGGAATGAGAGAGTGTGACTGAGTGAGTGTTTGGGGGGGTGTGAGAGTGTGACTGAGTGAGTGGGGAGTGAGAGTGTGTGACTTAGTGAGTATCGGGGGGAGTGAGAGAGTGTGTCTGAGTGAATGTTTTGGGGGGGTGAGAGAGTGTGACTGAGTGAGTGTATGTGGAGTGAGAGAGTGTGACTGAGTGAGTGTTTGGGAAGTGAGATTGTGTAACTGAGTGAGTGTTGGGGGATGAGAGTGTGTGACTGAGTGAGCGTTTAGGGTGAGTGATATAGTGTGACTGAGTATGTGTTTGAGTGAAGTGAGAGACTGAAACTGAGTGAGTGTGCGGGGCATGAGGAAGTGTGACTGAGTGAGTGTTTGCGGGGAGTGAGAGAATGTGACTGAGTGAGACTTTGGGGTGTTGAGCGAGTGTGAATCAGTGAGTGTGGTTTGTAGTGAGAGAGTGTGACTGAGTGAGTATGTGGGTAGTGAGAAAGTGTGACTCAGTGAGTGTGTCTGGAGTGAGATAGTGTGACTGAACGAGAGTGGAGGGGGGATTAGAGAATGTGACTTTGTGAGTGTTTGGGGGAGTGAGAGAGTGTGACTGAGTGAGTGTTTGGGGGAGTGAGAGAGTGTGACTGATTGAGGGATTCGGGGGAGTGAGAGAGTGGGACTGAGTGAGTGTTTTGGGGGAGTGCGAGTGTGGCTGAGCGAGTGTTGGGTGGGAGTGAGAAATGTTTGACTGAGTGAGTGTGTGTGGGGAGTGATAGAGAGTGACCTAATGAGTGTAGGGTGGCGGTGATTGTGTGTGGGGAGTGATAGAGAGTGATCTAATGAGTGTAGGGGGGTAGTGAGTGTGTGTGGGGGGTGATAGAGAGTGACCTAATGAGTGTATGGGGGCAGTGAGTGTGTGTGCGGAGTGATAGAGAGTGACCTAATGAGCGTAGGGGGCCTGTGAATGTGTTTGGCTAAGTGGTTGTTGGTGGCGGATTGTGAGAATGTGACTGAGAGAGTTCATGCGCAGTGAGGGAGTGTGACTGAGTGAGTGTTTTGGGGGAGTGAGAGAGTGTAACTCAGTGAGTGTTTGGGGGGATTGAGAGAGTGTGACTGAGTGAGTGTTTGGGGGGGGACTGAGAGAGTGTGACTGATTGAGTGTTTGGGAGGAGTGAGAGAGTGTGACTGAGTGAGTGCTTGGGGGAGTCAGAGAGTGTGACTGAGTGAGTGTTTGGGGGGGAGTGAGAGAGTGTGACTGAGTGAGTGTTTGGGGGGAGTGAGAGAGTGTGACTGAGTGTGGGATTGGGGGGAGTGAGAGAGTGTGACTGAGTGAGGGATTGGGGGGAGTGAGAGAGTGTGACTGAGTGAGGGATTGGGGGGAGTGAGAGTGTGACTGAGCGAGTGTTTGGTGGGAGTGAGAAATGTTTGACTGAGTGAGTGTGTGTGGGGAGTGATAGAGAGTGACCGAATGAGTGTAGGGTGGCGGTGATTGTGTGTGAGGAGTGATAGAGAGTAACCTAATGAGTGTTGGGGGGCAGTGAGTGAGTGTGGGGAGTGATAGAGAGTGATCTAATGAGTGTAGGGCGGTAGTGAGTGTGTGTGGGGGGTGATAGAGAGTGACCTAATGAGTGTATGGGGGCAGTGAGTGTGTGTGCGGAGTGATAGAGAGTGACCTAATGAGCGTAGGGGGGCTGTGAATGTGTTTGGCTGAGTGGTTGTTGGTGGCGGATTGTGAGAATGTGACTGAGAGAGTTCATGCGCAGTGAGGGAGTGTGACTGAGTGAGTGTTTTGTGGGAGTGAGAGAGTGTAACTGAGTGAGTGTTTGGGGTGAGTGGGAGAGTGTGACAGAGTGAGTGTTTGGGAGGGAGTGAGAGACTGTGACAGAGTGAGTGTTTGGGGGGATTGAGAGAGAGTGACTGAGTGAGTGTTTCGGGGGGAGTGAGAGAGTATGACTGAGTGAGTGTTTGGAGGGAGTGAGAGAGTGTGACAGAGTGAGTGTTTGGGGGGAGTGAGAGAGTGTGACTGAGTGAGTGTTGGGCGGAGTGAGAGAGTGTGATTGAGTGAGTGTTTGGGGGTAGTGACAGAGTGTGACTGAGTGAGTGTTTGGGGTGAGTGCGAGAGTGTGACTGAGTGAGTGTTTGGGGGGGGACTGAGAGAGTGTGACTGATTGAGTGTTTGGGAGGAGTGAGAGAGTGTGACTGAGTGAGTGCTTGGGGGAGTGAGAGAGTGTGACTGAGTGAGTGTTTGGGGGAGTGCGAGAGTGTGGCTGAGCGAGTGTTTGGTGGGAGTGAGAATTGATTGACTGAGTGAGTGTTTGGTGGGAGTGAGAGAGTGTGACTGAGTGAGAGTTTGGGGGGTGTGAGAGTGTGACTGAGCAAGTGTTTAGTGGGAGTAAGTGAGTGTGACTGAGTGAGTGGGGAGTGAGAGTGTGTGACTGAGTGAGTATCCGGGAGAGTGAGAGAGTGTGTTTGAGTGAGTGTTTTGGGGGGGTGAGAAAGTGTGACTGAGTGAGTGTATGTGGAATGAGAGAGTGTGACTGAGTGAGTGTTTGGGAAGTGAGATTGTGTAACTGAGTGAGTGTTGGAGGGGTGAGAGTGTGTGACTGAGTGAGCGTTTGAGGATGAGTGATACAGTGTGACTGAGTATGTGTTTGAGTGAAGTGAGAGACTGAAACTGAGTGACTGTGTGGGGCATGAGGAAGTGTGACTGAGTGAGTGTTTGGGGGGAGTGAGAGAATGTGACTGAGTGAGACTTTGGGGTGTTGAGCGAGTGTGAATCAGTGAGTGTGGTTTGTAGTGAGAGAGTGTGACTGAGTGAGTATGTGGGTAGTGAGAGAGTGTGACTGAGTGATTGTGTCTGGAGTGAGATAGTGTGACTGAATGAGAGTGGAGGGGGGATTAGAGAATGTGAATTTTTCGTTTTTGGGGGAGTGAGAGAGTGTGACTGAGTGAGTGTTGTAGGAGTGAGAGAGTGTGACTGAGTGAGTGTTTGGGAGGAGTGAGAGAGTGTGACAGAGGGAGTGTTTGGGGGGAGTGAGAGAGAGTGACTGAGTGAGTGTTTTGGGGGAGTGAGAGAGTGTAACTGAGTGAGTGTTTGGGGGGAGTGAGAGAGTGTGACTGAGTGAGTGTTTGGGGGGGACTGAGAGAGTGTGACGGAGTGAGAGATTGGGTGAGTGAGAGACTGTGACTGAGTGAGTGTTTGGGAGCAGTGAGAGAGTGTGACAGAGGGAGTGTTTGGGAGGAGTGAGAGAGTGTGACAGAGGGAGTGTTTGGGGGGAGTGAGAGAGAGTGACTGAGTGAGTGTTTTGGGGGAGTGAGAGAGTGTAACTGAGTGAGTGTTTGGGGGGAGTGAGAGAGTGTGACTGAGTGAGTGTTTGGGGGGGACTGAGAGAGTGTGACGGAGTGAGAGTTTGGGTGAGTGAGAGACTGTGACTGAGTGAGTGTTTGGGAGCAGTGAGAGAGTGTGACAGAGGGAGTGTTTGGGGGGAGTGAGAGAGAGTGACTGAGTGAGTGTTTGGGGGTGAGTGAGAGAGTGTGACTGAGTGAGTGATTGCGGGGAGTGAGAGAGTTGACTGAGTGAGTGTTTGGGCGGAGTGAGAGATTGTGACTGAGTGAGTGTTGTCGGAGTGAGAGAGTGTGTCTGAGTGAGAGTTTCAGGGGACTGAGAGAGTGTGTCTGACTGAGTGATTGGGGGGAGTGAGAGACTGTGACTGAGTGCGTGTTTGGGGAGAGTGAGAGAGTGTGACTGAGTGAGTGTTTGGGGGGAGTGAGAGTGTGTGACTGAGTGAGTGTTTGGGGGGAGTGAGAGTGTGTGACTGAGTGAGTGTTTTGGGGGAGTGAGAGTGTGGCTGAGCGAGTGTTTGGTGGGAGTGAGAAATGTTTGACTGAGTGAGTGTGTGTGGGGAGTGATAGAGAGTGATCTAATGAGTGTAGGGGGGTAGTGAGTGTGTGTGGGGGGTGATTGAGAGTGACCTAATGAGTGTCGGGGGGCAGTGAGTGTGTGTGGGGAGTGATAGAGAGTAACCTAATGAGTGTAGGGTGGCAGTGAGTGTGTGTGCGGAGTGATAGAGAGTGACCTAATGAGCGTAGGGGGGCAGTGAATGTGTTTGGCTGAGTGGTTGTTGGTGGCGGATTGTGAGAATGTGACTGAGAGAGTTCATGCGGAGTGAGGGAGAGTGACTGAGTGAGTGTTTTGGGGGAGTGAGAGAGTGTAACTGAGTGAGTGTTTGGGGTGAGTGAGAGAGTGTGACAGAGTGAGTGTTTGGTGGGGTGTGAGAGACTGTGACAGAGTGAGTGTTTGGTGGGAGTGAGAGAGTGTGACTGAGTGAGTGTTTAGTGGGAGTAAGAGAGTGTGACTGAGTGAGTGTTTTGGGGGTGTGAGAGTGTGACTGAGCGAGTATCGGGGGGAGTGAGAGAGTGTGTCTGAGTGAGTGTTTGGGGAGTGAGATTGTGTAACTGAATGAGTGTTGGAGGGGTGAGAGTGTGTGACTGAGTGAGCGTTTGAGGGTGAGTGAAACACTGTGACTGAGTATGTGTTTGAGTGACGTGAGAGACTGAAACTGAGTGACTGTGCGGGGCATGAGGAGGTGTGACTGAGTGAGTGTTTGGGGGTGTGAGTGAATGTGACAGTGAGACTTTGGGATGTTGAGCGACTGTGAATCAGTGAGTGTGGTTTGTAGTGAGAGAGTGTCACTGAGTGAGTATGTGGGTAGTGAGAGAGTGTGACTGAGTGAGTGTGTCTGGAGTGAGATACAGTGACTGAATGAGAGTGGAGGGGGGATTAGAGAATGTGACTTTGTGAGTGTTTGGGGGAGTGAGAGAGTGTGACTGAGTGAGTGTTTGGGGGGAGTGAGAGAGTGTGACTGAGTGAGTGTTGTGGGAGTGAGAGAGTGTGTCTGAGTGAGTGTTTCGGGGGACTGAGAGAGTCTGTCTGACTGGGTGATTGGGGTGAGTGAGAGAGTGTGACTGAGTGAGTGTTTGGGGGGAGTGAGAGAGTGTGACTGAGTGAGTGTTTGGGGGGCAGTGAGAGAGTGTGACTGAGTGAGTGTTTGGTGGGAATGAGAGAGGGTGACTGAGTGAGTGTTTGGGGGGGTGTGAGAGTGTGACTGAGTGAGTGGGGAGTGAGAGTGTGTGACTTAGTGAGTGTTTTGGGGGAGTGACAGAGTGTGACTGAGTGAGTGTTTGGGGTGAGTGAGAGAGTGTGACTGAGTGAGTGTTTGGTGGGAATGAGAGAGTGTGACTGAGTGAGTGTTTGGGGGGGTGTGAGAGTGTGACTGAGTGAGTGGGGAGTGAGAGTGTGTGACTTAGTGAGTATCGGGGGGAGTGAGAGAGTGTGTCTGAGTGAATGTTTTGGGGGGGTGAGAGAGTGTGACTGAGTGAGTGTATGTGGAGTGAGAGAGTGTGACTGAGTGAGTGTTTGGGAAGTGAGATTGTGTAACTGAGTGAGTGTTGGGGGATGAGAGTGTGTGACTGAGTGAGCGTTTAGGGTGAGTGATATAGTGTGACTGAGTATGTGTTTGAGTGAAGTGAGAGACTGAAACTGAGTGAGTGTGCGGGGCATGAGGAAGTGTGACTGAGTGAGTGTTTGCGGGGAGTGAGAGAATGTGACTGAGTGAGACTTTGGGGTGTTGAGCGAGTGTGAATCAGTGAGTGTGGTTTGTAGTGAGAGAGTGTGACTGAGTGAGTATGTGGGTAGTGAGAAAGTGTGACTCAGTGAGTGTGTCTGGAGTGAGATAGTGTGACTGAACGAGAGTGGAGGGGGGATTAGAGAATGTGACTTTGTGAGTGTTTGGGGGAGTGAGAGAGTGTGACTGAGTGAGTGTTTGGGGGAGTGAGAGAGTGTGACTGATTGAGGGATTCGGGGGAGTGAGAGAGTGGGACTGAGTGAGTGTTTTGGGGGAGTGCGAGTGTGGCTGAGCGAGTGTTGGGTGGGAGTGAGAAATGTTTGACTGAGTGAGTGTGTGTGGGGAGTGATAGAGAGTGACCTAATGAGTGTAGGGTGGCGGTGATTGTGTGTGGGGAGTGATAGAGAGTAGCCTAATGAGTGTAGGGGGGCAGTGAGTGAGTGTGGGGAGTGATAGAGAGTGATCTAATGAGTGTAGGGGGGTAGTGAGTGTGTGTGGGGGGTGATAGAGAGTGACCTAATGAGTGTATGGGGGCAGTGAGTGTGTGTGCGGAGTGATAGAGAGTGACCTAATGAGCGTAGGGGGCCTGTGAATGTGTTTGGCTAAGTGGTTGTTGGTGGCGGATTGTGAGAATGTGACTGAGAGAGTTCATGCGCAGTGAGGGAGTGTGACTGAGTGAGTGTTTTGTGGGAGTGAGAGAGTGTAACTCAGTGAGTGTTTGGGGGGATTGAGAGAGTGTGACTGAGTGAGTGTTTGGGTGGGGACTGAGAGAGTGTGACTGATTGAGTGTTTGGGAGGAGTGAGAGAGTGTGACTGAGTGAGTGCTTGGGGGAGTCAGAGAGTGTGACTGAGTGAGTGTTTGGGGGGGAGTGAGAGAGTGTGACTGAGTGAGTGTTTGGGGGGAGTGAGAGAGTGTGACTGAGTGTGGGATTGGGGGGAGTGAGAGAGTGTGACTGAGTGAGGGATTGGGGGGAGTGAGAGAGTGTGACTGAATGAGGGATTGGGGGGAGTGAGAGTGTGACTGAGCGAGTGTTTGGTGGGAGTGAGAAATGTTTGACTGAGTGAGTGTGTGTGGGGAGTGATAGAGAGTGACCGAATGAGTGTAGGGTGGCGGTGATTGTGTGTGAGGAGTGATAGAGAGTAACCTAATGAGTGTTGGGGGGCAGTGAGTGAGTGTGGGGAGTGATAGAGAGTGATCTAATGAGTGTAGGGCGGTAGTGAGTGTGTGTGGGGGGTGATAGAGAGTGACCTAATGAGTGTATGGGGGCAGTGAGTGTGTGTGCGGAGTGATAGAGAGTGACCTAATGAGCGTAGGGGGGCTGTGAATGTGTTTGGCTGAGTGGTTGTTGGTGGCGGATTGTGAGAATGTTACTGAGAGAGTTCATGCGCAGTGAGGGAGTGTGACTGAGTGAGTGTTTTGTGGGAGTGAGAGAGTGTAACTGAGTGAGTGTTTGGGGTGAGTGGGAGAGTGTGACAGAGTGAGTGTTTGGGAGGGAGTGAGAGACTGTGACAGAGTGAGTGTTTGGGGGGATTGAGAGAGAGTGACTGAGTGAGTGTTTCGGGGGGAGTGAGAGAGTGTGACTGAGTGAGTGTTTGGAGGGAGTGAGAGAGTGTGACAGAGTGAGTGTTTGGGGGGGAGTGAGAGAGTGTGACTGAGTGAGTGTTGGGCGGAGTGAGAGAGTGTGATTGAGTGAGTGTTTGGGGGTAGTGACAGAGTGTGACTGAGTGAGTGTTTGGGGTGAGTGCGAGAGTGTGACTGAGTGAGTGTTTGGGGGGGGACTGAGAGAGTGTGACTGATTGAGTGTTTGGGAGGAGTGAGAGAGTGTGACTGAGTGAGTGCTTGGGGGAGTGAGAGAGTGTGACTGAGTGAGTGTTTGGGGGAGTGCGAGAGTGTGGCTGAGCGAGTGTTTGGTGGGAGTGAGAAATGATTGACTGAGTGAGTGTGTGTGGGGAGTGATAGAGAGTGACCTAATGAGTATAGGGGGGCAGTGAGTGTGTGAGCGGAGTGATAGAGAGTGACCTAATGAGCGTAGGGGGGCTTTGAATGTGTTTGGCTGAGTGGTTGTTGGTGGAGGATTGTGAGAATGTGACTGAGAGAGTTCATGCGGAGTGAGGGAGTGTGACTGAGTGAGTGTTTTGGGGGAGTGAGAGAGTGTAACTCAGTGAGTGTTTGGAGAGAGTGAGAGACTGTGACTGAGTGAGTGTTTTGTGGGAGTGAGAGAGTGTAACTGAGTGAGTGTTTGGGGTGAGTGGGAGAGTGTGACAGAGTGAGTGTTTGGGGGGGAGTGAGAGACTGTGACTGAGTGAGTGTTTGGGGGCAGTGAGAGAGAGTGACTGAGTGAGTGTTTGGGGGGGAGTGAGAGAGTGTGACTGAGTGAGTGTTCGGAGGGAGTGAGAGAGTGTGACAGAGTGAGTGTTTGGGGGGGAGTGAGAGAGTGTGACTGAGTGAGTGTTGGGTGGAGTGAGAGAGTGTGATTGAGTGAGTGTTTGGGGGTAGTGACAGAGTGTGACTGAGTGAGTGTTTGGGGTGAGTGCGAGAGTGTGACTGAGTGAGTGTTTGGGGGGAGTGAGAGAGTGTGACTGAGTGAGTGTTTGGTGGGCGTGAGAGAGTGTGACTGAGTGAGAGTTTGGGGGGTGTGAGAGTGTGACTGAGCAAGTGTTTAGTGGGAGTAAGTGAGTGTGACTGAGTGAGTGGGGAGTGAGAGTGTGTGACTGAGTGAGTATCCGGGAGAGTGAGAGAGTGTGTCTGAGTGAGTGTTTTGGGGGGGTGAGAAAGTGTGACTGAGTGAGTGTATGTGGAATGAGAGAGTGTGACTGAGTGAGTGTTTGGGAAGTGAGATTGTGTAACTGAGTGAGTGTTGGAGGGGTGAGAGTGTGTGACTGAGTGAGCGTTTGAGGGTGAGTGATACAGTGTGACTGAGTATGTGTTTGAGTGAAGTGAGAGACTGAAACTGAGTGACTGTGCGGGGCATGAGGAAGTGTGACTGAGTGAGTGTTTGGGGGGAGTGAGAGAATGTGACTGAGTGAGACTTTGGGGTGTTGAGCGAGTGTGAATCAGTGAGTGTGGTTTGTAGTGAGAGAGTGTGACTGAGTGAGTATGTGGGTAGTGAGAGAGTGTGACTGAGTGAGTGTGTCTGGAGTGAGATAGTGTGACTGAATGAGAGTGGAGGGGGGATTAGTGAATGTGAATTTTTGCGTTTTTGGGGGAGTGAGAGAGTGTGACTGAGTGAGTGTTGTAGGAGTGAGAGAGTGTGACTGAGTGAGTGTTTGGTGGGAGTGAGAGAGTGTGACTGAGTGAGTGTTTGGGGTGAGTGAGAGAGTGTGACAGAGTGAGTGTTTGGGGGGGAGTGAGAGACTGTGACTGAGTGAGTGTTTGGGAGGAGTGAGAGTGTGTGACAGAGGGAGTGTTTGGGGGGAGTGAGAGAGAGTGACTGAGTGAGTGTTTTGGGGGAGTGAGAGAGTGTAACTGAGTGAGTGTTTGGGGGAAGTGAGAGAGTGTGACTGAGTGAGTGTTTGGGGGGGACTGAGAGAGTGTGACGGAGTGAGAGTTTGGGTGAGTGAGAGACTGTGACTGAGTGAGTGTTTGGGAGCAGTGAGAGAGTGTGACAGAGGGAGTGTTTGGGGGGAGTGAGAGAGAGTGACTGAGTGAGTGTTTGGGGGTGAGTGAGAGAGTGTGACTGAGTGAGTGATTGCGGGGAGTGAGAGAGTTGACTGAGTGAGTGTTTGGGCGGAGTGAGAGATTGTGACTGAGTGAGTGTTATGGGAGTGAGAGAGTGTGTCTGAGTGAGAGTTTCGGGGGACTGAGAGAGTGTGTCTGACTGAGTGATTGGGGGGAGTGAGAGACTGTGACTGAGTGCGTGTTTGGGGAGAGTGAGAGAGTGTGACTGAGTGAGTGTTTGGGGGGAGTGAGAGTGTGTGACTGAGTGAGTGTTTGGGGGGAGTGAGAGTGTGTGACTGAGTGAGTGTTTTGGGGGAGTGAGAGTGTGGCTGAGCGAGTGTTTGGTGGGAGTGAGAAATGTTTGACTGAGTGAGTGTGTGTGGGGAGTGATAGAGAGTGATCTAATGAGTGTAGGGGGGTAGTGAGTGTGTGTGGGGGGTGATTGAGAGTGACCTAATGAGTGTCGGGGAGCAGTGAGTGTGTGTGGGGAGTGATAGAGAGTAACCTAATGAGTGTAGGGTGGCAGTGAGTGTGTGTGCGGAGTGATAGGGAGTGACCTAATGAGCGTAGGGGGGCAGTGAATGTGTTTGGCTGAGTGGTTGTTGGTGGCGGAATGTGAGAATGTGACTGAGAGAGTTCATGCGGTGTGAGGGAGTGTGACTGAGTGAGTGTTTTGGGGGAGTGAGAGAGTGTAACTCAGTGAGTGTTTGGGGTGAGTGTGAGAGTGTGACAGAGTGAGTGTTTGGGGGGGTGTGAGAGACTGTGACAGAGTGAGTGTTTGGGTGGAGTGAGAGAGAGTGACTGAGTGAGTGTTTGGGGGGGAGTGAGAGAGTGTGACTGAGTGAGTGTTTGGAGGGAGTGAGAGAGTGTGACTGAGTGAGTGTTTGGGGGGGGACTGAGAGAGTGTGACTGATTGAGTGTTTGGGAGGAGTGAGAGAGTGTGACTGAGTGAGTGCTTGGGGGAGTGAGAGAGTGTGACTGAGTGAGTGTTTGGGGGAGTGCGAGAGTGTGGCTGAGCGAGTGTTTGGTGGGAGTGAGAAATGATTGACTGAGTGAGTGTGTGTGGGGAGTGATAGAGAGTGACCTAATGAGTATAGGGGGGCAGTGAGTGTGTGAGCGGAGTGATAGAGAGTGACCTAATGAGCGTAGGGGGGCTTTGAATGTGTTTGGCTGAGTGGTTGTTGGTGGAGGATTGTGAGAATGTGACTGAGAGAGTTCATGCGGAGTGAGGGAGTGTGACTGAGTGAGTGTTTTGGGGGAGTGAGAGAGTGTAACTCAGTGAGTGTTTGGAGAGAGTGAGAGACTGTGACTGAGTGAGTGTTTTGTGGGAGTGAGAGAGTGTAACTGAGTGAGTGTTTGGGGTGAGTGGGAGAGTGTGACAGAGTGAGTGTTTGGGGGGGAGTGAGAGACTGTGACAGAGTGAGTGTTTGGGGGAAGTGAGAGAGAGTGACTGAGTGAGTGTTTGGGGGGGGAGTGAGAGAGTGTGACTGAGTGAGTGTTCGGAGGGAGTGAGAGAGTGTGACCGAGTGAGTGTTTGGGGGGGAGTGAGAGAGTGTGACTGAGTGAGTGTTGGGTGGAGTGAGAGAGTGTGATTGAGTGAGTGTTTGGGGGTAGTGACAGAGTGTGACTGAGTGAGTGTTTGGGGTGAGTGCGAGAGTGTGACTGAGTGAGTGTTTGGGGGGAGTGAGAGAGTGTGACTGAGTGAGTGTTTGGTGGGCGTGAGAGAGTGTGACTGAGTGAGAGTTTGGGGGGTGTGAGAGTGTGACTGAGCAAGTGTTTAGTGGGAGTAAGTGAGTGTGACTGAGTGAGTGGGGAGTGAGAGTGTGTGACTGAGTGAGTATCCGGGAGAGTGAGAGAGTGTGTCTGAGTGAGTGTTTTGGGGGGGTGAGAAAGTGTGACTGAGTGAGTGTATGTGGAATGAGAGAGTGTGACTGAGTGAGTGTTTGGGAAGTGAGATTGTGTAACTGAGTGAGTGTTGGAGGGGTGAGAGTGTGTGACTGAGTGAGCGTTTGAGGGTGAGTGATACAGTGTGACTGAGTATGTGTTTGAGTGAAGTGAGAGACTGAAACTGAGTGACTGTGCGGGGCATGAGGAAGTGTGACTGAGTGAGTGTTTGGGGGGAGTGAGAGAATGTGACTGAGTGAGACTTTGGGGTGTTGAGCGAGTGTGAATCAGTGAGTGTGGTTTGTAGTGAGAGAGTGTGACTGAGTGAGTATGTGGGTAGTGAGAGAGTGTGACTGAGTGAGTGTGTCTGGAGTGAGATAGTGTGACTGAATGAGAGTGGAGGGGGGATTAGTGAATGTGAATTTTTGCGTTTTTGGGGGAGTGAGAGAGTGTGACTGAGTGAGTGTTGTAGGAGTGAGAGAGTGTGACTGAGTGAGTGTTTGGTGGGAGTGAGAGAGTGTGACTGAGTGAGTGTTTGGGGTGAGTGAGAGAGTGTGACAGAGTGAGTGTTTGGGGGGGAGTGAGAGACTGTGACTGAGTGAGTGTTTGGGAGGAGTGAGAGTGTGTGACAGAGGGAGTGTTTGGGGGGAGTGAGAGAGAGTGACTGAGTGAGTGTTTTGGGGGAGTGAGAGAGTGTAACTGAGTGAGTGTTTGGGGGAAGTGAGAGAGTGTGACTGAGTGAGTGTTTGGGGGGGACTGAGAGAGTGTGACGGAGTGAGAGTTTGGGTGAGTGAGAGACTGTGACTGAGTGAGTGTTTGGGAGCAGTGAGAGAGTGTGACAGAGGGAGTGTTTGGGGGGAGTGAGAGAGAGTGACTGAGTGAGTGTTTGGGGGTGAGTGAGAGAGTGTGACTGAGTGAGTGATTGCGGGGAGTGAGAGAGTTGACTGAGTGAGTGTTTGGGCGGAGTGAGAGATTGTGACTGAGTGAGTGTTATGGGAGTGAGAGAGTGTGTCTGAGTGAGAGTTTCGGGGGACTGAGAGAGTGTGTCTGACTGAGTGATTGGGGGGAGTGAGAGACTGTGACTGAGTGCGTGTTTGGGGAGAGTGAGAGAGTGTGACTGAGTGAGTGTTTGGGGGGAGTGAGAGTGTGTGACTGAGTGAGTGTTTGGGGGGAGTGAGAGTGTGTGACTGAGTGAGTGTTTTGGGGGAGTGAGAGTGTGGCTGAGCGAGTGTTTGGTGGGAGTGAGAAATGTTTGACTGAGTGAGTGTGTGTGGGGAGTGATAGAGAGTGATCTAATGAGTGTAGGGGGGTAGTGAGTGTGTGTGGGGGGTGATTGAGAGTGACCTAATGAGTGTCGGGGAGCAGTGAGTGTGTGTGGGGAGTGATAGAGAGTAACCTAATGAGTGTAGGGTGGCAGTGAGTGTGTGTGCGGAGTGATAGGGAGTGACCTAATGAGCGTAGGGGGGCAGTGAATGTGTTTGGCTGAGTGGTTGTTGGTGGCGGAATGTGAGAATGTGACTGAGAGAGTTCATGCGGTGTGAGGGAGTGTGACTGAGTGAGTGTTTTGGGGGAGTGAGAGAGTGTAACTCAGTGAGTGTTTGGGGTGAGTGTGAGAGTGTGACAGAGTGAGTGTTTGGGGGGGTGTGAGAGACTGTGACAGAGTGAGTGTTTGGGTGGAGTGAGAGAGAGTGACTGAGTGAGTGTTTGGGGGGGAGTGAGAGAGTGTGACTGAGTGAGTGTTTGGAGGGAGTGAGAGAGTGTGACAGAGTGAGTGTTTGGGGGGGAGTGAGAGAGTGTGACTGAGTGAGTGTTGGGCGGAGTGAGAGAGTGTGATTGAGTGAGTGTTTGGGGGTAGTGACAGAGCGTGACTGAGTGAGTGTTTGTTGGGAGTGAGAGAGTGTGACTGAGTGAGTGTTTGGGGGGAGTGAGAGAGTATGACTGAGTGAGTGTTGTGGGAGTGAGAGAGTGTGTCTGAGTGAGTGTTTTGGGGGTGTGAGAGTGTGACTGAGCGAGTATCGGGGGGAGTGAGAGAGTGTGTCTGAGTGAGTGTTTGGGGAGTGAGATTGTGTAACTGAATGAGTGTTGGAGGGGTGAGAGTGTGTGACTGAGTGAGCGTTTGAGGGTGAGTGAAACACTGTGACTGAGTATGTGTTTGAGTGACGTGAGAGACTGAAACTGAGTGACTGTGCGGGGCATGAGGAGGTGTGACTGAGTGAGTGTTTGGGGGTGTGAGTGAATGTGACAGTGAGACTTTGGGATGTTGAGCGACTGTGAATCAGTGAGTGTGGTTTGTAGTGAGAGAGTGTCACTGAGTGAGTATGTGGGTAGTGAGAGAGTGTGACTGAGTGAGTGTGTCTGGAGTGAGATACAGTGACTGAATGAGAGTGGAGGGGGGATTAGAGAATGTGACTTTGTGAGTGTTTGGGGGAGTGAGAGAGTGTGACTGAGTGAGTGTTTGGGGGGAGTGAGAGAGTGTGACTGAGTGAGTGTTGTGGGAGTGAGAGAGTGTGTCTGAGTGAGTGTTTGGGGGGAGTGAGAGAGTGTGACTGAGTGAGTGTTTGGGGGGCAGTGAGAGAGTGTGACTGAGTGAGTGTTTGGGGGGCAGTGAGAGAGTGTGACTGAGTGAGTGTTTGGTGGGAATGAGAGAGTGTGACTGAGTGAGTGTTTGGGTGGGTGTGAGAGTGTGCCTGAGTGAGTGGGGAGTGAGAGTGTGTGACTTAGTGAGTGTTTTGGGGGAGTGACAGAGTGTGACTGAGTGAGTGTTTGGGGTGAGTGAGAGAGTGTGACTGAGTGAGTGTTTGGTGGGAATGAGAGAGTGTGACTGAGTGAGTGTTTGGGGGGGTGTGAGAGTGTGACTGAGTGAGTGGGGAGTGAGAGTGTGTGACTTAGTGAGTATCGGGGGGAGTGAGAGAGTGTGTCTGAGTGAATGTTTTGGGGGGGTGAGAGAGTGTGACTGAGTGAGTGTATGTGGAGTGAGAGAGTGTGACTGAGTGAGTGTTTGGGAAGTGAGATTGTGTAACTGAGTGAGTGTTGGGGGATGAGAGTGTGTGACTGAGTGAGCGTTTAGGGTGAGTGATATAGTGTGACTGAGTATGTGTTTGAGTGAAGTGAGAGACTGAAACTGAGTGAGTGTGCGGGGCATGAGGAAGTGTGACTGAGTGAGTGTTTGCGGGGAGTGAGAGAATGTGACTGAGTGAGACTTTGGGGTGTTGAGCGAGTGTGAATCAGTGAGTGTGGTTTGTAGTGAGAGAGTGTGACTGAGTGAGTATGTGGGTAGTGAGAAAGTGTGACTCAGTGAGTGTGTCTGGAGTGAGATAGTGTGACTGAACGAGAGTGGAGGGGGGATTAGAGAATGTGACTTTGTGAGTGTTTGGGGGAGTGAGAGAGTGTGACTGAGTGAGTGTTTGGGGGAGTGAGAGAGTGTGACTGATTGAGGGATTCGGGGGAGTGAGAGAGTGGGACTGAGTGAGTGTTTTGGGGGAGTGCGAGTGTGGCTGAGCGAGTGTTGGGTGGGAGTGAGAAATGTTTGACTGAGTGAGTGTGTGTGGGGAGTGATAGAGAGTGACCTAATGAGTGTAGGGTGGCGGTGATTGTGTGTGGGGAGTGATAGAGAGTGATCTAATGAGTGTAGGGGGGTAGTGAGTGTGTGTGGGGGGTGATAGAGAGTGACCTAATGAGTGTATGGGGGCAGTGAGTGTGTGTGCGGAGTGATAGAGAGTGACCTAATGAGCGTAGGGGGCCTGTGAATGTGTTTGGCTAAGTGGTTGTTGGTGGCGGATTGTGAGAATGTGACTGAGAGAGTTCATGCGCAGTGAGGGAGTGTGACTGAGTGAGTGTTTTGGGGGAGTGAGAGAGTGTAACTCAGTGAGTGTTTGGGGGGATTGAGAGAGTGTGACTGAGTGAGTGTTTGGGGGGGGACTGAGAGAGTGTGACTGATTGAGTGTTTGGGAGGAGTGAGAGAGTGTGACTGAGTGAGTGCTTGGGGGAGTCAGAGAGTGTGACTGAGTGAGTGTTTGGGGGGGAGTGAGAGAGTGTGACTGAGTGAGTGTTTGGGGGGAGTGAGAGAGTGTGACTGAGTGTGGGATTGGGGGGAGTGAGAGAGTGTGACTGAGTGAGGGATTGGGGGGAGTGAGAGAGTGTGACTGAGTGAGGGATTGGGGGGAGTGAGAGTGTGACTGAGCGAGTGTTTGGTGGGAGTGAGAAATGTTTGACTGAGTGAGTGTGTGTGGGGAGTGATAGAGAGTGACCGAATGAGTGTAGGGTGGCGGTGATTGTGTGTGAGGAGTGATAGAGAGTAACCTAATGAGTGTTGGGGGGCAGTGAGTGAGTGTGGGGAGTGATAGAGAGTGATCTAATGAGTGTAGGGCGGTAGTGAGTGTGTGTGGGGGGTGATAGAGAGTGACCTAATGAGTGTATGGGGGCAGTGAGTGTGTGTGCGGAGTGATAGAGAGTGACCTAATGAGCGTAGGGGGGCTGTGAATGTGTTTGGCTGAGTGGTTGTTGGTGGCGGATTGTGAGAATGTGACTGAGAGAGTTCATGCGCAGTGAGGGAGTGTGACTGAGTGAGTGTTTTGTGGGAGTGAGAGAGTGTAACTGAGTGAGTGTTTGGGGTGAGTGGGAGAGTGTGACAGAGTGAGTGTTTGGGAGGGAGTGAGAGACTGTGACAGAGTGAGTGTTTGGGGGGATTGAGAGAGAGTGACTGAGTGAGTGTTTCGGGGGGAGTGAGAGAGTGTGACTGAGTGAGTGTTTGGAGGGAGTGAGAGAGTGTGACAGAGTGAGTGTTTGGGGGGGAGTGAGAGAGTGTGACTGAGTGAGTGTTGGGCGGAGTGAGAGAGTGTGATTGAGTGAGTGTTTGGGGGTAGTGACAGAGTGTGACTGAGTGAGTGTTTGGGGTGAGTGCGAGAGTGTGACTGAGTGAGTGTTTGGGGGGGGACTGAGAGAGTGTGACTGATTGAGTGTTTGGGAGGAGTGAGAGAGTGTGACTGAGTGAGTGCTTGGGGGAGTGAGAGAGTGTGACTGAGTGAGTGTTTGGGGGAGTGCGAGAGTGTGGCTGAGCGAGTGTTTGGTGGGAGTGAGAATTGATTGACTGAGTGAGTGTGTGTGGGGAGTGATAGAGAGTGACCTAATGAGTATAGGGGGGCAGTGAGTGTGTGAGCGGAGTGATAGAGAGTGACCTAATGAGCGTAGGGGGGCTTTGAATGTGTTTGGCTGAGTGGTTGTTGGTGGAGGATTGTGAGAATGTGACTGAGAGAGTTCATGCGGAGTGAGGGAGTGTGACTGAGTGAGTGTTTTGGGGGAGTGAGAGAGTGTAACTCAGTGAGTGTTTGGAGGGAGTGAGAGACTGTGACTGAGTGAGTGTTTTGTGGGAGTGAGAGAGTGTAACTGAGTGAGTGTTTGGGGTGAGTGGGAGAGTGTGACAGAGTGAGTGTTTGGGGGGGAGTGAGAGACTGTGACAGAGTGAGTGTTTGGGGGAAGTGAGAGAGAGTGACTGAGTGAGTGTTTGGGGGGGAGTGAGAGAGTGTGACTGAGTGAGTGTTCGGAGGGAGTGAGAGAGTGTGACAGAGTGAGTGTTTGGGGGGGAGTGAGAGAGTGTGACTGAGTGAGTGTTGGGTGGAGTGAGAGAGTGTGATTGAGTGAGTGTTTGGGGGTAGTGACAGAGTGTGACTGAGTGAGTGTTTGGGGTGAGTGCGAGAGTGTGACTGAGTGAGTGTTTGGGGGGAGTGAGAGAGTGTGACTGAGTGAGTGTTTGGTGGGCGTGAGAGAGTGTGACTGAGTGAGAGTTTGGGGGGTGTGAGAGTGTGACTGAGCAAGTGTTTAGTGGGAGTAAGTGAGTGTGACTGAGTGAGTGGGGAGTGAGAGTGTGTGACTGAGTGAGTATCCGGGAGAGTGAGAGAGTGTGTCTGAGTGAGTGTTTTGGGGGGGTGAGAAAGTGTGACTGAGTGAGTGTATGTGGAATGAGAGAGTGTGACTGAGTGAGTGTTTGGGAAGTGAGATTGTGTAACTGAGTGAGTGTTGGAGGGGTGAGAGTGTGTGACTGAGTGAGCGTTTGAGGGTGAGTGATACAGTGTGACTGAGTATGTGTTTGAGTGAAGTGAGAGACTGAAACTGAGTGACTGTGCGGGGCATGAGGAAGTGTGACTGAGTGAGTGTTTGGGGGGAGTGAGAGAATGTGACTGAGTGAGACTTTGGGGTGTTGAGCGAGTGTGAATCAGTGAGTGTGGTTTGTAGTGAGAGAGTGTGACTGAGTGAGTATGTGGGTAGTGAGAGAGTGTGACTGAGTGAGTGTGTCTGGAGTGAGATAGTGTGACTGAATGAGAGTGGAGGGGGGATTAGTGAATGTGAATTTTTGCGTTTTTGGGGGAGTGAGAGAGTGTGACTGAGTGAGTGTTGTAGGAGTGAGAGAGTGTGACTGAGTGAGTGTTTGGTGGGAGTGAGAGAGTGTGACTGAGTGAGTGTTTGGGGTGAGTGAGAGAGTGTGACAGAGTGAGTGTTTGGGGGGGAGTGAGAGAGTGTGACTGAGTGAGTGCTTGGGGGAGTGAGAGAGTGTGACTGAGTGAGTGTTTGGGGGAGTGCGAGAGTGTGGCTGAGCGAGTGTTTGGTGGGAGTGAGAATTGATTGACTGAGTGAGTGTGTGTGGGGAGTGATAGAGAGTGACCTAATGAGTATAGGGGGGCAGTGAGTGTGTGAGCGGAGTGATAGAGAGTGACCTAATGAGCGTAGGGGGGCTTTGAATGTGTTTGGCTGAGTGGTTGTTGGTGGAGGATTGTGAGAATGTGACTGAGAGAGTTCATGCGGAGTGAGGGAGTGTGACTGAGTGAGTGTTTTGGGGGAGTGAGAGAGTGTAACTCAGTGAGTGTTTGGAGGGAGTGAGAGACTGTGACTGAGTGAGTGTTTTGTGGGAGTGAGAGAGTGTAACTGAGTGAGTGTTTGGGGTGAGTGGGAGAGTGTGACAGAGTGAGTGTTTGGGGGGGAGTGAGAGACTGTGACAGAGTGAGTGTTTGGGGGAAGTGAGAGAGAGTGACTGAGTGAGTGTTTGGGGGGGAGTGAGAGAGTGTGACTGAGTGAGTGTTCGGAGGGAGTGAGAGAGTGTGACAGAGTGAGTGTTTGGGGGGGAGTGAGAGAGTGTGACTGAGTGAGTGTTGGGTGGAGTGAGAGAGTGTGATTGAGTGAGTGTTTGGGGGTAGTGACAGAGTGTGACTGAGTGAGTGTTTGGGGTGAGTGCGAGAGTGTGACTGAGTGAGTGTTTGGGGGGAGTGAGAGAGTGTGACTGAGTGAGTGTTTGGTGGGCGTGAGAGAGTGTGACTGAGTGAGAGTTTGGGGGGTGTGAGAGTGTGACTGAGCAAGTGTTTAGTGGGAGTAAGTGAGTGTGACTGAGTGAGTGGGGAGTGAGAGTGTGTGACTGAGTGAGTATCCGGGAGAGTGAGAGAGTGTGTCTGAGTGAGTGTTTTGGGGGGGTGAGAAAGTGTGACTGAGTGAGTGTATGTGGAATGAGAGAGTGTGACTGAGTGAGTGTTTGGGAAGTGAGATTGTGTAACTGAGTGAGTGTTGGAGGGGTGAGAGTGTGTGACTGAGTGAGCGTTTGAGGGTGAGTGATACAGTGTGACTGAGTATGTGTTTGAGTGAAGTGAGAGACTGAAACTGAGTGACTGTGCGGGGCATGAGGAAGTGTGACTGAGTGAGTGTTTGGGGGGAGTGAGAGAATGTGACTGAGTGAGACTTTGGGGTGTTGAGCGAGTGTGAATCAGTGAGTGTGGTTTGTAGTGAGAGAGTGTGACTGAGTGAGTATGTGGGTAGTGAGAGAGTGTGACTGAGTGAGTGTGTCTGGAGTGAGATAGTGTGACTGAATGAGAGTGGAGGGGGGATTAGTGAATGTGAATTTTTGCGTTTTTGGGGGAGTGAGAGAGTGTGACTGAGTGAGTGTTGTAGGAGTGAGAGAGTGTGACTGAGTGAGTGTTTGGTGGGAGTGAGAGAGTGTGACTGAGTGAGTGTTTGGGGTGAGTGAGAGAGTGTGACAGAGTGAGTGTTTGGGGGGGAGTGAGAGACTGTGACTGAGTGAGTGTTTGGGAGGAGTGAGAGTGTGTGACAGAGGGAGTGTTTGGGCGGAGTGAGAGAGAGTGACTGAGTGAGTGTTTTGGGGGAGTGAGAGAGTGTAACTGAGTGAGTGTTTGGGGGAAGTGAGAGAGTGTGACTGAGTGAGTGTTTGGGGGGGACTGAGAGAGTGTGACGGAGTGAGAGTTTGGGTGAGTGAGAGACTGTGACTGAGTGAGTGTTTGGGAGCAGTGAGAGAGTGTGACAGAGGGAGTGTTTGGGGGGAGTGAGAGAGAGTGACTGAGTGAGTGTTTGGGGGTGAGTGAGAGAGTGTGACTGAGTGAGTGATTGCGGGGAGTGAGAGAGTTGACTGAGTGAGTGTTTGGGCGGAGTGAGAGATTGTGACTGAGTGAGTGTTATGGGAGTGAGAGAGTGTGTCTGAGTGAGAGTTTCGGGGGACTGAGAGAGTGTGTCTGACTGAGTGATTGGGGGGAGTGAGAGACTGTGACTGAGTGCGTGTTTGGGGAGAGTGAGAGAGTGTGACAGAGTGAGTGTTTGGGGGGGAGTGAGAGAGTGTGACTGAGTGAGTGTTGGGTGGAGTGAGAGAGTGTGATTGAGTGAGTGTTTGGGGGTAGTGACAGAGTGTGACTGAGTGAGTGTTTGGGGTGAGTGCGAGAGTGTGACTGAGTGAGTGTTTGGGGGGAGTGAGAGAGTGTGACTGAGTGAGTGTTTGGTGGGCGTGAGAGAGTGTGACTGAGTGAGAGTTTGGGGGGTGTGAGAGTGTGACTGAGCAAGTGTTTAGTGGGAGTAAGTGAGTGTGACTGAGTGAGTGGGGAGTGAGAGTGTGTGACTGAGTGAGTATCCGGGAGAGTGAGAGAGTGTGTCTGAGTGAGTGTTTTGGGGGGGTGAGAAAGTGTGACTGAGTGAGTGTATGTGGAATGAGAGAGTGTGACTGAGTGAGTGTTTGGGAAGTGAGATTGTGTAACTGAGTGAGTGTTGGAGGGGTGAGAGTGTGTGACTGAGTGAGCGTTTGAGGGTGAGTGATACAGTGTGACTGAGTATGTGTTTGAGTGAAGTGAGAGACTGAAACTGAGTGACTGTGCGGGGCATGAGGAAGTGTGACTGAGTGAGTGTTTGGGGGGAGTGAGAGAATGTGACTGAGTGAGACTTTGGGGTGTTGAGCGAGTGTGAATCAGTGAGTGTGGTTTGTAGTGAGAGAGTGTGACTGAGTGAGTATGTGGGTAGTGAGAGAGTGTGACTGAGTGAGTGTGTCTGGAGTGAGATAGTGTGACTGAATGAGAGTGGAGGGGGGATTAGTGAATGTGAATTTTTGCGTTTTTGGGGGAGTGAGAGAGTGTGACTGAGTGAGTGTTGTAGGAGTGAGAGAGTGTGACTGAGTGAGTGTTTGGTGGGAGTGAGAGAGTGTGACTGAGTGAGTGTTTGGGGTGAGTGAGAGAGTGTGACAGAGTGAGTGTTTGGGGGTGAGTGAGAGACTGTGACTGAGTGAGTGTTTGGGAGGAGTGAGTGTGTGTGACAGAGGGAGTGTTTGGGGGGAGTGAGAGAGAGTGACTGAGTGAGTGTTTTGGGGGAGTGAGAGAGTGTAACTGAGTGAGTGTTTGGGGGAAGTGAGAGAGTGTGACTGAGTGAGTGTTTGGGGGGGACTGAGAGAGTGTGACGGAGTGAGAGTTTGGGTGAGTGAGAGACTGTGACTGAGTGAGTGTTTGGGAGCAGTGAGAGAGTGTGACAGAGGGAGTGTTTGGGGGGAGTGAGAGAGAGTGACTGAGTGAGTGTTTGGGGGTGAGTGAGAGAGTGTGACTGAGTGAGTGATTGCGGGGAGTGAGAGAGTTGACTGAGTGAGTGTTTGGGCGGAGTGAGAGATTGTGACTGAGTGAGTGTTATGGGAGTGAGAGAGTGTGTCTGAGTGAGAGTTTCGGGGGACTGAGAGAGTGTGTCTGACTGAGTGATTGGGGGGAGTGAGAGACTGTGACTGAGTGCGTGTTTGGGGAGAGTGAGAGAGTGTGACTGAGTGAGTGTTTGGGGGGAGTGAGAGTGTGTGACTGAGTGAGTGTTTGGGGGGAGTGAGAGTGTGTGACTGAGTGAGTGTTTTGGGGGAGTGAGAGTGTGGCTGAGCGAGTGTTTGGTGGGAGTGAGAAATGTTTGACTGAGTGAGTGTGTGTGGGGAGTGATAGAGAGTGACCGAATGAGTGTAGGGGGGCAGTGAGTGAGTGTGGGAAGTGATAGAGAGTGATCTAATGAGTGTAGGGGGGTAGTGAGTGTGTGTGGGGGGTGATAGAGAGTGACCTAATGAGTGTATGGGGGCAGTGAGTGTGTGTGCGGAGTGATAGAGAGTGACCTAATGAGCGTAGGGGGGCAGTGAATGTGTTTGGCTGAGTGGTTGTTGGTGGCGGATTGTGAGAATGTGACTGAGAGAGTTCATGCGGTGTGAGGGGGTGTGACTGAGTGAGTGTTTTGGGGGAGTGAGAGAGTGTAACTCAGTGAGTGTTTGGGGTGAGTGTGAGAGTGTGACAGAGTGAGTGTTTGGGGGGGTGTGAGAGACTGTGACAGAGTGAGTGTTTGGGTGGAGTGAGAGAGAGTGACTGAGTGAGTGTTTGGGGGGGAGTGAGAGAGTGTGACTGAGTGAGTGTTTGGAGGGAGTGAGAGAGTGTGACAGAGTGAGTGTTTGGGGGGGAGTGAGAGAGTGTGACTGAGTGAGTGTTTGGGGGGGAGTGAGAGAGTGTGACTGAGTGAGTGTTGGGCGGAGTGAGAGAGTGTGATTGAGTGAGTGTTTGGGGGTAGTGACAGAGCGTGACTGAGTGAGTGTTTGTTGGGAGTGAGAGAGTGTGACTGAGTGAGTGTTTGGGGGGAGTGAGAGAGTATGACTGAGTGAGTGTTGTGGGAGTGAGAGAGTGTGTCTGAGTGAGAGTTTCGGGGGACTGAGAGAGTGTGTCTGACTGGGTGATTGGGGTGAGTGAGAGAGTGTGACTGAGTGAGTGTTTGGGGGGAGTGACAGAGTGTGACTGAGTGACTGTTTTGGGGGAGTGACAGAGTGTGACTGATTGAGTGTTTGGTGGGAATGAGAGAGTGTGACTGAGTGAGTGTTTGGGGGGGTGTGAGAGTGTGACTGAGTGAGTGGGGAGTGAGAGTGTGTGACTGAGTGAATGTTTTGGGGGGGTGAGAGAGTGTGACTGAGTGAGTGTATGTGGAGTGAGAGAGTGTGACTGAGTGAGTGTTTGGGAAGTGAGATTGTGTAACTGAGTGAGTGTTGGGGGGATGAGAGTGTGTGACTGAGTGAGCGTTTAGGGTGAGTGATATAGTGTGACTGAGTATGTGTTTGAGTGAAGTGAGAGACTGAAACTGAGTGAGTGTGCGGGGCATGAGGAAGTGTGACTGAGTGAGTGTTTGCGGGGAGTGAGAGAATGTGACTGAGTGAGACTTTGGGGTGTTGAGCGAGTGTGAATCAGTGAGTGTGGTTTGCAGTGAGAGAGTGTGACTGAGTGAGTATGTGGGTAGTGAGAAAGAGTGACTCAGTGAGTGTGTCAGGAGTGAGATAGTGTGACTGAACGAGAGTGGAGGGGGGATTAGAGAAAGTGACTTTGTGAGTGTTTGGGGGAGTGAGAGAGTGTGACTGAGTGAGTGTTTGGGGGAGTGAGAGAGTGTGACTGAGTGAGGGATTGGGGGGAGTGAGAGAGTGTGACTGAGTGAGTGTTTGGGGGGAGTGAGAGGGTAGCTGAGCGAGTGTTTGCTGTGAGTGAGAAATGTTTGACTGAGTGAGTGTGTGTGGGGTGTGATAGAGAGTGACCTAATGAGTGTAGGGGGGCAGTGAGTGTGTGTGGGGAGTCTTAGAGAGTAACCGAATGAGTGTCGGGGGGCAGTGTGTGTGTGGGGAGTGTTAGAGAGTAACCTAATGAGTGTAGGGGGGCAGTGAGTGTGTGTGCGGAGTGATAGAGAGTGTCCAAATGAGCGTAGGGGGGCAGTGAGTGTGTTTGGCTGAGTGGTTGTTGGTGGCGGATTGTGAGAATGTGACTGAGTCAGTTTATGCGAAGTGAGGGAGTGTGACTGAGTGAGTGTTTTGTGGGAGTGAGAGAGTGTGACTGAGTGAGTGTTTTGGGGGAGTGAGAGAGTGTGACTGAGTGAGTGTTTTGGTGGAGTGAGAGAGTGTGACTGAGTGAGTGTTTGGGGTGAGTGAGAGAGTGTGACAGAGTGAGTGTTTGGGGGGAATTGAGAGACCGTGACTGAGTGAGTGTTTGGGAGGAATGAGAGAGTGTGACAGAGTGAGTGTTTGGGGAGTGAGGGAGTGAGACTGAGTGAGTGATTGCGGAGAGTGAGAGAGTTGACTGAGTGAGTGTTTGGGCGAAGTGAGAGATTGTGACTGAGTGAGTGTTGTGGGAGTGAGAGAGTGTGTCTGAGTGAGAGTTTCGGGGGACTGAGAGAGTGTGTCTGACTGAGTGATTGGGGGGAGTGAGAGACTATGACTGAGTGCGTGTTTGGAGGGAGTGAGAGAGTGAGACTGAGTGAGTGTTTGGGGGGTAATGAGAGAGTGTGACTGAGTGAGTTTTTGGGAGGAGTGAGAGAGTGTGACTGAGTGAGTGCTTGGGGGAGTGAGAGATTGTGACTGAGTGAGTGTTTGGGGAAGTGAGAGAGTGTGACTGAGTGAGGGATTGGGGGGAGTGAGAGAGTGTGACTGAGTGAGGGATTGGGGAGAGTGAGAGAGTGTGACTGAGTGAGTGTTTTGGGGGAGTGAGAGTGTGGCTGAGAGAGTGTTTGGTGGGATTGAGAAATGTATGACTGAGTGAGTGTGTGTGGGGAGTGATAGAGAGTGACCGAATGAGTGTAGGGTGGCGGTGATTGTGTGTGGCGAGTGATAGAGAGTAACCTAATGAGTGTAGGGGGGCAGTGAGTGAGTGTGGGGAGTGATAGAGAGTGATCTAATGAGTGTAGGGGGGTAGTGAGTGTGTGTGGGGGGTGATAGAGAGTGACCTAATGAGCGTAGGGGGGCTGTGAATGTGTTTGGCTGAGTGGTTGTTGGTGGCGGATTGTGAGAATGTGACTGAGAGAGTTCATGCGCAGTGAGGGAGTGTGACTGAGTGAGTGTTTTGGGGGAGTGAGAGAGTGTAACTCAGTGAGTGTTTGGGGGGAGTGAGAGAGTGTGACTGAGTGAGTGTTTTGGGGGAGTGAGAGAGTGTAACTCAGTGAGTGTTTGGGGGGAGTGAGAGAGTATGACTGAGTGAGTGTTTGGGGGGGGACTGAGAGAGTGTGACTGATTGAGTGTTTGGGAGGAGTGAGAGAGTGTGACTGAGTGAGTGCTTGGGGGAGTGAGAGAGTGTGACTGAGTGAGTGTTTGGGGGAGTGAGAGAGTGTGACTGAGTGTGGGATTGGGGGGAGTGAGAGAGTGTGACTGAGTGAGGGATTGGGGGGAGTGAGAGAGTGTGACTGAGTGAGTGTTTTGGGGGAGTGAGAGTGAGGCTGAGCGAGTGTTTGGTGGGAGTGAGAAATGTTTGACTGAGTGAGTTTGTGTGGGGAGTGATAGAGAGTGACCTAATGAGTGTAGGGTGGCGGTGATTGTGTGTGAGGAGTGATAGAGAGTAACCTAATTAGTGTTGGGGGGCAGTGAGTGAGTGTGGGGAGTGATAGAGAGTGATCTAATGAGTGTAGGGCGGTAGTGAGTGTGTGTGGGGGGTGATAGAGAGTGACCTAATGAGTGTATGGGGGCAGTGAGTGTGTGTGCGGAGTGATAGAGAGTGACCTAATGAGCGTAGGGGGGCTGTGAATGTGTTTGGCTGAGTGGTTGTTGGTGGCGGATTGTGAGAATGTGACTGAGAGAGTTCATGCGGAGTGAGGGAGTGTGACTGAGTGAGTGTTTTGTGGGAGTGAGAGAGTGTAACTGAGTGAGTGTTTGGGGTGAGTGGGAGAGTGTGACAGAGTGAGTGTTTGGGAGGGAGTGAGAGACTGTGACAGAGTGAGTGTTTGGGGGGAGTGAGAGAGAGTGACTGAGTTAGTGTTTCGGGGGGAGTGAGAGAGTGTGACTGAGTGAGTGTTTGGAGGGAGTGAGAGAGTGTGACAGAGTGAGTGTTTGGGGGGGAGTGAGAGAGTGTGACTGAGTGAGTGTTGGGCGGAGTGAGAGAGTGTGATTGAGTGAGTGTTTGGGGGTAGTGACAGAGTGTGACTGAGTGAGTGTTTGGGTTGAGTGCGAGAGTGTGACTGAGTGAGTGTTTGGGGGGGGACTGAGAGAGTGTGACTGATTGAGTGTTTGGGAGGAGTGAGAGAGTGTGACTGAGTGAGTGCTTGGGGAGTGAGAGAGTGTGACTGAGTGAGTGTTTGGGGGAGTGAGAGAGTGTGACTGAGTGAGGGATTGGGGGGAGTGAGAGAGTGTGACTGAGTGAGGGATTGGGGGGAGTGAGAGAGTGTGACTGAGTGAGTGTTTTGGGGGAGTGAGAAATGTTTGACTGAGTGAGTGTGTGTGGGGAGTGATAGAGAGTGACCGAATGAGTGTAGGGGGGCAGTGAGTGTGTGTGGGGAGTGATAGAGAGTGACCTAATGAGTGTAGGGGGGCTTTGAATGTGTTTGGCTGAGTGGTTGTTGGTGGCGGATTGTGAGAATGTGACTGAGAGAGTTCATGCGGAGTGAGGGAGTGTGACTGAGTGAGTGTTTTGGGGGAGTGAGAGAGTGTAACTCAGTGAGTGTTTGGAGGGAGTGAGAGAGTGTGACTGAGTGAGTGTTTTGTGGGAGTGAGAGAGTGTATCTGAGTGAGTGTTTGGGGTGAGTGGGAGAGTGTGACAGAGTGAGTGTTTGGGGGGGAGTGAGAGACTGTGACAGAGTGAGTGTTTGGGGGAAGTGAGAGAGAGTGACTGAGTGAGTGTTTGGGGGGGAGTGAGAGAGTGTGACTGAGTGAGTGTTCGGAGGGAGTGAGAGAGTGTGACAGAGTGAGTGTTTGGGGGGGAGTGAGAGAGTGTGACTGAGTGAGTGTTGGGTGGAGTGAGAGAGTGTGATTGAGTGAGTGTTTGGGGGTAGTGACAGAGTGTGACTGAGTGAGTGTTTGGGGTGAGTGCGAGAGTGTGACTGAGTGAGTGTTTGGGGGGAGTGAGAGAGTGTGACTGAGTGAGTGTTTGGTGGGAGTGAGAGAGTGTGTCTGAGTGAGAGTTTGGGGGGTGTGAGAGTGTGACTGAGCAAGTGTTTAGTGGGAGTAAGTGAGTGTGACTGAGTGAGTGGGGAGTGAGAGTGTGTGACTGAGTGAGTATCCGGGAGAGTGAGAGAGTGTGTTTGAGTGAGTGTTTTGGGGGGGTGAGAAAGTGTGACTGAGTGAGTGTATGTGGAATGAGAGAGTGTGACTGAGTGAGTGTTTGGGAAGTGAGATTGTGTAACTGAGTGAGTGTTGGAGGGGTGAGAGTGTGTGACTGAGTGAGCGTTTGAGGATGAGTGATACAGTGTGACTGAGTATGTGTTTGAGTGAAGTGAGAGACTGAAACTGAGTGACTGTGCGGGGCATGAGGAAGTGTGA
Organism: Carcharodon carcharias; assembly: GCF_017639515.1. Lineage (NCBI taxonomy): Eukaryota > Metazoa > Chordata > Chondrichthyes > Lamniformes > Lamnidae > Carcharodon > Carcharodon carcharias. The sequence goes on along the minus strand of NC_054483.1, from coordinate 18,972,821 downwards.
CTGAGTGAGTGTTTGGGGGGAGTGAGAGAATGTGACTGAGTGAGACTTTGGGGTGTTGAGCGAGTGTGAATCAGTGAGTGTGGTTTGTAGTGAGAGAGTGTGACTGAGTGAGTATGTGGGTAGTGAGAGAGTGTGACTGAGTGAGTGTGTCTGGAGTGAGATAGTTTGACTGAATGAGTGGAGGGGGGATTAGAGAATGTGAATTTTTGCGTTTTTGGGGGAGTGAGAGAGTGTGACTGAGTGAGTGTTGTAGGAGTGAGAGAGTGTGACTGAGTGAGTGTTTGGGAGGAGTGAGAGAGTGTGACAGAGGGAGTGTTTGGGGGCAGTGAGAGAGAGTGACTGAGTGAGTGTTTTGGGGGAGTGAGAGAGTGTAACTGAGTGAGTGTTTGGGGGGAGTGAGAGAGTGTGACTGAGTGAGTGTTTGGGGGGGACTGAGAGAGTGTGACGGAGTGAGAGTTTGGGTGAGTGAGAGACTGTGACTGAGTGAGTGTTTGGGAGCAGTGAGAGAGTGTGACAGAGGGAGTGTTTGGGGGGAGTGAGAGAGAGTGACTGAGTGAGTGTTTGGGGGTGAGTGAGAGAGTGTGACTGAGTGAGTGATTGCGGGGAGTGAGAGAGTTGACTGAGTGAGTGTTTGGGCGGAGTGAGAGATTGTGACTGAGTGAGTGTTGTGGGAGTGAGAGAGTGTGTCTGAGTGAGAGTTTCGGGGGACTGAGAGAGTGTGTCTGACTGAGTGATTGGGGGGAGTGAGAGACTGTGACTGAGTGCGTGTTTGGGGAGAGTGAGAGAGTGTGACTGAGTGAGTGTTTGGGGGGAGTGAGAGTGTGTGACTGAGTGAGTGTTTGGGGGGAGTGAGAGTGTGTGACTGAGTGAGTGTTTTGGGGGAGTGAGAGTGTGGCTGAGTGAGTGTTTGGTGGGAGTGAGAAATGTTTGACTGAGTGAGTGTGTGTGGGGAGTGATAGAGAGTGATCTAATGAGTGTAGGGGGGTAGTGAGTGTGTGTGGGGGGTGATTGAGAGTGACCTAATGAGTGTCGGGGTGCAGTGAGTGTGTGTGGGGAGTGATAGAGAGTAACCTAATGAGTGTAGGGTGGCAGTGAGTGTGTGTGCGGAGTGATAGAGAGTGACCTAATGAGCGTAGGGGGGCAGTGAATGTGTTTGGCTGAGTGGTTGTTGGTGGCGGATTGTGAGAATGTGACTGAGAGAGTTCATGCGGAGTGAGGGAGTGTGACTGAGTGAGTGTTTTGGGGGAGTGAGAGAGTGTAACTGAGTGAGTGTTTGGGGTGAGTGAGAGAGTGTGACAGAGTGAGTGTTTGGGGGGGTGTGAGAGACTGTGACAGAGTGAGTGTTTGGTGGGAGTGAGAGAGTGTGACTGAGTGAGTGTTTGGGGGGAGTAAGAGAGTGTGACTGAGTGAGTGTTTTGGGGGTGTGAGAGTGTGACTGAGCGAGTATCGGGGGGAGTGAGAGAGTGTGTCTGAGTGAGTGTTTGGGGAGTGAGATTGTGTAACTGAATGAGTGTTGGAGGGGTGAGAGTGTGTGACTGAGTGAGCGTTTGAGGGTGAGTGAAACACTGTGACTGAGTATGTGTTTGAGTGACGTGAGAGACTGAAACTGAGTGACTGTGCGGGGCATGAGGAGGTGTGACTGAGTGAGTGTTTGGGGGTGTGAGTGAATGTGACAGTGAGACTTTGGGAGGTTGAGCGACTGTGAATCAGTGAGTGTGGTTTGTAGTGAGAGAGTGTCACTGAGTGAGTATGTGGGTAGTGAGAGAGTGTGACTGAGTGAGTGTGTCTGGAGTGAGATACAGTGACTGAATGAGAGTGGAGGGGGGATTAGAGAATGTGACTTTGTGAGTGTTTGGGGGAGTGAGAGAGTGTGACTGAGTGAGTGTTTGGGGGGAGTGAGAGAGTGTGACTGAGTGAGTGTTGTGGGAGTGAGAGAGTGTGTCTGAGTGAGTGTTTCGGGGGACTGAGAGAGTCTGTCGGACTGGGTGATTGGGGTGAGTGAGAGAGTGTGACTGAGTGAGTGTTTGGGGGGAGTGAGAGAGTGTGACTGAGTGAGTGTTTGGGGGGCAGTGAGAGAGTGTGACTGAGTGAGTGTTTGGTGGGAATGAGAGAGTGTGACTGAGTGAGTGTTTGGGTGGGTGTGAGACTGTGACTGAGTGAGTGGGGAGTGAGAGTGTGTGACTTAGTGAGTGTTTTGGGGGAGTGACAGAGTGTGACTGAGTGAGTGTTTGGGGTGAGTGAGAGAGTGTGACTGAGTGAGTGTTTGGTGGGAATGAGAGAGTGTGACTGAGTGAGTGTTTGGGGGGGTGTGAGAGTGTGACTGAGTGAGTGGGGAGTGAGAGTGTGTGACTTAGTGAGTATCGGGGGGAGTGAGAGAGTGTGTCTGAGTGAATGTTTTGGGGGGGTGAGAGAGTGTGACTGAGTGAGTGTATGTGGAGTGAGAGAGTGTGACTGAGTGAGTGTTTGGGAAGTGAGATTGTGTAACTGAGTGAGTGTTGGGGGATGAGAGTGTGTGACTGAGTGAGCGTTTAGGGTGAGTGATATAGTGTGACTGAGTATGTGTTTGAGTGAAGTGAGAGACTGAAACTGAGTGAGTGTGCGGGGCATGAGGAAGTGTGACTGAGTGAGTGTTTGCGGGGAGTGAGAGAATGTGACTGAGTGAGACTTTGGGGTGTTGAGCGAGTGTGAATCAGTGAGTGTGGTTTGTAGTGAGAGAGTGTGACTGAGTGAGTATGTGGGTAGTGAGAAAGTGTGACTCAGTGAGTGTGTCTGGAGTGAGATAGTGTGACTGAATGAGAGTGGAGGGGGGATTAGAGAATGTGAATTTTTGCGTTTTTGGGGGAGTGAGAGAGTGTGACTGAGTGAGTGTTGTAGGAGTGAGAGAGTGTGACTGAGTGAGAGTTTCGGGGGACTGAGAGAGTGTGTCTGACTGAGTGATTGGGGGGAGTGAGAGACTAGGACTGAGTGCGTGTTTGGAGGGAGTGAGAGAGTGAGACTGAGTGAGTGTTTGGGGGGTAATGAGAGAGTGTGACTGAGTGAGTTTTTGGGAGGAGTGAGAGAGTGTGACTGAGTGAGTGCTTGGGGGAGTGAGAGAGTGTGACTGAGTGAGTGTTTGGGGGAGTGAGAGAGTGTGACTGAGTGAGGGATTGGGGGGAGTGAGAGAGTGTGACTGAGTGAGGGATTGGGGGCAGTGAGAGAGTGTGACTGAGTGAGTGTTTTGGGGGAGTGAGAGTGTGGCTGAGCGAGTGTTTGGTGGGAGTGAGAAATGTTTGACTGAGTGAGTGTGTGTGGGGAGTGATAGAGAGTGACCGAATGAGTGTAGGGTGGCGTTGATTGTGTGTGGGGAGTGATAGAGAGTAACCTAATGAGTGTAGGGGGGCAGTGAGTGAGTGTGGGGAGTGATAGAGAGTGATCTAATGAGTGTAGGGGGGTAGTGAGTGTGTGTGGGGGGTGATAGAGAGTGACCTAATGAGTGTATGGGGGCAGTGAGTGTGTGTGCGGAGTGATAGAGAGTGACTTAATGAGCGTAGGGGGGCTGTGAATGTGTTTGGCTGAGTGGTTGTTGGTGGCGGATTGTGAGAATGTGACTGAGAGAGTTCATGCGCAGTGAGGGAGTGTGACTGAGTGAGTGTTTTGGGGGAGTGAGAGAGTCTAACTCAGTGAGTGTTTGGGGGGAGTGAGAGAGTGTGACTGAGTGAGTGTTTTGTGGGAATGAGAGAGTGTAACTGAGTGAGTGTTTGGGGTGAGTGGGAGAGTTTGACAGAGTGAGTGTTTGGGAGGGAGTGAGAGACTGTGACAGAGTGAGTGTTTGGGGGGAGTGAGAGAGAGTTACTGAGTGTGTGTTTGGGGGGGAGTGAGAGAGTGTGACTGAGTGAGTGTTTGGAGGGAGTGAGAGAGTGTGACAGAGTGAGTGTTTGGGGGGGAGTGAGAGAGTGTGACTGAGTGAGTGTTGGGCGGAGTGAGAGAGTGTGATTGAGTGAGTGTTTGGGGGTAGTGACAGAGTGTGACTGAGTGAGTGTTTGTTGGGAGTGCGAGAGTGTGACTGAGTGAGTGTTTGGGGGGGGACTGAGAGAGTGTGACTGATTGAGTGTTTGGGAGAAGTGAGAGAGTGTGACTGAGTGAGTGTTTGGGAGGAGTGAGAGAGTGTGACTGAGTGAGTGTTTGGGGGAGTGAGAGAGTGTGACTGAGTGAGGGATTGGGGGGAGTGAGAGAGTGTGACTGAGTGAGGGATTGGGGGGAGTGAGAGAGTGTGACTGAGTGAGTGTTTTGGGGGAGTGAGAGTGTGGCTGAGCGAGTGTTGGGTGGGAGTGAGAAATGTTTGACTGAGTGAGTGTGTGTGGGGAGTGATAGAGAGTGACCTAATGAGTGTAGGGGGGCAGTAAGTGTGGGTGCGGAGTGATAGAGAGTGACCTAATGAGCGTAGGGGGGCTTTGAATGTGTTTGGCTGAGTGGTTGTTGGTGGCGGATTGTGAGAATGTGACTGAGAGAGTTCATGCGCAGTGAGGGAGTGTGACTGAGTGAGTGTTTTGGGGGAGTGAGAGAGTGTGACTGAGTGAGAGTTTGGGGGGTGTGAGAGTGTGACTGAGCAAGTGTTTAGTGGGAGTAAGTGAGTGTGACTGAGTGAGTGGGGAGTGAGAGTGTGTGACTGAGTGAGTATCCGGGAGAGTGAGAGAGTGTGTCTGAGTGAGTGTTTTGGGGGGGTGAGAAAGTGTGACTGAGTGAGTGTATGTGGAATGAGAGAGTGTGACTGAGTGAGTGTTTGGGAAGTGAGATTGTGTAACTGAGTGAGTGTTGGAGGGGTGAGAGTGTGTGACTGAGTGAGCGTTTGAGGGTGAGTGATATAGTGTGACTGAGTATGTGTTTGAGTGAAGTGAGAGACTGAAACTGAGTGACTGTGCGGGGCATGAGGAAGTGTGACTGAGTGAGTGTTTGGTGGGAGTGAGAGAATGTGACTGAGTGAGACTTTGGGGTGTTGAGCGAGTGTGAATCAGTGAGTGTAGTTTGTAGTGAGAGAGTGTGACTGAGTGAGTATGTGGGTAGTGAGAGAGTGTGACTGAGTGATTGTGTCTGGAGTGAGATAGTGTGACTGAATGAGAGTGGAGGGGGGATTAGAGAATGTGAATTTTTGCGTTTTTGGGGGAGTGAGAGAGTGTGACTGAGTGAGTGTTGTAGGAGTGAGAGAGTGTGACTGAGTGAGTATGTGGGTAGTGAGAGAGTGTGACTCAGTGAGTGTGTCTGGAGTGAGGTAGTGTGATTGAATAAGAGTGGAGGGGGGATTAGAGAATGTGACTTTGTGAGTGTTTGGGGGAGTGAGAGAGTGTGACTGAGTGAGTGTTTGGGGGGAGTGAGAGAGTGTGACTGAGTGAGTGTTTGGGGGGCAGTGAGAGAGTGTGACTGAGTGAGTGTTTGGTGGGAATGAGAGAGTGTGACTGAGTGAGTGTTTGGGTGGGTGTGAGAGTGTGACTGAGTGAGTGGGGAGTGAGAGTGTGTGACTTAGTGAGTGTTTTGGGGGAGTGACAGAGTGTGACTGAGTGAGTGTTTGGGGTGAGTGAGAGAGTGTGACTGAGTGAGTGTTTGGTGGGAATGAGAGAGTGTGACTGAGTGAGTGTTTGGGGGGGTGTGAGAGTGTGACTGAGTGAGTGGGGAGTGAGAGTGTGTGACTTAGTGAGTATCGGGGGGAGTGAGAGAGTGTGTCTGAGTGAATGTTTTGGAAGGGTGAGAGAGTGTGACTGAGTGAGTGTATGTGGAGTGAGAGAGTGTGACTGAGTGAGTGTTTGGGAAGTGAGATTGTGTAACTGAGTGAGTGTTGGGGGATGAGAGTGTGTGACTGAGTGAGCATTTAGGGTGAGTGATATAGTGTGACTGAGTATGTGTTTGAGTGAAGTGAGAGACTGAAACTGAGTGAGTGTGCGGGGCATGAGGAAGTGTGACTGAGTGAGTGTTTGGTGGGCGTGAGAGAGTGTGTCTGAGTGAGAGTTTGGGGGGTGTGAGAGTGTGACTGAGCAAGTGTTTAGTGGGAGTAAGTGAGTGTGACTGAGTGAGTGGGGAGTGAGAGTGTGTGACTGAGTGAGTATCCGGGAGAGTGAGAGAGTGTGTTTGAGTGAGTGTTTTGGGGGGGTGAGAAAGTGTGACTGAGTGAGTGTATGTGGAATGAGAGAGTGTGACTGAGTGAGTGTTTGGGAAGTGAGATTGTGTAACTGAGTGAGTGTTGGAGGGGTGAGAGTGTGTGACTGAGTGAGCGTTTGAGGATGAGTGATACAGTGTGACTGAGTATGTGTTTGAGTGAAGTGAGAGACTGAAACTGAGTGACTGTGCGGGGCATGAGGAAGTGTGACTGAGTGAGTGTTTGGTGGGAGTGAGAGAATGTGACTGAGTGAGACTTTGGGGTGTTGAGCGAGTGTGAATCAGTGAGTGTGGTTTGTAGTGAGAGAGTGTGACTGAGTGAGTATGTGGGTAGTGAGAGAGTGTGACTGAGTGAGTGTGTCTGGAGTGAGATAGTGTGACTGAATGAGTGGAGGGGGGATTAGAGAATGTGAATTTTTGCGTTTTTGGGGGAGTGAGAGAGTGTGACTGAGTGAGTGTTGTAGGAGTGAGAGAGTGTGACTGAGTGAGTGTTTGGGAGGAGTGAGAGAGTGTGACAGAGGGAGTGTTTGGGGGGAGTGAGCGAGAGTGACTGAGTGAGTGTTTTGGGGGAGTGAGAGAGTGTAACTGAGTGAGTGTTTGGGGGGAGTGAGAGAGTGTGACTGAGTGAGTGTTTGGGGGGGACTGAGAGAGTGTGACGGAGTGAGAGTTTGGGTGAGTGAGAGACTGTGACTGAGTGAGTGTTTGGGAGCAGTGAGAGAGTGTGACAGAGGGAGTGTTTGGGGGGAGTGAGAGAGAGTGACTGAGTGAGTATTTGGGGGTGAGTGAGAGAGTGTGACTGAGTGAGTGATTGCGGGGAGTGAGAGAGTTGACTGAGTGAGTGTTTGGGCGGAGTGAGAGATTGTGACTGAGTGAGTGTTGTCGGAGTGAGAGAGTGTGTCTGAGTGAGAGTTTCGGGGGACTGAGAGAGTGTGTCTGACTGAGTGATTGGGGGGAGTGAGAGACTGTGACTGAGTGCGTGTTTGGGGAGAGTGAGAGAGTGTGACTGAGTGAGTGTTTGGGGGGAGTGAGAGTGTGTGACTGAGTGAGTGTTTGGGGGGAGTGAGAGTGTGTGACTGAGTGAGTGTTTTGGGGGAGTGAGAGTGTGGCTGAGCGAGTGTTTGGTGGGAGTGAGAAATGTTTGACTGAGTGAGTGTGTGTGGGGAGTGATAGAGAGTGATCTAATGAGTGTAGGGGGGTAGTGAGTGTGTGTGGGGGGTGATTGAGAGTGACCTAATGAGTGTCGGGGTGCAGTGAGTGTGTGTGGGGAGTGATAGAGAGTAACCTAATGAGTGTAGGGTGGCAGTGAGTGTGTGTGCGGAGTGATAGAGAGTGACCTAATGAGCGTAGGGGGGCAGTGAATGTGTTTGGCTGAGTGGTTGTTGGTGGCGGATTGTGAGAATGTGACTGAGAGAGTTCATGCGGAGTGAGGGAGTGTGACTGAGTGAGTGTTTTGGGGGAGTGAGAGAGTGTAACTGAGTGAGTGTTTGGGGTGAGTGAGTGAGTGTGACAGAGTGAGTGTTTGGGGGGGTGTGAGAGACTGTGACAGAGTGAGTGTTTGGTGGGAGTGAGAGAGTGTGACTGAGTGAGTGTTTGGGGGGAGTGAGAGAGTGTGACTGAGCGAGTGTTTAGTGGGAGTAAGAGAGTGTGACTGAGTGAGTGTTTGGTGGGTGTGAGAGTGTGACTGAGTGAGTGTTTGGGGGGAGTGAGAGAGTGTGACTGAGCGAGTGTTTAGTGGGAGTAAGAGAGTGTGACTGAGTGAGTGTTTGGGGGTGTGAGTGAATGTGACAGTGAGACTTTGGGATGTTGAGCGACTGTGAATCAGTGAGTGTGGTTTGTAGTGAGAGAGTGTCACTGAGTGAGTATGTGGGTAGTGAGAGAGTGTGACTGAGTGAGTGTGTCTGGAGTGAGATACAGTGACTGAATGAGAGTGGAGGGGGGATTAGAGAATGTGACTTTGTGAGTGTTTGGGGGAGTGAGAGAGTGTGACTGAGTGAGTGTTTGGGGGGAGTGAGAGAGTGTGACTGAGTGAGTGTTGTGGGAGTGAGAGAGTGTGTCTGAGTGAGTGTTTCGGGGGACTGAGAGAGTCTGTCTGACTGGGTGATTGGGGTGAGTGAGAGAGTGTGACTGAGTGAGTGTTTGGGGGGAGTGAGAGAGTGTGACTGAGTGAGTGTTTGGGGGGCAGTGAGAGAGTGTGACTGAGTGAGTGTTTGGTGGGAATGAGAGAGTGTGACTGAGTGAGTGTTTGGGTGGGTGTGAGAGTGTGACTGAGTGAGTGGGGAGTGAGAGTGTGTGACTTAGTGAGTGTTTTGGGGGAGTGACAGAGTGTGACTGAGTGAGTGTTTGGGGTGAGTGAGAGAGTGTGACTGAGTGAGTGTTTGGTGGGAATGAGAGAGTGTGACTGAGTGAGTGTTTGGGGGGGTGTGAGAGTGTGACTGAGTGAGTGGGGAGTGAGAGTGTGTGACTTAGTGAGTATCGGGGGGAGTGAGAGAGTGTGTCTGAGTGAATGTTTTGGGGGGGTGAGAGAGTGTGACTGAGTGAGTGTATGTGGAGTGAGAGAGTGTGACTGAGTGAGTGTTTGGGAAGTGAGATTGTGTAACTGAGTGAGTGTTGGGGGATGAGAGTGTGTGACTGAGTGAGCGTTTAGGGTGAGTGATATAGTGTGACTGAGTATGTGTTTGAGTGAAGTGAGAGACTGAAACTGAGTGAGTGTGCGGGGCATGAGGAAGTGTGACTGAGTGAGTGTTTGCGGGGAGTGAGAGAATGTGACTGAGTGAGACTTTGGGGTGTTGAGCGAGTGTGAATCAGTGAGTGTGGTTTGTAGTGAGAGAGTGTGACTGAGTGAGTATGTGGGTAGTGAGAAAGTGTGACTCAGTGAGTGTGTCTGGAGTGAGATAGTGTGACTGAATGAGAGTGGAGGGGGGATTAGAGAATGTGAATTTTTGCGTTTTTGGGGGAGTGAGAGAGTGTGACTGAGTGAGTGTTTGGGGGAGTGAGAGAGTGTGACTGAGTGAGAGTTTCGGGGGACTGAGAGAGTGTGTCTGACTGAGTGATTGGGGGGAGTGAGAGACTAGGACTGAGTGCGTGTTTGGAGGGAGTGAGAGAGTGAGACTGAGTGAGTGTTTGGGGGGTAATGAGAGAGTGTGACTGAGTGAGTTTTTGGGAGGAGTGAGAGGGTGTGACTGAGTGAGTGCTTGGGGGAGTGAGAGAGTGTGACTGAGTGAGTGTTTGGGGGAGTGAGAGAGTGTGACTGAGTGAGGGATTGGGGGGAGTGAGAGAGTGTGACTGAGTGAGGGATTGGGGGCAGTGAGAGAGTGTGACTGAGTGAGTGTTTTGGGGGAGTGAGAGTGTGGCTGAGCGAGTGTTTGGTGGGAGTGAGAAATGTTTGACTGAGTGAGTGTGTGTGGGGAGTGATAGAGAGTGACCGAATGAGTGTAGGGTGGCGGTGATTGTGTGTGGGGAGTGATAGAGAGTAACCTAATGAGTGTAGGGGGGCAGTGAGTGAGTGTGGGGAGTGATAGAGAGTGATCTAATGAGTGTAGGGGGGTAGTGAGTGTGTGTGGGGGGTGATAGAGAGTGACCTAATGAGTGTATGGGGGCAGTGAGTGTGTGTGCGGAGTGATAGAGAGTGACTTAATGAGCGTAGGGGGGCTGTGAATGTGTTTGGCTGAGTGGTTGTTGGTGGCGGATTGTGAGAATGTGACTGAGAGAGTTCATGCGCAGTGAGGGAGTGTGACTGAGTGAGTGTTTTGGGGGAGTGAGAGAGTCTAACTCAGTGAGTGTTTGGGGGGAGTGAGAGAGTGTGACTGAGTGAGTGTTTTGTGGGAGTGAGAGAGTGTAACTGAGTGAGTGTTTGGGGTGAGTGAGAGAGTTTGACAGAGTGAGTGTTTGGGAGGGAGTGAGAGAGTGTGACAGAGTGAGTGTTTGGGGGGGAGTGAGAGAGTGTGACTGAGTGAGTGTTGGGGCGGAGTGAGAGAGTGTGACTGAGTGAGTGTTTGGAGGGAGTGACAGAGTGTGACAGAGTGAGTGTTTGGGGGTGAGTGCGAGAGTGTGACTGAGTGAGTGTTTGGGGGAGTGAGAGAGTGTGACTGAGTGAGTGTTTGGTGGGCGTGAGAGAGTGTGACTGAGTGAGTGTTTGGGGGGAATGAGAGTGTGACTGAGTGAGTGTTTGGGGGGGAGTGAGAGAGTGTGACTGAGTGAGTGTTGGGGAGTGAGAGTGTGTGACTGAGTGTGTATCGGGGGGAGTGAGAGAGTGTGTCTGAGTGAGTGTTTTGGGGGAGTGAGAGAGTGTGACTGAGTGAGTGTATGTGGAGTGAGAGAGTGTGTCTGAGTGAGTGTTGGGTGGGAGTGAGAAATGTTTGACTGAGTGAGTGTGTGTGGGGAGTGATAGAGAGTGACCTAATGAGTGTAGGGGGGCAGTAAGTGTGGGTGCGGAGTGATAGAGAGTGACCTAATGAGCGTAGGGGGGCTTTGAATGTGTTTGGCTGAGTGGTTGTTGGTGGCGGATTGTGAGAATGTGACTGAGAGAGTTCATGCGCAGTGAGGGAGTGTGACTGAGTGAGTGTTTTGGGGGAGTGAGAGAGTGTGACTGAGTGAGAGTTTGGGGGGTGTGAGAGTGTGACTGAGCAAGTGTTTAGTGGGAGTAAGTGAGTGTGACTGAGTGAGTGGGGAGTGAGAGTGTGTGACTGAGTGAGTATCCGGGAGAGTGAGAGAGTGTGTCTGAGTGAGTGTTTTGGGGGGGTGAGAAAGTGTGACTGAGTGAGTGTATGTGGAATGAGAGAGTGTGACTGAGTGAGTGTTTGGCAAGTGAGATTGTGTAACTGAGTGAGTGTTGGAGGGGTGAGAGTGTGTGACTGAGTGAGCGTTTGAGGGTGAGTGATATAGTGTGACTGAGTATGTGTTTGAGTGAAGTGAGAGACTGAAACTGAGTGACTGTGCGGGGCATGAGGAAGTGTGACTGAGTGAGTGTTTGGTGGGAGTGAGAGAATGTGACTGAGTGAGACTTTGGGGTGTTGAGCGAGTGTGAATCAGTGAGTGTGGTTTGTAGTGAGAGAGTGTGACTGAGTGAGTATGTGGGTAGTGAGAGAGTGTGACTGAGTGATTGTGTCTGGAGTGAGATAGTGTGACTGAATGAGAGTGGAGGGGGGATTAGAGAATGTGAATTTTTGCGTTTTTGGGGGAGTGAGAGAGTGTGACTGAGTGAGTGTTGTAGGAGTGAGAGAGTGTGACTGAGTGAGTATGTGGGTAGTGAGAGAGTGTGACTCAGTGAGTGTGTCTGGAGTGAGGTAGTGTGATTGAATAAGAGTGGAGGGGGGATTAGAGAATGTGACTTTGTGAGTGTTTGGGGGAGTGAGAGAGTGTGACTGAGTGAGTGTTTGGGGGGGAGTGAGAGAGTGTGACTGAGTGAGTGTTTGGGGGGAGTGAGAGAGTGTGACAGAGTGAGTGTTTGGGGGGGAGTGAGAGAGTGTGACTGAGTGAGTGTTGGGCGGAGTGAGAGAGTGTGATTGAGTGAGTGTTTGGGGGTAGTGACAGAGTGTGACTGAGTGAGTGTTTGGGGTGAGTGCGAGAGTGTGACTGAGTGAGTGTTTGGGGGGAGTGAGAGAGTGTGACTGAGTGAGTGTTTGGTGGGCGTGAGATAGTGTGATTGAGTGAGTGTTTGGGGGGGAATGAGAGTGTGACTGAGTGAGTGTTTGGGGGGGAGTGAGAGAGTGTGACTGAGTGAGTGGGGAGTGAGAGTGTGTGACTGAGTGTGTATCGGGGGGAGTGAGAGAGTGTGTCTGAGTGAGTGTTTTGGGGGGGTGAGAGAGTGTGACTGAGTGAGTGTATGTGGAGTGAGAGAGTGTGACTGAGTGAGTGTTTGGGAAGTGAGATTGTGTAACTGAGTGAGTGTTGGAGGGGTGAGAGTGTGTGACTGAGTGAGCGTTTGAGGGTGAGTGATACAGTGTGACTGAGTATGTGTTTGAGTGAAGTGAGAGACTGAAACTGAGTGACTGTGCGGGGCATGAGGAAGTGTGACTGAGTGAGTGTTTGGGGGGAGTTAGAAAATGTGACTGAGTGAGACTTTGGGGTGTTGAGCGAGTGTGAATCAGTGAGTGTGGTTTGTAGTGAGAGAGTGTGACTGAGTGAGTATGTGGGTAGTGAGAGAGTGTGACTGAGTGAGTATGTGGGTAGTGAGAGAGTGTGACTCAGTGAGTGTGTCTGGAGTGAGGTAGTGTGACTGAATAAGAGTGGAGGGGGGATTAGAGAATGTGACTTTGTGAGTGTTTGGGGGAGTGAGAGAGTGTGACTGAGTGAGTGTTTGGGGGGGAGTGAGAGAGTGTGACTGAGTGAGTGTTTGGAGGGAGTGAGAGAGTGTGACAGAGTGAGTGTTTGGGGGGGAGTGAGAGAGTGTGACTGAGTGAGTGTTGGGCGGAGTGAGAGAGTGTGATTGAGTGAGTGTTTGGGGGTAGTGACAGAGTGTGACTGAGTGAGTGTTTGGGGTGAGTGCGAGAGTGTGACTGAGTGAGTGTTTGGGGGGAGTGAGAGAGTGTGACTGAGTGAGTGTTTGGTGGGAGTGAGATAGTGTGATTGAGTGAGTGTTTGGGGGGGAATGAGAGTGTGACTGAGTGAGTGTTTGGGGGGAGTGTGAGTGTGGCTGAGCGAGTGTTTGGTGGGAGTGAGAAATGTTTGACTGAGTGAGTGTGTGTGGTGAGTGATAGAGAGTGACCTAATGAGTGTAGGGGGGCAGTAAGTGTGGTTGCGGAGTGATAGAGAGTGACCTATTGAGCGTAGGGGGGCAGTGAATGTGTTTGGCTGAGTAGTTGTTGGTGGCGGATTGTGAGAATGTGACTGAGAGAGTTCATGCGGAGTAAGGGAGTGTGACTGAGTGAGTGTTTTGGGGAGTGAGAGAGTGTGACTGAGTGAGTGTTTGGGGGGAGTGAGAGATTGTGACTGAGTGAGTGTTTTGGGGGAGTGAGAGAGTGTGACTGAGTGAGTGTTTGGTGGGAGTGAGATAGTGTGATTGAGTGAGTGTTTGGGGGGGAATGAGAGTGTGACTGAGCGAGTGTTTAGTGGGAGTAAGAGAGTGTGACTGAGTGAGTGGGGAGTGAGAGTGTGTGACTGAGTGTGTATCGGGGGGAGTGAGAGAGTGTGTCTGAGTGAGTGTTTTGGGGGGTGAGAGAGTGTGACTGAGTGAGTGTATGTGCAGTGAGAGAGTGTGACTGAGTGAGTGTTTGGGAAGTGAGATTGTGTAACTGAGTGAGTGTTGGAGGGGTGAGAGTGTGTGACTGAGTGAGCGTTTGAGGGTGAGTGATACAGTGTGACTGAGTATGTGTTTGAGTGAAGTGAGAGACTGAAACTGAGTGACTGTGCGGGGCATGAGGAAGTGTGACTGAGTGAGTGTTTGGGGGGAGTTAGAAAATGTGACTGAGTGAGACTTTGGGGTGTTGAGCGAGTGTGAATCAGTGAGTGTGGTATCTAGTGAGAGAGTGTGACTGAGTGAGTATGTGGGTAGTGAGATAGAGTGACTGAGTGAGTGTTGTGGGAGTGAGAGAGTGTGTCTGAGTGAGAGTTTCGGGGGACTGAGGGACTGTGTCTGACTGAGTGATTGGGGGGAGTGAGAGACTGTGACTGAGTGAGTGTTTGGGGGGAGTGAGTGAGTGAGACTCAGTGAGTGTTTGGGGGCTAATGAGAGAGTGTAACTGAGTGAGTGTTTGGGGCAGTGAGAGAGTGTGACTGAGTGAGTGTTTGGGGGAGTGAGAGAGTGTAACTAAGTGAGTGTTTGGGAGGCAGTGAGAGAGTGTGACTGTGTGAGTGTTTGGGGGGGAGTGAAAGAGTGTGACTGAGTGAGTGTTTGGGTGGCGTGAGAGAGTGTGACTGAGTGAGTGTTTTGGGGGAGTGAGAGAGTGTAACTGAGTGAGTGTTTGGGGGGAGTGAGAGAGTGTGACTGAGTGACTGTTTTGGGGGAGTGACAGAGTGTGACTGAGTGAGTGTTTGGGGTGAGTGAGAGAGTGTGACAGAGTGAGTGATTGGGGGGGAGTGAGAGACTGTGACTGAGTGAGTGTTTGGGAGGAGTGAGAGAGTGTGACAGAGTGAGTGTTTGGGGGAGTGAGAGAGAATGACTGAGTGAGTGTTTGGGGGGAGTGAGAGAGTGTGACTGAGTGAGTGTTTAGGAGGAGTGTGAGAGTGTGACTGAGTGAGTGTTTGGGAGGAGTGAGAGAATGTGACTGAGTGAGTGTTTGGGGGGAGTGAGAGAGTGTGACTGAGTGAGTGTTGTGGGAGTGAGAGTGTGTGTATGAGTGAGAGTTTCGGGGGACTGAGAGAGTGTGTCTGACTGAGTGATTGGGGGGAGTGAGAGACTGTGACTGAGTGAGGGATTGGGGGGAGTGAGAGGGACTGTTGACTGAGTGAGGTTTGGGGGGAGTGAGAGAGTGTGACTGAGTGAGTGTTTGGGGGAGTGAGAGTGTGTGACTGAAGTGAGTGTTTGGGGGAGTGAGAGACTGTGACTGAGTGCGTGTTTGGGGGAGTGAGAGAGTGTGACTGAGTGAGTGTTTGGGGGGAGTGTGAGTGCGGCTGAGCGAGTGTTTGGTGGGAGTGAGAAATGTTTGACTGAGTGAGTGTGTGTGGGGAGTGATAGAGAGTGACCTAATGAGTGTAGGGGGGCAGTAAGTGTGGTTGCAGAGTGATAGAGAGTGACCTATTGAGTGTAGGGGGGCAGTGAATGTGTTTGGCTGAGTAGTTGTTGGTGGCGGATTGTGAGAATGTGACTGAGAGAGTTCATGCGGAGTAAGGGAGTGTGACTGAGTGAGTGTTTTGGGGAGTGAGAGAGTGTGACTGAGTGAGTGTTTGGGGGGAGTGAGAGATTGTGACTGAGTGAGTGTTTTGGGGGAGTGAGAGAGTGTAACTGAGTGAGTGTTTGGGGTGAGTGAGAGAGTGTGACAGAGTGAGTGTTTGGAGGGAGTGAGAGAGTGTGACAGAGTGAGTGTTTGGGGGGGAGTGAGAGAGTGTGACTGAGTGAGTGTTGGGCGGAGTGAGAGAGTGTGATTGAGTGAGTGTTTGGGGGTAGTGACAGAGTGTGACTGAGTGAGTGTTTGGGGTGAGTGCGAGAGTGTGACTGAGTGAGTGTTTGGGGGGAGTGAGAGAGTGTGACTGAGTGAGTGTTTGGTGGGCGTGAGATAGTGTGATTGAGTGAGTGTTTGGGGGGGAATGAGAGTGTGACTGAGTGAGTGTTTGGGGGGGAGTGAGAGAGTGTGACTGAGTGAGTGGGGAGTGAGAGTGTGTGACTGAGTGTGTATCGGGGGGAGTGAGAGAGTGTGTCTGAGTGAGTGTTTTGGGGGGGTGAGAGAGTGTGACTGAGTGAGTGTATGTGGAGTGAGAGAGTGTGACTGAGTGAGTGTTTGGGAAGTGAGATTGTGTAACTGAGTGAGTGTTGGAGGGGTGAGAGTGTGTGACTGAGTGAGCGTTTGAGGGTGAGTGATACAGTGTGACTGAGTATGTGTTTGAGTGAAGTGAGAGACTGAAACTGAGTGACTGTGCGGGGCATGAGGAAGTGTGACTGAGTGAGTGTTTGGGGGGAGTTAGAAAATGTGACTGAGTGAGACTTTGGGGTGTTGAGCGAGTGTGAATCAGTGAGTGTGGTTTGTAGTGAGAGAGTGTGACTGAGTGAGTATGTGGGTAGTGAGAGAGTGTGACTGAGTGAGTATGTGGGTAGTGAGAGAGTGTGACTCAGTGAGTGTGTCTGGAGTGAGGTAGTGTGACTGAATAAGAGTGGAGGGGGGATTAGAGAATGTGACTTTGTGAGTGTTTGGGGGAGTGAGAGAGTGTGACTGAGTGAGTGTTTGGGGGGGAGTGAGAGAGTGTGACTGAGTGAGTGTTTGGAGGGAGTGAGAGAGTGTGACAGAGTGAGTGTTTGGGGGGGAGTGAGAGAGTGTGACTGAGTGAGTGTTGGGCGGAGTGAGAGAGTGTGATTGAGTGAGTGTTTGGGGGTAGTGACAGAGTGTGACTGAGTGAGTGTTTGGGGTGAGTGCGAGAGTGTGACTGAGTGAGTGTTTGGGGGGAGTGAGAGAGTGTGACTGAGTGAGTGTTTGGTGGGAGTGAGATAGTGTGATTGAGTGAGTGTTTGGGGGGGAATGAGAGTGTGACTGAGTGAGTGTTTGGGGGGAGTGTGAGTGTGGCTGAGCGAGTGTTTGGTGGGAGTGAGAAATGTTTGACTGAGTGAGTGTGTGTGGTGAGTGATAGAGAGTGACCTAATGAGTGTAGGGGGGCAGTAAGTGTGGTTGCGGAGTGATAGAGAGTGACCTATTGAGCGTAGGGGGGCAGTGAATGTGTTTGGCTGAGTAGTTGTTGGTGGCGGATTGTGAGAATGTGACTGAGAGAGTTCATGCGGAGTAAGGGAGTGTGACTGAGTGAGTGTTTTGGGGAGTGAGAGAGTGTGACTGAGTGAGTGTTTGGGGGGAGTGAGAGATTGTGACTGAGTGAGTGTTTTGGGGGAGTGAGAGAGTGTGACTGAGTGAGTGTTTGGTGGGAGTGAGATAGTGTGATTGAGTGAGTGTTTGGGGGGGAATGAGAGTGTGACTGAGCGAGTGTTTAGTGGGAGTAAGAGAGTGTGACTGAGTGAGTGGGGAGTGAGAGTGTGTGACTGAGTGTGTATCGGGGGGAGTGAGAGAGTGTGTCTGAGTGAGTGTTTTGGGGGGGTGAGAGAGTGTGACTGAGTGAGTGTATGTAGAGTGAGAGAGTGTGACTGAGTGAGTGTTTGGGAAGTGAGATTGTGTAACTGAGTGAGTGTTGGAGGGGTGAGAGTGTGTGACTGAGTGAGCGTTTGAGGGTGAGTGATACAGTGTGACTGAGTATGTGTTTGAGTGAAGTGAGAGACTGAAACTGAGTGACTGTGCGGGGCATGAGGAAGTGTGACTGAGTGAGTGTTTGGGGGGAGTTAGAAAATGTGACTGAGTGAGACTTTGGGGTGTTGAGCGAGTGTGAATCAGTGAGTGTGGTATCTAGTGAGAGAGTGTGACTGAGTGAGTATGTGGGTAGTGAGATAGTGTGACTGAGTGAGTGTTGTGGGAGTGAGAGAGTGTGTCTGAGTGAGAGTTTCGGGGGACTGAGGGACTGTGTCTGACTGAGTGATTGGGGGGAGTGAGAGACTGTGACTGAGTGAGTGTTTGGGGGGAGTGAGTGAGTGAGACTCAGTGAGTGTTTGGGGGCTAATGAGAGAGTGTAACTGAGTGAGTGTTTGGGGCAGTGAGAGAGTGTGACTGAGTGAGTGTTTGGGGGAGTGAGAGAGTGTAACTAAGTGAGTGTTTGGGAGGCAGTGAGAGAGTGTGACTGTGTGAGTGTTTGGGGGGGAGTGAAAGAGTGTGACTGAGTGAGTGTTTGGGTGGCGTGAGAGAGTGTGACTGAGTGAGTGTTTTGGGGGAGTGAGAGAGTGTAACTGAGTGAGTGTTTGGGGGGAGTGAGAGAGTGTGACTGAGTGACTGTTTTGGGGGAGTGACAGAGTGTGACTGAGTGAGTGTTTGGGGTGAGTGAGAGAGTGTGACAGAGTGAGTGATTGGGGGGAGTGAGAGACTGTGACTGAGTGAGTGTTTGGGAGGAGTGAGAGAGTGTGACAGAGTGAGTGTTTGGGGGAGTGAGAGAGAATGACTGAGTGAGTGTTTGGGGGGAGTGAGAGAGTGTGACTGAGTGAGTGTTTAGGAGGAGTGTGAGAGTGTGACTGAGTGAGTGTTTCGGAGGAGTGAGAGAATGTGACTGAGTGAGTGTTTGGGGGGAGTGAGAGAGTGTGACTGAGTGAGTGTTGTGGGAGTGAGAGAGTGTGTATGAGTGAGAGTTTCGGGGGACTGAGAGAGTGTGTCTGACTGAGTGATTGGGGGGAGTGAGAGACTGTGACTGAGTGAGGGATTGGGGGGAGTGAGAGAGTGTGACTGAGTGAGTGTTTGGGGGGAGTGAGAGTGTGTGACTGAGTGAGTGTTTGGGGGAGTGAGAGACTGTGACTGAGTGCGTGTTTGGGGGAGTGAGAGAGTGTGACTGAGTGAGTGTTTGGGGGGAGTGTGAGTGCGGCTGAGCGAGTGTTTGGTGGGAGTGAGAAATGTTTGACTGAGTGAGTGTGTGTGGGGAGTGATAGAGAGTGACCTAATGAGTGTAGGGGGGCAGTAAGTGTGGTTGCGGAGTGATAGAGAGTGACCTATTGAGCGTAGGGGGGCAGTGAATGTGTTTGGCTGAGTAGTTGTTGGTGGCGGATTGTGAGAATGTGACTGAGAGAGTTCATGCGGAGTAAGGGAGTGTGACTGAGTGACTGTTTTGGGGAGTGAGAGAGTGTGACTGAGTGAGTGTTTGGGGGGAGTGAGAGATTGTGACTGAGTGAGTGTTTTGGGGGAGTGAGAGAGTGTAACTGAGTGAGTGTTTGGGGTGAGTGAGAGAGTGTGACAGAGTGAGTGTTTGGAGGGAGTGAGAGAGTGTGACAGAGTGAGTGTTTGGGGGGGAGTGAGAGAGTGTGACTGAGTGAGTGTTGGGCGGAATGAGAGAGTGTGATTGAGTGAGTGTTTGGGGGTAGTGACAGAGTGTGACTGAGTGAGTGTTTGGGGTGAGTGCGAGAGTGTGACTGAGTGAGTGTTTGGGGGGAGTGAGAGAGTGTGACTGAGTGAGTGTTTGGTGGGTTTGAGATAGTGTGATTGAGTGAGTGTTTGGGGGGGAATGAGAGTGTGACTGAGCGAGTGTTTATTGGGAGTAAGAGAGTGTGACTGAGTGAGTGGGGAGTGAGTGTGTGACTGAGTGTGTATCGGGGGGAGTGAGAGAGTGTGTCTGAGTGAGTGTTTTGGGGGGGTGAGAGAGTGTGACTGAGTGAGTGTATGTGGAGTGAGAGAGTGTGACTGAGTGAGTGTTTGGGAAGTGAGATTGTGTAACTGAGTGAGTGTTGGAGGGGTGAGAGTGTGTGACTGAGTGAGCGTTTGAGGGTGAGTGATACAGTGTGACTGAGTATGTGTTTGAGTGAAGTGAGAGACTGAAACTGAGTGACTGTGCGGGGCATGAGGAAGTGTGACTGAGTGAGTGTTTGGGGGGAGTTAGAAAATGTGACTGAGTGAGACTTTGGGGTGTTGAGCGAGTGTGAATCAGTGAGTGTGGTTTCTAGTGAGAGAGTGTGACTGAGTGAGTATGTGGGTAGTGAGAGAGTGTGACTGAGTGAGTGTTGTGGGAGTGAGAGAGTGTGTCTGAGTGAGAGTTTCGGGGGACTGAGGGACTGTGTCTGACTGAGTGATTGGGGGGAGTGAGAGACTGTGACTGAGTGAGTGTTTGGGGGGAGTGAGAGAGTGAGACTCAGTGAGTGTTTGGGGGTTAATGAGAGAGTGTAACTGAGTGAGTGTTTGGGGCAGTGAGAGAGTGTGACTGAGTGAATGTTTGGGGGAGTGAGAGAGTGTAACTAAGTGAGTGTTTGGGAGGCAGTGAGAGAGTGTGACTGTGTGAGTGTTTGGGGGGGAGTGAAAGAGTGTGACTGAGTGAGTGTTTGGGTGGCGTGAGAGAGTGTGACTGAGTGAGTGTTTTGGGGGAGTGAGAGAGTGTAACTGAGTGACTGTTTTGGGGGAGTGACAGAGTGTGACAGAGTGAGTGTTTGGGGTGAGTGAGAGAGTGTGACAGAGTGAGTGATTGGGGGGGAGTGAGAGACTGTGACTGAGTGAGTGTTTGGGAGGAGTGAGAGAGTGTGACATAGTGAGTGTTTGGGGGGAGTGAGAGAGAATGACTGAGTGAGTGTTAGGGGGGAGTGAGAGAGTGTGACTGAGTGAGTGTTTAGGAGGAGTGTAAGAGTGTGACTGAGTGAGCGTTTGGGAGGAGTGAGAGAATGTGACTGAGTGAGTGTTTGGGGGGAGTGAGAGAGTGTGACTGAGTGAGTGTTGTGGGAGTGAGAGAGTGTGTCTGAGTGAGAGTTTCGGGGGACTGAGAGAGTGTGTCTGACTGAGTGATTGGGGGGAGTGAGAGACTGTGACTGAGCGCCTGTTTGGGGAGAGTGAGAGAGTGTGACTGAGTGAGTGTTTGGGGGGTAATGAGAGAGTGTAACTGAGTGAGTTTTTGGGGCAGTGAGAGAGTGTGACTGAGTGAGTGTTTGGGGGGAGTGAGAGAGTGTGACTGAGTGAGTGTTTGGGAGGAGTGAGAGAGTGTGACTGAGTGAGTGTTTGGGTGAGAGAGAGAGTGTGACTGAGTGAGTGTTTGGGGGGGACTGAGAGAGTGTGACTGAGTGAGTGTTTGGGGGAGTGAGAGAGTGTGACTGAGTGAGGGATTGGGGAGAGTGAGAGAGTGTGACTGAGTGAGTGTTTGGGGGGAGTGAGAGTGTGTGACCGAGTGAGTGTTTGGGGGAGTGAGAGACTGTGACTGAGTGCGTGTTTGGGGGAGTGAGAGAGTGTGACTGAGTGAGTGTTTGGGGGGAGTGTGAGTGTGGCTGAGCGAGTGTTTGGTGGGAGTGAGAAATGTTTGACTGAGTGAGTGTGTGTGGGGAGTGATAGAGAGTGACCAAATGAGTGTAGGGGGGCAGTAAGTGTGGGTGCGGAGTGATAGAGAGTGACCTATTGAGCGTAGGGGGGCAGTGAATGTGTTTGGCTGAGTAGTTGTTGGTGGCGGATTGTGAGAATGTGACTGAGAGAGTTCATGCGGAGTAAGGGAGTGTGACTGAGTGAGTGTTTTGGGGAGTGAGAGAGTGTGACTGAGTGAGTGTTTGGGGGGAGTGAGAGATTGAGACTGAGTGAGTGTTTTGGGGGAGTGAGAGAGTGTAACTGAGTGAGTGTTTGGGGTGAGTGAGAGAGTGTGACAGAGTGAGTGTTTGGAGGGAGTGAGAGAGTGTGACAGAGTGAGTGTTTGGGGGGCAGTGAGAGAGTGTGACTGAGTGAGTGTTGGGCGGAGTGAGAGAGTGTGATTGAGTGAGTGTTTGGAGGGAGTGAGAGAGTGTGACAGAGTGAGTGTTTGGGGGGGAGTGAGAGAGTGTGACTGAGTGAGTGTTGGGCGGAGTGAGAGAGTGTGATTGAGTGAGTGTTTGGGGGTAGTGACAGAGTGTGACTGAGTGAGTGTTTGGGGTGAGTGCGAGAGTGTGACTGAGTGAGTGTTTGGGGGGAGTGAGAGAGTGTGACTGAGTGAGGGATTGGGGGGAGTGAGAGAGTGTGACTGAGTGAGTGTTTGGGGGGAGTGAGAGTGTGTGACTGAGTGAGTGTTTGGGGGAGTGAGAGACTGTGACTGAGTGCGTGTTGGGGGGAGTGAGAGAGTGTGACTGAGTGAGTGTTTGGGGGGAGTGTGAGTGCGGCTGAGCGAGTGTTTGGTGGGAGTGAGAAATGTTTGACTGAGTGAGTGTGTGTGGGGAGTGATAGAGAGTGACCTAATGAGTGTAGGGGGGCAGTAAGTGTGGTTGCGGAGTGATAGAGAGTGACCTATTGAGCGTAGGGGGGCAGTGAATGTGTTTGGCTGAGTAGTTGTTGGTGGCGGATTGTGAGAATGTGACTGAGAGAGTTCATGCGGAGTAAGGGAGTGTGACTGAGTGAGTGTTTTGGGGAGTGAGAGAGTGTGACTGAGTGAGTGTTTGGGGGGAGTGAGAGATTGTGACTGAGTGAGTGTTTTGGGGGAGTGAGAGAGTGTAGCTGAGTGAGTGTTTGGGGTGAGTGAGAGAGTGTGACAGAGTGAGTGTTTGGAGGGAGTGAGAGAGTGTGACAGAGTGAGTGTTTGGGGGGGAGTGAGAGAGTGTGACTGAGTGAGTGTTGGGCGGAGTGAGAGAGTGTGATTGAGTGAGTGTTTGGGGGTAGTGACAGAGTGTGACTGAGTGAGTGTTTGGGGTGAGTGCGAGAGTGTGACTGAGTGAGTGTTTGGGGGGAGTGAGAGAGTGTGACTGAGTGAGTGTTTGGTGGGTTTGAGATAGTGTGATTGAGTGAGTGTTTGGGGGGGAATGAGAGTGTGACTGAGCGAGTGTTTATTGGGAGTAAGAGAGTGTGACTGAGTGAGTGGGGAGTGAGTGTGTGACTGAGTGTGTATCGGGGGGAGTGAGAGAGTGTGTCTGAGTGAGTGTTTTGGGGGGGTGAGAGAGTGTGACTGAGTGAGTGTATGTGGAGTGAGAGAGTGTGACTGAGTGAGTGTTTGGGAAGTGAGATTGTGTAACTGAGTGAGTGTTGGAGGGGTGAGAGTGTGTGACTGAGTGAGCGTTTGAGGGTGAGTGATACAGTGTGACTGAGTATGTGTTTGAGTGAAGTGAGAGACTGAAACTGAGTGACTGTGCGGGGCATGAGGAAGTGTGACTGAGTGAGTGTTTGGGGGGAGTTAGAAAATGTGACTGAGTGAGACTTTGGGGTGTTGAGCGAGTGTGAATCAGTGAGTGTGGTTTGTAGTGAGAGAGTGTGACTGAGTGAGTATGTGGGTAGTGAGAGAGTGTGACTCAGTGAGTGTGTCTGGAGTGAGGTAGTGTGACTGAATAAGAGTGGAGGGGGGATTAGAGAATGTGACTTTGTGAGTGTTTGGGGGAGTGAGAGAGTGTGACTGAGTGAGTGTTGTGGGAGTGAGAGAGTGTGACTGAGTGAGTGTTTGGGAGGAGTGAGAGAGTGTGACTGAGTGAGAGTTTGGGGGGAGTGAGAATGTGTGACTGAGTGAGTGTTTGGGGGAGGGAGAGATTGTGACTGAGTGAGTGTTTGGGAGGCAGTGAGAGAGTGTGACTCTGTGAGTGTTTGGGGGGGAGTGAAAGAGTGTGACTTAGTGAGTGTTTGGGTGGCGTGAGAGAGTGTGACTGAGTGAGTGTTTGGGGGGGAGTGAGAGAGTGTGACTGAGTGAGTGCTTGGGGGAGTGACAGAGTGTGACTGAGTGAGTGTTTGGGGGAGTGAGAGAGTGTGACAGAGTGAGGGATTGGGGGGAGTGAGAGAGTGTGACTGAGTGAGTGTTTGGGGGAGTGAGAGAGTGTGACTGAGTGAGGGATTGGGGGGAGTGACAGAGTGTGGCTGAGCGAGTGTTTGGTGGGAGTGAGAAATGTTTGACTGAGTGAGGGTGTGTGGGGAGTGATAGAGAGTGACCTAATGAGTGTAGGGGGGCCGTGAGTGTGTTTGGGGAGTGATAGAGAGTGATCTAATGAGTGTAGGGGGGCAGTGAGTGTGTGTGGGGAGTGATAGAGTGTGACCGAATGAGCGTAGGGGGCAGTGAATGTGTTTGGCTGAGTGGTTTTTGGTGCCAGATTGTGAGAATGTGACTGAGAGAGTTCATGCGGAGTGAGGGAGTGTGACTGAGTGAGTGTTTTGGGGGAGTGAGAGTGTGTGACAGAGTGAGTGTTTGGGGTGAGTGAGAGAGTGTGACTGAGTGAGTGTTTGGGGGGAGTGAGAGAGTGTGACTGAGTGAGTGTTTGGTGGGTTTGAGATAGTGTGATTGAGTGAGTGTTTGGGGGGGAATGAGAGTGTGACTGAGCGAGTGTTTATTGGGAGTAAGAGAGTGTGACTGAGTGAGTGGGGAGTGAGTGTGTGACTGAGTGTGTATCGGGGGGAGTGAGAGAGTGTGTCTGAGTGAGTGTTTTGGGGGGGTGAGAGAGTGTGACTGAGTGAGTGTATGTGGAGTGAGAGAGTGTGACTGAGTGAGTGTTTGGGAAGTGAGATTGTGTAACTGAGTGAGTGTTGGAGGGGTGAGAGTGTGTGACTGAGTGAGCGTTTGAGGGTGAGTGATACAGTGTGACTGAGTATGTGTTTGAGTGAAGTGAGAGACTGAAACTGAGTGACTGTGCGGGGCATGAGGAAGTGTGACTGAGTGAGTGTTTGGGAGGAGTTAGAAAATGTGACTGAGTGAGACTTTGGGGTGTTGAGCGAGTGTGAATCAGTGAGTGTGGTTTGTAGTGAGAGAGTGTGACTGAGTGAGTATGTGGGTAGTGAGAGAGTGTGACTGAGTGAGTGTTGTGGGAGTGAGAGAGTGTGTCTGAGTGAGAGTTTCGGGGGACTGAGGGACTGTGTCTGACTGAGTGATTGGGGGGAGTGAGAGACTGTGACTGAGTGAGTGTTTGGGGGGAGTGAGAGAGTGAGACTCAGTGAGTGTTTGGGGGTTAATGAGAGAGTGTAACTGAGTGAGTGTTTGGGGCAGTGAGAGAGTGTGACTGAGTGAATGTTTGGGGGAGTGAGAGAGTGTAACTAAGTGAGTGTTTGGGAGGCAGTGAGAGAGTGTGACTGTGTGAGTGTTTGGGGGGGAGTGAAAGAGTGTGACTGAGTGAGTGTTTGGGTGGCGTGAGAGAGTGTGACTGAGTGAGTGTTTTGGGGGAGTGAGAGAGTGTAACTGAGTGACTGTTTTGGGGGAGTGACAGAGTGTGACAGAGTGAGTGTTTGGGGTGAGTGAGAGTGTGTGACAGAGTGAGTGATTGGGGGGGAGTGAGAGACTGTGACTGAGTGAGTGTTTGGGAGGAGTGAGAGAGTGTGACATAGTGAGTGTTTGGGGGGAGTGAGAGAGAATGACTGAGTGAGTGTTAGGGCGGAGTGAGAGAGTGTGACTGAGTGAGTGTTTAGGAGGAGTGTAAGAGTGTGACTGAGTGAGCGTTTGGGAGGAGTGAGAGAATGTGACTGAGTGAGTGTTTGGGGGGAGTGAGAGAGTGTGACTGAGTGAGTGTTGTGGGAGTGAGAGAGTGTGTCTGAGTGAGAGTTTCGGGGGACTGAGAGAGTGTGTCTGACTGAGTGATTGGGGGGAGTGAGAGACTGTGACTGAGTGCCTGTTTGGGGAGAGTGAGAGAGTGTGACTGAGTGAGTGTTTGGGGGGTAATGAGAGAGTGTAACTGAGTGAGTTTTTGGGGCAGTGAGAGAGTGTGACTGAGTGAGTGTTTGGGGGGAGTGAGAGAGTGTGACTGAGTGAGTGTTTGGGAGGAGTGAGAGAGTGTGACTGAGTGAGTGTTTGGGTGAGAGAGAGAGTGTGACTGAGTGAGTGTTTGGGGGGGACTGAGAGAGTGTGACTGAGTGAGTGTTTGGGGGAGTGAGAGAGTGTGACTGAGTGAGGGATTGGGGAGAGTGAGAGAGTGTGACTGAGTGAGTGTTTGGGGGGAGTGAGAGTGTGTGACCGAGTGAGTGTTTGGGGGAGTGAGAGACTGTGACTGAGTGCGTGTTTGGGGGAGTGAGAGAGTGTGACTGAGTGAGTGTTTGGGGGGAGTGTGAGTGTGGCTGAGCGAGTGTTTGGTGGGAGTGAGAAATGTTTGACTGAGTGAGTGTGTGTGGGGAGTGATAGAGAGTGACCTAATGAGTGTAGGGGGGCAGTAAGTGTGGGTGCGGAGTGATAGAGAGTGACCTATTGAGCGTAGGGGGGCAGTGAATGTGTTTGGCTGAGTAGTTGTTGGTGGCGGATTGTGAGAATGTGACTGAGAGAGTTCATGCGGAGTAAGGGAGTGTGACTGAGTGAGTGTTTTGGGGAGTGAGAGAGTGTGACTGAGTGAGTGTTTGGGGGGAGTGAGAGATTGAGACTGAGTGAGTGTTTTGGGGGAGTGAGAGAGTGTAACTGAGTGAGTGTTTGGGGTGAGTGAGAGAGTGTGACAGAGTGAGTGTTTGGAGGGAGTGAGAGAGTGTGACAGAGTGAGTGTTTGGGGGGCAGTGAGAGAGTGTGACTGAGTGAGTGTTGGGCGGAGTGAGAGAGTGTGATTGAGTGAGTGTTTGGAGGGAGTGAGAGAGTGTGACAGAGTGAGTGTTTGGGGGGGAGTGAGAGAGTGTGACTGAGTGAGTGTTGGGCGGAGTGAGAGAGTGTGATTGAGTGAGTGTTTGGGGGTAGTGACAGAGTGTGACTGAGTGAGTGTTTGGGGTGAGTGCGAGAGTGTGACTGAGTGAGTGTTTGGGGGGAGTGAGAGAGTGTAACTAGTGAGTGTTTGGTGGGAGTGAGATAGTGTGATTGAGTGAGTGTTTGGGGGGGAATGAGAGTGTGACTGAGCGAGTGTTTAGTGGGAGTAAGAGAGTGTGACTGAGTGAGTGGGGAGTGAGAGTGTGTGACTGAGTGTGTATCGGGGGGAGTGAGAGAGTGTGTCTGAGTGAGTGTTTTGGGGGGGTGAGAGAGTGTGACTGAGTGAGTGTATGTGGAGTGAGAGAGTGTGACTGAGTGAGTGTTTGGGAAGTGAGATTGTGTAACTGAGTGAGTGTTAGAGGGGTGACAGTGTGTGACTGAGCGAGCGTTTGAGGGTGAGTGATACAGTGTGACTGAGTATGTGTTTGAGTGAAGTGAGAGACTGAAACTGAGTGACTGTGCTGGGCATGAGGAAGTGTGACTGAGTGAGTGTTTGGGGGGAGTGAGAGAATGTGACTGAGTGAGACTTTGGGGTGTTGAGCGAGTGTGAATCAGTGAGTGTGGTTTGTAGTGAGAGAGTGTGACTGAGTGAGTATGTGGGTAGTGAGAGAGTGTGACTCAGTGAGTGTGTCTGGAGTGAGGTAGTGTGACTGAATAAGAGTGGAGGGGGGATTAGAGAATGTGACTTTGTGAGTGTTTGGGGGAGTGAGAGAGTGTGACTGAGTGAGTGTTGTGGGAGTGAGAGAGTGTGACTGAGTGAGTGTTTGGGAGGAGTGAGAGAGTGTGACTGAGTGAGAGTTTGGGGGGAGTGAGAGTGTGTGACTGAGTGAGTGTTTGGGGGAGGGAGAGATTGTGACTGAGTGAGTGTTTGGGAGGCAGTGAGAGAGTGTGACTCTGTGAGTGTTTGGGGGGGAGTGAAAGAGTGTGACTTAGTGAGTGTTTGGGTGGCGTGAGAGAGTGTGACTGAGTGAGTGTTTGGGGGGGAGTGAGAGAGTGTGACTGAGTGAGTGCTTGGGGGAGTGACAGAGTGTGACTGAGTGAGTGTTTGGGGGAGTGAGAGAGTGTGACAGAGTGAGGGATTGGGGGGAGTGAGAGAGTGTGACTGAGTGAGTGTTTGGGGGAGTGAGAGAGTGTGACTGAGTGAGGGATTGGGGGGAGTGACAGAGTGTGGCTGAGCGAGTGTTTGGTGGGAGTGAGAAATGTTTGACTGAGTGAGGGTGTGTGGGGAGTGATAGAGAGTGACCTAATGAGTGTAGGGGGGCCGTGAGTGTGTTTGGGGAGTGATAGAGAGTGATCTAATGAGTGTAGGGGGGCAGTGAGTGTGTGTGGGGAGTGATAGAGTGTGACCGAATGAGCGTAGGGGGCAGTGAATGTGTTTGGCTGAGTGGTTTTTGGTGCCAGATTGTGAGAATGTGACTGAGAGAGTTCATGCGAAGTGAGGGAGTGTGACTGAGTGAGTGTTTTGGGGGAGTGAGAGTGTGTGACAGAGTGAGTGTTTGGGGTGAGTGAGAGAGTGTGACAGAGTGAGTGTTTGTGGGGAGTGAGAGAGATTGACTGAGTGAGTGTTTGGGGGGGAGTGAGAGAGTGTGACTGAGTGAGTGTTTGGAGGGAGTGAGAGAGTGTGACAGAGTGAGTGTTTGGGGGGGAGTGAGAGAGTGTGACTGAGTGAGTGTTTGGTGGTGTGAGAGAGTGTGACTGAGCGAGTGTTTAGTGGGAGCAAGAGAGTGTGACTGAGTCAGTTGGGTGTGAGAGTGTGTGACTGAGTGAGTATCGGGGGGAGTGAGAGAGTGTGTCTGAGTGAGTGTTTTGGGGGGGTGAGAGAGTGTGACTGAGTGAGTGTATGTGGAATGAGAGAGTGTGACTGAGTGAGTGTTTGGGGAGTGAGATTGTGTAACTGAGTGAGTGTTGGAGGGGTGAGAGTGTGTGACTGAGTGAGCGTTTGAGGGTGAGTGATACAGTGTGACTGAGTATGTGTTTGAGTGAAGTGAGAGACTGAAACTGAGTGACTGTGCGGGGCATGAGGAAGTGTGACTGAGTGAGGGATTGGGGGGAGTGAGAGAGTGTGACTGAGTGAGTGGTGGGAGTGAGAAATGTTTGACTGAGTGAGTGTGTGTGCGGAGTGATAGAGAGTGACCTAATGAGTGTAGGGGGACGGTGAGTGTCTGTGGGGAGTCATAGAGAGTAACCTAATGAGTGTAGGGGGGCAGTGTGTGTGTGTGGGCAGTGATAGAGAGTGACCTAATGAGTGTAGGGGGGCAGTGAGTGTGTGTGGGGAGTGATACAGAGTGACCTAATGAGTGTAGGGGGACGGTGAGTGTCTGTGGGGAGTCATAGAGAGTAACCTAATGAGTGTAGGGGGGCAGTGTGTGTGTGTGGGCAGTGATAGAGAGTGACCTAATGAGTGTAGGGGGGCAGTGAGTGTGTGTGGGGAGTGATAGAGAGTGACCTAATGAGTGTAGGGGGCAGTGAGTGTGTGTGGGGAGTGATAGAGAGTGACCTAGTGAGTGTAGGGGGGCAGTGAGTGTGTGTGGCTGAGTGGTTGTTGGTGGCGGATTGTGAGAATGTGACTGAGTGAGTTCATGTGGAGTGAGAGTGTGAGTGAGTGTTTGGGGGGGTATAAGCGAGTGTGACTGAGTGAGTGTTTGGGGGAGTGAGAGTGTGTGACTTAGTGAGTGTTTGGGGGAGTGAGAGAGTGTGACTGAGTGAGTGTTTGGGGGGAGTGAGAGAGCGTTACTGAGTTAGTGTTTGGGGGGAGTGAGAGAGTGTGACTGAGTGAGTGTTTGGGGGCAGTGAGAGAGTGTGACTGAGTGAGTATTTGGGGGGGTGAGAGAGTGTGACTGAGTGTGTGTTTGGGAGGTGTGAGTGAGTGTGACTGAGTGAGTATTTGAGGGGGAGTGCTACAGTGTGACTGAGTATGTTTTTGCGTGAAGTGAGAGGCTGAAACTGAGTGAATGTGCAGGGCATGAGGATGTGTGACTGAGTG
This sequence comes from Carcharodon carcharias, assembly GCF_017639515.1. Taxonomy (NCBI): domain Eukaryota; kingdom Metazoa; phylum Chordata; class Chondrichthyes; order Lamniformes; family Lamnidae; genus Carcharodon; species Carcharodon carcharias. The sequence goes on along the minus strand of NC_054483.1, from coordinate 18,944,020 downwards.
AATGTTTGGGGGGGTTGAGTGAATGTGACTGAGTGAGTGTTTGTTGGGGCATGAGCGAGTGTGACTGAGTGAGTGTTTCGGGGGAGTGAGAGAGTGTGGCCGAGTGAGTTTTTGGGCAGAGTGGGAGAGTGTGACTGAGTGAGTGTTTGGGCAGAGTGAGAGAGTGTGACTGAGTGAGTGTTTGGGGGGAGTGAGAGATTGTGACTGAGTGAGTGTGTGGGGGGAGTGAGAGAGTGTGACTGAGTGAGTGTTTGGGGGGAGTGAGAGAGTGTGACAGAGTGAGAGTTTGGGGGGAGTGAGGGAGTGTGACTGAGTGAGTGTTTGGGAGGAGTGAGAGAGTGTGACTGAGTGAGTGTTTGGGGGGAGTGAGAGAGTGTGACTGAGTGAGAGCTTGGGGGAGTGAGAGAGTATGACTGAGTGAGTGTTTGGGCGGAGTGAGAGTGTGTGACTGAGTGAGTGTTTGGGAGGAGTGAGAGAGTGTGACTGAGTGAGTGTGTGCGGAGTGAGAGAGTGTGACTGAGTGAGTGTGTGGGGAGTGAGAGAGTGTGACTGAGTGAGTGTTTGGGGGGAGTGAGAGAGTGTGACAGAGTGAGCGTTTGGGGGGAGTGAGAGAGTGTGACTGAGTGAGTGTTTGGGGGGAGTGAGAGAGTGTGACTGAGTGAGTGTGTGCGGAGTGAGAGAGTGTGACTGAGTGAGTGTGTGGGGAGTGAGAGAGTGTGACTGAGTGAGTGTTTGGGGGGAGTGAGAGAGTGTGACAGAGTGAGTGTTTGGGGGGAGTGAGAGAGTGTGACTGAGTGAGTGTTTGGGGGGAGTGAGAGAGTGTGACAGAGTGAGTGTTTGGGGGGAGTGAGAGAGTGTGACTGAGGGAGTGATTGGGGGAATGAGAGAGTGTGACTGAGTGAGTGTTTGGGGGGAGTGAGAGTGTGACTGAGTGAGTGTTTGGGGGGGAGTGAGAGAGTGTGATTGAGTGAGTGTTTGGGGGAGTGAGTGAGTGTGACTGAGTGAGTGTTTGGGAGGAATGAGATGGTTTGACTGAGTGAGTGTCGGTGGGGGGTGGGGGTGTAGAAGTGCGAGTCTGCCTTGCATCCTGTCTCTATTTTTACATTATAATTTATTACGGTGACATTGTTGTACTTTTGCACAGCAATTGTTTCTTTCCTTGAAACCTCAACTTTATTTTGAAGTTCAGTTGATTGTTGTGCCAAATATTATCTTGCAAAAGTTTGCTCCTCAATCCCTTGAGTAAGGAAATAAACATATTTCTAACCACCCACCCCCCCCACCCCCCCCGCTCCCCCCACCACCAGCCCTGCCCCGCACCAAGTGAAAAGGCTGAACAAGCTTTGTCTCAGCCATGAGCTTTCTCCTGCTTGGATCTTGGTCACTTGACTCTTTTACATCAGCAAGTGGGAGGTCCTGTCTCTCCAGTCCCACCCATGAACTCTTTCAGCTTGAACACCCTCATACTCCAGTGACCAGCTCCAGCCAACACGCCGCCGGTAACTCTGCGTTCTCCCAATTCTGGCCGATGAAGCATCTGCAGATTCCTTCACTCCACCAGTGGCAGACTTGAATTCGGAAGGCCCTAAGCCTTGGAATTCCCTCCCTAAACCTCTCCACCTCTCTTCCTGCTTTCAAGACGCTCTGTTTAAAAACTACCTTTTTGACCAAGCTTTGGACCACCTGATCCCAACATCTCCTTACCTGGCATGGTGTCAAATCCTGACTGATCAGTCACCTGTGAAGCTCCCTGGCACATGTTGCTACGCTGAGGCTGCCATATAAATACCAGTTGTTGCTGTCTGCAAAGACATATGAAGGGTGACCATATATTTTCACCCATTAGGCAAGAGTCAGTGCCTTCAGCAAAGGAATGAGGCAGCAATTGGAGATAAGGATTGACTGTTTTGTGATTAGATGAATGATTAATATTTCCAGACACTGTGAGCTTGATCCCTGAAGTCTGTGCAATTATTGTAGAGAGAGAGAGAGACAGAGAGAGCTCAGGGATTATTGAACTAAGAGATCAAAATGGCCTGGCATTTGGGAAACAGTACCAGCTTTAATCAACACGAGCTAACAATCCTTTTTAATTAAGCACCAACACTGGGGATCTGGGTTCGCATGAGGGAGTGGCCTTTTATTGGTCAAGTGTTTAACATTCCATCACTGAGAGATCTAAATAATAAGAACTGATCTAAAAAGCGATTTTTCTGGAAATCTCTCAGCGACCCATGGGTAGGAAGGTCCAAAGGGTCAAAAGCACTTGGAATGTTCTTTCCCGATTCCATCTTGCGTCCCCACCTATCCTTCCTCGCCCCTTATCCTCAGTATTGATTCGAGGTTGACCACCCTCTGTGGCTGGCACCACAAGCTTCAGTCCCTCATTCATGAGCTCAGTGACTTGAAGCAGCTTTTAATGAGCAGCAGAAAGGATCAATGCCAGGTGTGTGCCCCACTTATTTATTAGGGTTGAGCCCCGCTGGAGGCTCAGGCCAAAGTGGGAGCCAAACAATACACCAAAGGTGACTGGCAATGCTCACACCTGAAGCACAGTCAAGGCAGTGGGAGGGCTACCGGTCCTTCTGGAATCATAGGCATTTTCAGAAGAGAATGAGGAACTTTGGCAAGAAAATGTCCGCTTGCACACTTGAGTGTCTCATGTGTCAACTCAGCATTGACATCAGGTTGTGCATCATTAAAGAGCATTCTAGAATCCGTATTGGCAGTATTACCCAGAAATTAGCCAGAGATGTGACCAGCTCTAACAGCTAGTCTAAACCAGCTACAGCAGAGGTTTACTTATTTCACCATTTTCTCCATTTCTTGTTCAGGCCTGGTTGCACGGTTGGTGCCCACCCTCCAGTATCTCAAACATGTTCATCTGTGAACTTCGATGTATATGTCAACGAGCTTTTGTTGGAGACTGGTTAAATCCAATTCTGTTCTCCACGGCCCTCAACGCATGCACTCTCTCCAGCATTCATACTGAGTTCTAACACTTCAACGCATGCATCTCTCCAGCATTCATACTGGGTTCTAACTCTTCAACGCATGCATCCTCTCCAGCATTCATACTGAGTTCTAACTCTTCAACGCATGCACTCTCTCCAGCATTCATACTGGATTCTAACTCTTCAATGCATGCGCTCCCTCCAGCATTCATACTGAGTTCTAACTCTTCAACGCATGCACTCTCTCCAGCATTCATACTGGGTTCTAACTCTTCAACACATGCGCTCACTCCAGCATTCATACTGGGTTCTAACTCTTCAACGCATGCACTCTCTCCAGCATTCATACTGAGTTCTAACTCTTCAACGCATGCACTCTCTCCAGCATTCATACTGGGTTCTAACTCTTCAACGCATGCACTCTCTCCAGCATTCATACTGGGTTCTAACTCTTCAACACATGCGCTCACTCCAGCATTCATACTGGGTTCTAACTCTTCAACGCATGCACTCTCTCCAGCATTCATACTGAGTTCTAACTCTTCAATGCATGCGCTCCCTCCAGCATTCATACTGAGTTCTAACTCTTCAACGCATGCACTCTCTCCAGCATTCATACTGAGTTCTAACTCTTCAATGCATGCGCTCCCTCCAGCATTCATACTGAGTTCTAACTCTTCAACGCATGCATCCTCTCCAGCATTCATACTGAGTTCTAACTCTTCAACGCATGCACTCTCTCCAGCATTCATACTGGATTCTAACTCTTCAATGCATGCGCTCCCTCCAGCATTCATACTGAGTTCTAACTCTTCAACGCATGCACTCTCTCCAGCATTCATACTGGGTTCTAACTCTTCAACACATGCGCTCACTCCAGCATTCATACTGAGTTCTAACTCTTCAACGCATGCACTCTCTCCAGCATTCATACTGAGTTCTAACTCTTCAACGCATGCACTCTCTCCAGCATTCATACTGGGTTCTAACTCTTCAACGCATGCACTCTCTCCAGCATTCATACTGGGTTCTAACTCTTCAATGCATGCGCTCCCTCCAGCATTCATACTGAGTTCTAACTCTTCAACGCATGCACTCTCTCCAGCATTCATACTGGGTTCTAACTCTTCAACACATGCGCTCACTCCAGCATTCATACTGGGTTCTAACTCTTCAACGCATGCACTCTCTCCAGCATTCATACTGAGTTCTAACTCTTCAACGCATGCACTCTCTCCAGCATTCATACTGGGTTCTAACTCTTCAACGCATGCACTCTCTCCAGCATTCATACTGGGTTCTAACTCTTCAACACATGCACTCTCTCCAGCATTCATACTGTTCTAACTCTTCAACGCATGCACTCTCTCCAGCATTCATACTGGGTTCTAACTCTTCAATGCATGCACTCTCTCCAGCATTCATACTGGGTTCTCACTCTTCAACGCATGCACTCTCTCCAGCATTCATACTGTTCTAACTCTTCAACGCATGCACTCTCTCCAGCATTCATACTGGGTTCTAACTCTTCAACGCATGCACTCTCTCCATCATTCATACTGTTCTAACTCTTCAACGCATGCACTCTCTCCAGCATTCATACTGGGTTCTAACTCTTCAACGCATGCACTCTCTCCAGCATTCATACTGGGTTCTAACTCTTCAACGCATGCACTCTCTCCAGCATTCATACTGGATTCTAACTCTTCAATGCATGCACTCTCTCCAGCATTCATACTGGGTTCTAACTCTTCAACGCATGCACTCTCTCCAGCATTCATACTGGGTTCTAACTTTTCAATGCATGCACCCTCTCCAGCATTCATACTGGGTTCTAACTCTTCAACGCATGCACTCTCTCCAGCATTCGTACTGGGTTCTAACTTTTCAACGTATGCACTCTCTCCAGCATTGATACTGGGTTCTAGCTCTTCCCTCAATCAACATCATGAACAAAAAATTGCCTGGTCATTTATCTCATCGCTGTTGATGGGACCCTGCTCTGTCTAAATTAGTTACCGTGTCGCCCTGAACTATAACAGTAAATGAACTTTGACAAGTATTTCATTGACTGTAAACTGCTTTAGAAGTCCTGAAACTGAACAGTGTTAAACGCCAGTTCTTTCTAAAATCTTAACCAATCTTGCTCGAAGGCAGTGCAACCCATACTAGGACCACCCATTCTGCTGAACTGGAAACGTCAAATCCAGATGGAGCTCTGAAGGCCTGACTTTCCCCATCCTTACGTCCCACGCTTAACTCGGTATTCGTGCCTGATAACATGTTTTGATGGAGGTATTGCCTAGCAATAGAGCATCGAGTCAAACCAGTGAGCTTTCACAAGGCCCAAGTTAATCACCTTAGTCAGCCTCCAGTACTGATTGCTGTGAGATAAGTTTACAGGTATAGGAGCATATGACACCTGCAGCAAGGGCATCTCAGGCAGCCTAAAATCAGTGCCAAGCGCTGAGTCGAACTTCCTCTGTACAGTCCCAGGACCGGGACAACCGGCTTTGGCACCATATTAAAGGCAGAGGAAAGCTCCCACTGACCTCCCTCAACCTCAGAATGAACTGTGCTTGCCTAACGTTTCCCCATTATGGAGCATCTTTGAACGAGATTGTCAAATTAATTTGACTCCAGCTGAATTTGAGCCAGAGTTTGTACCACAGGGTCTCTGTGCACCTGGAAATGGTTGGAGACTGGCACAGTTTGTACAGCCGACAGACAGAAATGACTCGCCTCCCATCGGTCTTGGCTTCAACAACCCCCACCCTTCTGTTTCCTCTGGCAAAGTCTTCTTTAACAACATCCTGACAGAACTGCACAGCAAGGCAATTTTCCCATTTAACTAGTCCCAGAAACCAATTTTCATGTGTTAATTGGATTGTACGATTCTAAAAGAAGAAAACAAATTTTTAACAAAGGGCATCGTCATCATCCTGGGAGAGCGGGTGGCTTCTCAGTGCACTAGCTTTGTGAGCAGAACGGCTTGTTTATGAGAAGTGCAGTGAAAGCTCCTGCTGAACTCTCTCAACTCCTTCGACAGCACCTTCCAAACCCGCAACCTCTACCACCTAGAAGGACAAGGGCAGCAGATACATGGGAACGCCATCGCCCGGAGGTTCCCCTCCAAGCCACTCACCATACCGACTTGGAACTATTTCACCGTTCCTTCACTCCTAGAACACCCTCCCCGATGAGCACCGTGGGCGTACCTACACCGCAAGGAGAGCAGCGGTTCAAGAAGGCGGTTCACCACCACCTTCTCAGGGGCAATTGGGGACGGCAATAAAGGCTGGTCAAGCCTGCGACGCCCACATCCCACGAATGAATCTTAAAAATTCTACACGACAGTAGCAAACTCGTCCGATGGTTTCGGCTGCCATCTGTGGACCGATTGCAAGTGGCCAATCGCGGCGGGGTCCATCAGTAAAGAGTTAAGGTTTGAAAAGGTGGGGCGGGGTAAATGCAGGGTGTTTCCCCCAATTGTTATCCAGCGGCTGGAAAGAATGCAGCTGTCAGCTGGGGGGTAGGATGCGGCTTACGTTTGAAAGGCCTCTTCCTCCTCAAATTCCCTTCTGTGCAGGTTCGCGCATACAGAATAGTTACTTGGGCAAAAGTACCTTGAGGGCACAGAGCAGAATCTCCCTGCTTCAATAAAAGCAAAATACTGCAGGTGCTGGAGGTCTGAAATTAAAAAAAACAGAACTCAGCAGGTCTGGAGAGAATAGCAGAGTAGACATTATGAGCCCGATAGGACTCTTCTTCCAAATTCCGCTCTTCCTGCTGCATGTGGTTTGGTGTCGTGGGTAGCATCTTTACCCAGTGGGCTTTTCACGTCATCTCGCCACTAACCCTCCCTGTTCGAAACATACATCCCAGGCCGCAGCAGAGGTTTGCCAGATCTGTGGATTGTCGCTTTCTTCAAAAGTAGAACTTTTCCGCGGTTTCGTTGAGGTGTTCCCCACAACCACGGCGCATTTGCAACAAATGCTGGCCCAGCCAGCGAAGCACACATCCCATGAGTTAATAAAATAAAAAACAATTTAAATTTATGACTGAATTAGTTAAGTATCTCCGAGGCCACATAGCTATTACAGCCATCTCGTGATTGGCCACCTTTTCTCATTACTGTCAATGGAATTTTATTCTCACGCACTTTAAAATATGCACGTCCACACTTCTGTTAGTCAGCTGATCACAAATTATCATGAAAGATAGGCATTCCATCCGTTCTTTGAAGCAGGAGGTAATTATGTCCTTTAATAGCAATGGCCTTCAAATTATACTGGCAGAGCAACAAATGGAAACACTTCCTGCAATCCTCTGAAAATTTCTGTCCACTGTTTTATTCGAGGTGTTGAACCCATTTAAGATAAATGAGAAAAGAATTTCAAGCAAACAGTGCAAAATGATAGCTACTTATTATTTCACAGTGTCATCTTCAGGCATGTAATCTTTGTAGCAAATCAAAGAGCAATGGGACACCAAACCCATCTCGAATCGAGACCTAAATGTCTTCCTTATAGAATCATGCCACTCAGTTTCTATTTGTGGCTTTTCCACTACTGCCCTCTGGGAAAATTAAGCACTTACCTTACCTCCTGCTGACTGTCCATCTATTTGCAAATATGAATGACTGGTCAAAACAGAAACCTTTTATTTCAACAAGTCAATTCATGTCATTTTCTTACATCACATCATTTGTTTCTTCTGTCAATCTCATTATTAAAATTACATTGTGTATCTATGGTTTTGGGATGGGAGAAAGTGCCCAAAGGAACGTGTGGAGAGAAGAGGGAAGATGATGCCCTTGTAGCTGTCAGCACGTCAGGTAAAGCACAGAGATGTCCAACTGAAGTTCAGGATCATAGTCCCCTCAGGAAACATAAAAGCCGGCCGTAAAAGTTGCTATGTGTGTGTAAAAAGGAAAAGATTGGCAAAGACAAATTTGAGCCCATTGCAGGCAGAGACAGGAACAGAACTTCTGGCAGGGAAACCAAACAAATACTTTGTCTGTCTTCATGAAGCAAGATTGGGGTTATATACTGCTATGGGCTGAGAATTGGTTAACAAACAAAAAACAGAAGGGGTTCAGACAGGCTAAGTGAATGGTCAGGAACATGGCAGATGGAATATAATGTGAAAAAACGGTGATGTTATTCGCTTTGGTGGGAAAGCCAAAATATTTTTTAAGTGGTGAAAGGTTAGGAGGTGTTGATATCCAGAGGGATATCAGTCACTGAAAGCTTGCACCTCTTTGCAGCAAACAATTAGGAAGGCCTTTATTGCAAGAGGATTTGAGTGCAGGAGTAAAGATGTCTTGCTGCAATTGTATAGAGCCTTGGTGAGACTGCACTCCAGGGTATTGCATACAATTGTCCAAAGGATATACTTGCCATAGAGGGGGTGCAACAAAGGTCCATCAGACCTTGCTGGGATGGCAGGATTGGCCTATGAGGAGAGATTGATGAGAGTGGGACTCTCTTCTCCAGGGCTTGGAAGAATGAGAGGCGATCTCATTGAAACATACAAAATTCTAACAGTGCTCGACAAGGTAGATGCAGGAAGGGTATATTTCCTTTGGCTGAGGTGGCCGGGGGGGGTGGGGGGGGGGGGGGGGTGGGGGGAGGGGGGTGGCGGTGGGGGGGGTGCGGTGTGGGTGGTTGCGGGTGGGGGGAGGAGGAGGAGAGGGCTGGGGAGGGTGGGGAGCAGAGGTGGGGGGGGCGGTGTCTAGAACCAGGGCACACAGTCTCAGAATAAAGAATAGACCATTTAGGACTGAGATGAGGAGGAATTTCTTCACTTTGAGGGTGGTGAATCTTTGGAATTCTCTGCCACAAAGGGCTGCAGAAGCTCAGTCACTGAGTATGTTCAAGACCGAGATTGATAGATTTCAGGATAATAAAAACATCAAGGGATGTGGAGATGGTGCAGGAAAATGTCGTTGATTGAGATGATCAGCCATGATCTATTTGAATGGTAGTACAGGCTCGAGGGGCTTACTCCTGCTCCTATTTCCCATGTTTCTATGTTCCTCATATCTAGAAGCTTTTCATGGATCATATTTATCAATTCCCTTCTTCGCCACAAAATCCATAATATTGAAGTCGAAACAGAAAATGCTGGAAAAACGCAACAGCTCTGACAGCATCTGTGAAGACGGAAACAGAGTTAACGTTTCGAGTCCGTATGACTCTGCTTCAGAGTACAAGAGTCTGAAGAAGAGTCTGAGTCTGAGTTAGATCTGAAGAAGAGTCATACAGACTCAAGTTTCTCACTCCGCAGATGCTGTCAGACCTGCTGAGTTTTTCCAAAATTTTCTCTCTTTATTTCGGATTTCCAACATCCGCAGTATTTTGCTTTTCTAATATTGAAGTCGCTTCGATTCCCTAGAAAACAGAACCAAATTCTGCAACTTATGCTGAGAACCAACTTCCAATTATCCCTATTGCCCTCCCATCTAGTCTCAAGGCTGGCAGTGTTCTTTCAAGGATTCGGAGACAACCACACAAAATCCAAGTGACCAGGCAAGATGCTGAATTGACACCAAGTTCAATAAACCTGAAATCAGTCCATAAAAGATTGAAATATACTTTTCATAATCTATGTCTTCCAGAGATGGTTAATCATCAAGATGCCGGGATTCATTAATTTGGTTTGCCTCTTCCTGGAGGAATTTCCAGGTGCCTGATCTCACTGATGAACCAATGTGAATCTCAGCCTTCACAGGCTTTGGATTTCTTGCCAAAGCTCCAGGCTTTTGGGAGAATTCCCTAATTCCAAAGGTGTGACGTCACGGGTGTCAATCATGCACGATTAAAGGCGCAGTGTCATGCACGGCTATCTGGAGGAGCGCTGATCAGCAGATGCTAACAAGCTGTCTGGTTTCCAAGTGCCTGCTATTACCTTGGCCCATATGCAATTTAATTAGCACGTTTAAAACCCCCATATCCCAGCTAACATCCAGAACAGCTGGTTCTGTCCGAGAGACAGTTTACCTCCAGGCATCCATTTTGAAATCTGGTACACTTCATTTTTAAGTGGAGCTACTGAACAATGATACGAAATAAAATGCACCAATCTCTCTATTTTATCATCCCAATTCTCTCTCAGGAACCCATTTGTTGGTCTCCAGAATCCCTTTGTAGCATGTGCTCCAATGAAATTCACATGCAACAAGTCTTGCAACTCTAAAAACATGGGAAATGTACCCCACAGTGGGAGGCCATTCTGCCCATCATGTCTGAACCAGCCAAGAAAGAACGTTTCATCCTAAATCCAGTTTCCAGCTCTTGATCCTGTAGGTTCGGGACCATCAGGTGAATGTCCAAGTATTTTTAAATGCAGTGAGGCTTTTTGCCAGGATCACCCTTCAAAGCAGTGAGTACTCAAAACCCTACCGTCCCTGGGGTGAAAAAATTACTCCTCAACTCCCCTTTAACCTTCTACCAACTCCTTTAAATCTATGCATCTTGGTTATTGGCTCTCTGCTAATGGAAATAGGTCTTTCCTATCCACTCTATTTAACAGGTCCTTCCAATCCACTCCAGCTCGGTCCCACATAATTTTAAACACCAATTATATCTCCCTTCAGTCTCCACAGTTTCCAAGAAAACAACCCTATATTATCCAATCTTTCTTCTGGGCATTAGCATGCAAGAGTGCCATCTGACAATCCTGTTGCACTTAAACCTCCTTAGCATTTAACTCATATCCTGAGTATCGGAACCCTTAAACCAGAGTGAGCAACTTCAGCATATCAGTTTTATCCCATCATCAACCTAAAACATACTGATATAAAAATTTTAATTCGTTGCTCATTAGGAAAGGTCCTTGTTCCTTTATTGGTTATTTACCTTCATTAAGATAAGACACCACTTTATTTTAATTCCTTCTACTCTCCATTAATGGACTACTTCATACGTCGCTTCCAATAACTGAAAATTAGATCTTAAGATGGGTTTAATAGCATCATTCATTTAAAAATTAGTGGCTAGTTAGCATAAAGCTGCCAATAATTTTTCCTGAACACTGCAGCAGCTTTGACTCAGAGAGATAAGAAAATGTATTAACATGAGCTGCTGAACTAAATTGAATCTGGCTCCATCAATTACCTGTGTTTTAGATATTTTAACATCCCTTTCCATCCCTATCCATGCTACGAATTAATTCAAATGTCTGGAGTTCTTTGTTGAACCAGTTAATTACCAAACAGTCTTCAAGCAGAATTGTGAGTTAAACAAAAAAAAACACATTTTTGGTGCAATTTCTTCAAGTTGTCTGCTTGCTATTTAATTTGTCAAATGCTGAGTGTTCTTTTCGTGAGCAACAGCTGGTTTCAAAATCTTCAGCCTTGTTTTCAAATCTTTCCGTGGCCTTAACCCTCCCTACGTCTGTAAACACCTTCAAGCCCAAAAACCATCTGCGATTTCTGCACTTCCCCAATTCTGGCCTCCTGTGCAGCCCCCATTTTAATGGCTCCAATATTGGCGACCATGCTTTCAGCAGCCAAGGTCCTAAGCTCTGGAACTCACTCCCTCATCTTCACTGCCCCTCTCTGTTCCTTTAAGAAGTTCCTGAAAGCCTACCTCTTTAACCAAATGTTTGGTCATCAATCCTGGTATCTTCTTATACAACCTGGTGTCAAATTGTGTTTGATAACAAACCGGTGAAGTATCTTGGGACATTTTGTCATGAGAAAGGCACTGGATGAATAAAGCCTGTTGTTGCTGGTTCCTCTTCATCCCTCCTGGGGATGATTCTCAAGGGGATTGTAGCAACGCACTGCTGGATTCCAGCCTTCTGACTCCCTGTTGATAGTGCCGCCTATTGAGCCGTGACAATCACTGACACTGCTGATGGGGACGGTCAATTCTGGAAGATTGTCACATGACATCCTGCCTCCTGCCCCCAGGTCCCCATGTGATGAAAATATACCCCCATGCTGTCAGTCAGGAAAACCCAGGATTTTGACCCAGTGACAATGAAAGAACAATGGTATATTTCTAAGTCAGGTTGATGGAGAGGAACTTGCAAGTGGTTGTCTTCCCTTGCGCCTAATGCCCTTTTCCTTCTTGGTGCTAGAGGTTCTGGGTTTGGAAGGTGCTGTCGAAGGAGACTTAGTGAGTTGCTTCAGTGCATCTTGCAAATGGTGGACACTGCTGGCACTGTGCACTGGTGACAGTGGGGATGAATGTTTAGGCTTGTGGATAGGGTGCCAATCAAGTGAACTGCTTTTTACTGGATGGTGTTAAGCTTTTTGAGTGTTTTTGGAGATGCACTTATCCGGGTAACTGGAAAGTATTCCATCACACTCCTGGCTTCTGTGGATGGTGTACAGGATTTGGGGAGTCAACAGGTGAGATATTCACTGCAAACTTCCCAGCCTCTGACTTGCTCTTATAGCCACAATTTTATATGGATGGTCCAGTTAAGTTTCTGGTTAATGGTAATCTGCCCAGGATGTTGACAGTGGGGGACTCAGCAATGGTAATGCCATTGAATGGCAAGGAGAGGTAGTTCAATTCTCTCTTGTTGGAGATGGTCATTGACTGGCATTTATGTGGCACTAACATTACTAGCTACTTACCAGCCCAAGTCTGAATGTAATACAGGTCTTGCTGCATATGGGCACGGGCTTCTTCAGTATCTAAGGAGTTATGAATAGGACTGAATATTGTGCAAGTGTCAATGAATATCCCCATTACCGACCTTATGATGGAGGGGAGGTCAGGAGCCTTAAGCATAAATGATCTGGGTTGAGGACGCTGCACTGTCAGAGGCAGGTCTTTTGGTTGAGACATTAAACTGCTTTACTATCAGCATTATTATGGCATAATTTTGAAGTTCACCCCAGTGTCCTCAATCAATATTTGTCCCTCAATCAGCAACACACAAAAAAACAAATTTGGTTATTATCACATTGCTGTTTGTGGGAGCTTGCTGTGCGCAAATTAGCTGCTGTGGTTTTTTTACATTACAACAATTACTACACTTCTGAAGTACTTCATTGGCTGTAAAGCACTTTTGGACATCCTAACGTTATGAAAGATGCTCTATAAATGTAAGTTCGCTCTTTCTATTGGTTGCCCAGCACTTGCAAACCCACCAACCAGATGTCAAATAGACGCTTTCTGGCCTGAAAAGATGAAACAGCCCTTTTCCCCATCTCTGATATTTCTCTATCTCTCCAGGGTTTCTCACAGTAGTGTCCAGAAGATTAATCATTCATTCCCGTGGATCGCAGGACAATCGTGGAGGATTCCCCAACTCCCCAGGAACAATCGCTGTCATCACAAATTGTGGCTATAGATGTTAACCGTTATGCCAAAGGGCACCCAGAAATAATTCAGAATACTTTTAACACGACTTGTCTTTCATTTCTCCCAAAACGTCTGAAATGACAAGCAGGAAAAGGCCAACTTGCCTGCCCCAGAATCATGAGGGCTGGAACACCAATGGCCAGTGACTTCCTACCCAACATCCCTGGCAACCACGTCATCTCCCACAAAACACTGGAGAAAATAAACCAGGGGGCCAATAAGGGAAAAAATATTCTAGAAAACTCCTCTCTGATCGCCTCAGGATGTTGAAGCAAGTCCAGGAGATCAATGGGCCCAGGAAAGAGACATACCTTCTGTGTGATTGGACCTTTGCCCCTACTCAGGTACTGGTCCAGCGCCCTGTGTAATCAAGAATAGATGCTTGCCGAAGCCACCTTCGTCGGATGTTACCTGGCAGATTCTTGAAGCCGGCAAGGAAATTCATCAGTCAAATGCAAATGGAAGTGTAATCAACTTAATCAGGCAATTGTCGTTAAAGCCATTTATCTCTCTGCTCTCGTGTACAACTCTTCCAGGAGTAAAAAAACTGTCTTCAAATCTGCCCTTTCCTTCCAAACATGATGAACGAGCTGATTTTTTTGGTAAGTTCACGGGTAAAGGGTGAGCTGCATCAGTTCCTGCAGCATCAGGGCCAGGTTTCCTTACCTCTGTTCTTTCCCCAAGGGTGGCTGGTTCTCACTCGACTGCGGCTTGACTTCACCCAAGTGATCATTTCTCATGCGTGGCACCAGCAAGGAGACTCTGCTGGGCCTAAGCCCAGTTGCGTTTGATTGCATGCTCGCAATGGGCAAAAGTGAATCAGGCCTGTTCACACCTAATCAAACGAACATGATCAATTCTAATTACTGTCAGGAAATCAGCCTTACTCCTTTTATGGTGCTCTCCATCGTTCCCGATTTTCCAATATCTGCTGCACCCAGGTGGTCCAGCCACTTGGAGGCAGGCCCACACAACTCTTCCCTTCAAGGTCAGCAGGCTGGTGGACCACATGTGGCATCACAGCTTAGCCCAACCCTGTACTAACCTTGGACGGGGAAGGGATGGTTGTCCTTGTTTTGTAACGAACTGACATCTACGACCATGCAGTTTAGAGATGGGTCACTCCCAAGAAGGAGGTTTATCTGCAGAAATAAAAACGATGTAACAACAACAAAAAAAATGTAACAATCACCTTGAGACACATCTCACACATCCCCCTCAACTGGTGTAAATTGGATGCTTGCACAACTTAACGTGGAATATGGATGATAGTCCATTTCCCAAAGGTCATTTTACAGGCCAGGACGAGAGAGACTTGCACTTGCATAGTGCCTTTCACAACCTCGAGAAAGTCCCAGCGTAAAACAGGAGCTTCAAAGGTGAAGCAACTGGAAGTTCCTGTTGTTCTCCAAGAAGAGTATTGAAGTTATCTGACCTTTAGGGATTGTTGAGCACAATGGACCTTACGGTATGTATAGACTATTCAGACGCTATGTGATTTGTGAAATATGTTACATGTCTATACAGGTGGCTGCACTCAAATGCATACAGCAACTTAAGAGCCAAGTAGATGTGCACTTGCGTGCTCATAATATATCATCTGCTTTCTTCAACAGCAAAGGGAATCCTCTCACAATCAAGCTAAACCTGGTGTGACCGAAATGTAACATCCACTGTTCCGTTACACTCTTGCCTCTAAAGTCAGGAGGCTCTGGGCTTCAGTCCCACTCCAAAATATTGAGCACAGGAAAAAAAATCTAGGCTGACGCTCAGTGAAGTATCAAGGGAGTGCTGCACTGTCAAAGGTACTGCATTTCGGGTCGGGTTTTAAACCTGCCCCGACAGGGTGGGATGTTAAAGATCCCATGGCACTGTTTGGTAGAAGGGCAGGGTCCCCGGCCAATATTTATCCCTCAATCAATATCGCCGAAACAGATGATCAGGTCACGATCACCTGGCCATTTGTGGGAGCTTGCTGTGTGCAAACTGGCTGCTGTGTTTCCGACATTACAACACTGACCGCACTTCGACAGGAATTCACTGGCTGTGAAACGTTCTTCTGAGCAACGTGAGAGGCGCTGTGCGAAAAGTAGTTGCCCCTTTTCTTCAGCTTGCCCAATGATGTATAGTGATTAGTTCCTCACACCGGGTACCATTTAATACGTTCCCAATGCAACGGAATTTGGATCCATCCATCGGATTTCTGCAAATGGTTCTCTGCTGCCCCCACCCCAACCAAACTTGACCCATCCCCCCCAAAAGGAAAATGTGTTTATAGCTCCCCCAACTTCCTGAGCCCTGTGCAGCGCTAGTGAGTCGAAGGGAAGGTACAGAGTGTATCCTTGATGATGTGTAAAAACAGAAGTTCAACATCAGAAACAAATTATTCAGCCTATTATAGAAAAAAAATCATCAGGCGAGGTATGCTCAGGGGATTTGTAAGGGTAAATTGGATAGCTTTCTTTTTGCTTGATCAACTGTATTATATATTAAAAAAAAATGCCGAAGCAATTACTGGAGTTAATTTTCCATTCCTAGACTGTCCTCTGATGTGGTAGTTGGTTGTGATTCACAGATTGTGCTGTAGAACAGACTCCAGCGTGGAAAGCTGCATTGCCACACGGACAAGGGCCATTGCTCTCAATTTTCTGATCTACAAGGTCAGGAGATATATCTTATTCCGTATTTAATCATTTGCTACTCCTTTGCTCTTTGGCATTTATTGCAAGGGGAATGGAATATAAAAGGAGGGCTGTTTTACTGCAGCTGTGCAGGGCCTTGGTGAGGCCACACCTGGAGCACCGTGTACAGGTTTGGTCTTTGTATTTGAAAAAAAGATAGAATTGCATTAGAAGCTGTACAGAGAAGTTTCACTCGACTCATTCCTGGGATGAAGGGCTTATCCTATGAGAGAAGGTTGAATGGCCTATGCCCATTGTAATTTAAAAGAAGTAGAGATGATCTTGTTGAAACATATAAGATCCTGAGGAGACTTGACAGGGGGATGTTTCCATTCACTGGGGAGACTAGAACGAGGGGACACAGTTTAGGAATAAGAGGTCTCCCTTTTAAGACTCAGATGGGGAGATTTTTTTCTCTCTCTCTCTGAGAGTCATTAGTCTATGCAATTCTCTTCTCCAGGCAGCATTGGAGGCTGGGTCATTGAATTTTTTCAAGGCAGAGTTAGACAGGTTTTTTGATTGACAAGGGAGTCAAGGGTCATGGGGCCAGGCTGGAAAGTGGAGCTGAGACCATAACCAGATCAGCCATGATCTTATTGAATGGTGGCACAGGATCAAAAGACCCAATAGCCTATTTCTCTCTCCTAACTCCTATTTTCTATCACAAAGTTAAGTACAGACAAATAAATCCATTGGCTCATGTTCCTCTTGAAACCTGGAGGTCCTTTATCACATCTAAATGTCTCTTCAATAATTCCAGGGTTTTTGCCAACCTGACGCTTCCATCCAGTTATTAATTAAGTTGCATCATGTTTCCCAAAATCTGTACATGAATACCATGGCTACAAGACCAAGTCAGGGACTGGGAATTCTGTGGTTAGTAATTCACCTTCTGACTCTCCAAAGCCTGCCCACCATTTATAAGGCAAAAGTCAGGAGAGTACCTGATGGAATACTCTCCACTTGCTTGGCTGACTGTAGCTCCAACAACACACGAGTAGCTCAACGCCATCCAGGACAAAGCAGACTGCTTGGTCGGTACCTTATCCACCACCTTAAACATTCACTCCTTCCACAACTGGTGCACTGTTTCTGCAGTGTGTACCATCTACAAGATACATTGCCCTGGACAAGTCCCCTTTGACAGCACAACCTCAAACTCAAGACCTCTGTCCTGAGAAGGACAGGAGCAGCAGACGCATGGGAATACCACCGTCTGCAAGTTCCCCTTCAAGCCACGCACCACCCTGACGAGGAAATGTATCCCCATTCCTTCACTGTTGCTGGATCGAAATTCTGGAACCCCCCTACCTAACCAGACTGTGGATGTATCTACGCCACACAAACTGCAGCAGTTCAAGGAGGCAGCTCACTGCTACTTTCTCAAGGACAATTCGGGATGGTGTCGAGCTCCTTGAGAACCCACAGTCATGCCTCTTCCAGCCAAGGTGGGTGTATTAGGTAATAGCTAAACATATCAAGCTAAGAGCTGATGTCTGCAGTGTGACCTTGTCTAGATTGTTCATGCAAGCTATCACTCGCACAGTGCGAAATCACCCACTGTCGTCTCACAAAGAAGCAAGAGAAGGTGTGTTTTAGCATTCCTGGGAGCTCTGAAAGGATGACCAAAAACCCCAAGCTGCACATAAAAGGGACACTCGTGAACCCTCAGGAACTGAGATATAAAATACAATCAATGCGGCGATGGCTGGAAGGGCAACGCTGAGCGACTGGGTTGCTCACCGTGTCCTTTGCTGAAAGATGTACGTCTGTGGGCTGTTGGTGAAGGAGAGAGTCTGGATTGCTCACCCTGGGTCAGTGCAGCACTCGATCTGGATCAGACGTGCCAGGGCGCCCAGAAGGTAAAAACTGGAAAATCAGAATACTGGTCCAAAGTATTTATTTATTTCTGGGTGGTGAACAAATCAGAGGCAACATGGGAGAAAACCTCCTTTCACAGTGAATGGTTAGGATCTGGAATGCGCTGCCTGAGTGGGTGGTGGAGGCAGAGCCAATTATGGCTTTCAAAAGGAAATGGGCTAAACACCTGAAGAGAAAAAAGTTGCAAGCCTGCGGGACTAGCTAAATTGCTCTTGGCGCGAGATAGCATGGATACAACGGGCCCAATGGCCTCCTTCTGTGCCATAAGCATTCGATGATTCTATGTACGTCCGCTTGCCAACTGCTTGACAATTTGCACCCACACTGAAAAACACAACTGGCTCCTGATTTGTGACATGTTGGAGTATCAATAAACCCTCATATTTCAAAAGACCTTGCTGTCCGCATCGATAAGTCTGCAAATAAGTGGTGATTAGGGCGAGGATCCCTGGCTGCATTTCCCCTTCGCTAGTTCAGGGGGCCATAAAGCCAAACATAGTGTCATAATCTCTCTGTGATCAGGGCAGCCTGGGGCTGAAACCTAGTGCATTCTGGCATGTAAGGCTTAAAGGTTCACCACATGACCTTTAACCCTCTGCTTAGTACCCCGCCGACCCCATCAAACAAATACAAATTGTTGCTCTTGATGGTGGTCTGGCAGCTTTCCATTCTTAAGTGCCTCTTTCATTGTGAATTGATAAGCAATTTCCCAATCCCGTCAGGTAAAGCAGATGATCTTGTGTGCGAGATGATGATGGTGATGTGGGTGTCGCTGGCAAGGCCAGCACTGGTTGCCTGTGACTAATTGTCCTTGAGAAGGTGGTGGTGAACTTGGTAGATGGTGTTAGGGGTCAGTTCTTATGGTGGGTCAGGAGTCACGTTATTGAGCCAGATGGGTTTTAAGGACAATTTGGTAGTTTCATGGTCATCATGACTGATACAAGCTTTTTATTAGTGATGCATTTCGTTAACTGAACTTACATGTGGGACTTGAACCCATGTCTGTGCGTCACTCGTGCAGCAGACCTCTGGATTACCAGCCCAGTGACAGAATATATTACTGTACCCCCAAATGAATGGTGAAGGACAGCAAAAAAGGGGCCTTTCAATATGAAATCCATGCAAATTTTAGTCAGAGAGTTGTTAATCCAGCGACAACAATGATGCAGAAAATCGCCGAATGCAGTTAGGCAGAAGAGAGGCAAATAGAGTTCAAGTTGGAGAAGTGTAAAGTAATGCATTTGAGGAAGGATATCAAAGCAAGGGAATACACAGTGAAAAGAAGTATACTGAGAAGGGTAAAATACCTCGGAGCTCATGTCTACAAGTCTTTGAATGTGGCTGGACAGGTAGATAAGGTGGCCAAGAAGATATATGCCTTTCTCCACTGGGGCAAAGAATATAAGAACGGTGGGGGGTCATACTGAAACTATATGAAATGCTAGTTAGGCCGCAGCTGAAGTACTGCGTGCAGTTCTGGTCACTGTTCTATGGGAAAAATGCGATTGCACTCAAGAGGATACAAAGGAGATTTTTCTTACGTTTATTCATGGGATGTGGGCGTCGCTGGCTAGACCAGCATTTATTGCCCATTCCTAATTGCCCTAGAGAAGGCGGTGGTGAGCTGCCTTCTTGAACCACGGCAGTCCATGTGGTGTTCACCCACAGTGCTATTAGTGGGGGCAGTTCCAGGATTTACACCCAGCAATAGTGAAGCAACAGTGCTATATTTCCAAGTCAGGATGGTGGGTAGCTTGGAGGGGAACAGCCAGGGGGCGGTGTTCCCGTATATCTGCTGCCCTTGTCCTTCTAGAAGGTAGCAGTTGTGGGTTTGGAAGGCGCTGTCGAAGGAGCCTTGGTGAGTTTGATTCTCTCTTGTTGAAGATGGTCATTGACTGGCACCTGTGTGTTGTGAATATTACTTGCCACTTGTCAGCCCAAGCCTGGATATTGTCCAGGTCTTTCTGCATATGGACCTGGACTGTTGCAGCATCTGAGGAGTCGCGAATGGTGCTGAACATTGTGCAATCATCAGTGAACTTCTGACCTGATTATGGAAGGAAGGTTATTGATGAAGCAGCTGAAGATGGTTGGGCCTAGGACGCTGCCCTGAGGAACTCCTGCAGTGATGTCCTGGAGCTGAGATGACTGACCTCCAACAGCCACAACCATCTTCCTTTGTGCTAGGTATGACTCCTATCAGCAGAGAGTTTTTCCCCTGATTCCCATTGACTCAGTTTTGCTAGGGCTCCTTGATTCCACACTCGGTCAAATGCGGCCTTGATGCCAAGGGCAATCACTCTCACCTCACCTCAGGAGTTCAGCTCTTCTGTTCATATTTGAACCAAGGCTGTAATGAGGTCAGGAACTGAGTGGCCCTGACAGAACCAAATCTGAGCATCAGTGAGCAGGTTATTGTTAAGCAAGTACCACTTGATAGCACTGTTGATGAACCCTTCTATCACTTCACTGATGACTGACAGTAGGTTGATGGGGCAGTAATTGGTTGTATTAAATTTATCCTGCTTTTTGTGTACAGAACATACCTGGGCAATTTTCCACATAGCTGGGTAGATGCCAGTGTTGTAGCTGTAATGGGACATCTTGGCTAGGGGTGCAGCAAGTTCTGGAGCACAAGTCTTCAGTACTATTGCTGGAATATTGTCAGGGCCCACAGACTTTGCCGTATCTACTGCCTTCAGCTGTTTCTTGATGTCACGTGGAATGAATTGCATTGGCTGAAGACTGGCATCTGTGATGCTGGGGACCTCCAAAGGAGGCCGTGATGGATTTACCAGGTTGTTGCCTGGACTGGAGAATTTTAGTTATTAGGAAAGAGTGGTTAGGCTGGGGTTTTGCCCTTTGGAACAGAGGATGCTGAGGGGAGATTTAATTGAGGTGTATAAAATCATGATGGGTCTAGATAGAGTGGAGAGGAAGGTCCTATTCCTCTTGGTTGAGGGGCCCATCCCAAGGGGCATTGAGTTAAGCTAATAGATGAGAGGTTTAAAAGAGATTCAAGGGGAATTTGTTTTTCACCCAGAGAGTAGTGGATATCTGTAGCTCACTGCCTGACAAGGTGGTAAAGCAGAAACTTCATGACATTTAATAAGTGCTTGGGCCGTAACCTGCCAGGCTATGGACTAAGAGCTGGCAAATGGGATAAGGCTGGATGGCTACTTGTCAGCCGGCATGAAGACGATGGGCCGAATGCCCTCCTTGCTTGCTGTAAAATACTATGATCCAAAGGCTGCTATCCTCTCGCCTTGCTTAGGAGAAAGCAAAACCCTCATAGCAAAAAAAATAGTCTATTAAACTGATTACAAAATGGTTCCAATTCCAAAGCAGCCGAAGAAAATGGAGCAAATATTTGCTGAAATGATTATTTTGATCTTCCTCAAATAATAATGCAGCTTGCACACACATTGTAGAAGAAAGTGTGGCCAAGCAGTGAAAGGGGAATAAACTGAATGAAGCCTACGCTGCCTGTGGTTGGCAACGTTCCCCCTGCCTGTGAGGCAAGTGTTAGCTGATTGTTACAGTTGTAACTCAAAGGGTTTCTCTCGGTCATGTTCTTGGTCAGAGATTTGTGTGTTCAAAGCCCACAGTGGCGACTTGAGCACGTAATCAAGGCGAGCACTTCAATGTAGCCCTGGTAAGAAGAGAAGGCTGTCTTTCATTTGTGATATTAAACCGAGGAACAATTGAACCCCTCAGGTTGACATAAAAGGTCCCAAAGTTATAAGAGATCTGAAGAAGGCCAGGAAGATTCAACGACTTGTACCAGCCAATATTTATCCCCGAAACAAGGCCTAAACCCAATGGCCTGCTCATTTTTTCCTTTGCTGTCTGTGGGATCTTGCTGTGCAAATTCCCTGCCATGTTTTTGACGGAACAACAGCAAATCCTCCTCCTCTCCTCCAGGTACCATGCCTTAAGAGGGCATTGGCAACCACGGACTTCCATTAGATCGGTCAATGATTATGCTTGGCAAAGCACTGCAGTACTTTGGCATGACCTTCTTCAGTATGACTGACTGGGAAACTCTCCCGCTCTTACCACCTGCCAACAGGCACATCGGAAAGATTTACAGGCTGACAATCAACCTGCTTGACCACGTTATGAACGCATCTTCCGTGGCCATCAAGTCCTGAAGTGGGACTTGAACCTTGGAGCTACTGGCCCAGAAATAGGGACACCACCCACTGTGCCACAAGACCTCCCCACAGCAGCAACTACCACTTCAAAAAGTACCTCATTGGCTGTGAAGAGGTTTGGGAGCCCCCGCCGTTGTGAAAGGTGCGATATGAGTGCAATGTGCTAACATTTGGCCTAGCTAAAGTCAGGGAGATTGTGAAGGAAGACTGGGATCATCCTGAACTGCATGGCTCAGTGTGGTACAGCGACACAGCAAGCAATCACATGTTTCCCCGGGGATCTCCCTGACTAGCCCAGCATTTGTTACCCATCCCTAATTGCCCTTGATAAGGTAGTGGTGAGCCATCTTCTTGAGTGGCTGGGGTCCATGTGGTTCAGGTACACCCACAGCGCTATGAGCAAGGAAATGCCAGGATTTTGATCCAGCGACAGTGAAGCAATAGCGATACAGTTTGAAGGTGTGTGGATTGGAGGGGGAACTTGGAGCTGGTCATGTCCCATACATCTCCTACCCTTGCCCTTTTAGGTAAGAGAGCTTGTGGGTTTGGAAGGTCCTGTCGATGGAGCCTTGGTAAATTGCTGCAGCGCATCTTGTAGATGGTGCACATGATGTTACTGTGCGTCCATGGTGCAGAGAGTGAATGCTTAAGGGTGGATGGGGTGCCAGTCAGGTGGGCTGCTTTGTCCTGGATGGTGTTGAGCTTCTTGAGTGCTGTTGGAGCTGCACTCATCCAGGCACGTGGAGAGCGTTCCATCTCACTCCTGACTTGTGCCTTGTAGATGGTGGACCGGCCTTGGGGAGTCAGGGGGTGAGTTACTCGCTGCAGAATTCGAAGCCTTTGACCTGCTCTTACAGCCACACTATTCGTGTGTATTTTCAAATAAAAGGGAATTGGAATAATTTTTAGGGCTATGCGTAAAGAGCAGAGGGCATGGAAATAATTGAACAGCTCTATCAAATAGCTGGCACAAACTCTGTGGACCAAATGGCCTCCTCACCTGCTCTATCAGTCTACAATTCAATGAAATGTCACACCCTACAATTGAAAATAGACACAATGTAGTTGCAAAGATCTGACTGCAAGGGTCAACCTTATCAAGAAGGCAAATGGAATTTTGGCCTGTATTGCTCGGGGGTTGGAGTTTAAAAATAGGGTGAGGCGGCACCTGGAGTACTGTGTACACTTTTGGTCCCCATATTTAAGAATGGATATACTGGCATTGGAGGCAGTTCAAAAGAGATTCATTCTGCTGATTCCTGGGACGAAGGGGTTGACTTGTCAAGAACGGTTAAACAGATTAGGCCTTTATTCATTAGAGTTTATTAGAATGAAGGGCGATCTTATTGAAACCTACAAGATTCTGAGGGGGTTTGACAGGGTAAATGTTGAGAAGATGATTCCACCAGTGGGGGTATCTCGAATTAGGGGACATAGTTACAGGATAAGGGGGCACTCATTTAAAACTGAGATGCGAAGGAATTTCTTCTCTCGGAGGGTAGTGAACGCCTGGAATTCATTGCCCCCAGAGAGTTGAGGAGGCTAGATCATTGAA
Organism: Carcharodon carcharias; assembly: GCF_017639515.1. Classification (NCBI taxonomy): domain Eukaryota; kingdom Metazoa; phylum Chordata; class Chondrichthyes; order Lamniformes; family Lamnidae; genus Carcharodon; species Carcharodon carcharias. Next base: position 18,920,464 of record NC_054483.1, on the reverse strand, counting down.
ATAATTTAAAGAGGAGGTGGATGGATTTTTGAAACATCGGGGAGTTGAGGGCAATGAGGAGTTGGCATGAAAGAGGAGTTGAGGCCTGGGGCAGATCAGCCATGATCTTATTGAATGGTGGGGCAGGCTTGAGGGGCCGAATGGCCTACTCCTGCTCCTATTTCTTATGTTCTTATGTTCTTATTCATAGACAAGGGGGATTTTCACCATCAGGGCCTTTCATTCTACTAAATCAGTTACAGAGGATAATAATCAATGTTGTTATTCTTTCAATTTTATTTTTTTCTCTCTTGTCCTTGCTTTGAGAGTTCAAGGAGCCCAGTTTGATGAAGGACATGAATTATACAGTCGGTTTACAATTATTAACTCAAGAGCGTTTCAGCAATTATCTTGTCCCAATTTGGGTACGTGTTAATTGTCTCTCTCTCTTGCACTAACTCCTCAAACAATATCATTGCAGCATTTCAACCAATTTTCTTTCACTCAGCCAGGAGAGGAGTGTGGGAGAATATAATCTCAGACTTGACTTCTTCTTTGGGAATTGCTTTTAAAGGAAGTTCTAATGGTGACATGGCCTGGATTTTTGCAATCAGTGGTCAAGCGATGACATTCAATGCTAATCTTGAAGAAAGCTGCTCACAAAGAATGAGCGACCACCGGAATGGCTTGGACCGCGGGCGGCCATTCACCTGGATTTCCAGGTGGTCTGTCTATCCTCTGTCTGGTACCCGATTTGAACCAGTTGCCTTATTGTCTGTTTGTTTTTTTTATTTTGAAGTGCACTGTCTTTAGGGGAGCAAGCACTGGTCCTGCTTGTGCTTGCAAATGCCCAGCTCGAGGCCAGTGTAACAGCTTCCAAAGATCCTCTGCGTGCTTCCTTATGATGCCCTCACACGATAGCACAAGTGCCCCTATTAATGCAGACATAGAGCCACACTGATGCACACTGCTCTTGAAGATAGGAGAGACACAACGGCAGCTTGGCAAAAACTCTCCATGTCCGTCTGCGCCTTGCTCCTATTCTCAACCTGGATATTGCTGCCCATAACATGGATCAGGTTAATAGGCAGTCTCAATGCCTGGAGTCACAGTTTCTGATTCCTTTTTAACTTGAGTATTGCGGGTAGGGGAGACAAGCTGTCAAAACTTTCTTGTCTTGCACTTCTCAGGAGAGAAGCAAGAACACCAAATTTCAAAAGAAGCAACAACTTATACTGCATGAGAACAGGGTGCCGATTGGTCAGCCAGTCACCTCTGATAGGTCAAGGCATTTCCAGCATTTGCTGACCAATCCCGAGTGTGCTAAGAATTACACTGGCAACCAATTTAAGATTATCAGACAGGCTCACAATGTCACTCACTTACACTTGCTGGAAGCTATATATGTTCAAATATAGGGCCCTGTCCTCTGCAAGCAAAAAGAGCATGTCCAGGCATTGCACCTTTTCTAATTAAGCATTAGCTCCCTGGTTTATTCTCCACGGCTATACCTCAGCCAATCAGAACTGACTGGCTAACCAATCAGCACACTTCTCTCATGCAATTTTAATCGTTGCTTCCTTTGAAATTTGGTATTCGTGCGTCTATCCTGATGAGTGCAAGACGAAAAGCTTTGACAGCATGTCTCTCTTATCAGTATCTTTGTCTTGTAACCTGCTGCAGTCCTCCCAAGTTCATTACCAGCTGGATACATACAAGCTCCCCAAGTTTAGCTTGCTCGAAGTCACTGGGTTCATTCTGTAAAGCATTCTCACTCCTTTGAGCAGGAGGTTCAAATCACTCTTTATTATTACTCTTAATCATCTATTTCAATAAAACAAAAGTGCACCAGTACTTGTTTGCCTGGATTGGGGGGGGGTGTTGAACATCCACAGCCCCCTGGGCTACAGAAATCCAAAGATTCACAGCCCTCTGAGTGAAGATATCTCTCTTCATCTCAGTCCTAAATGGCTGACCCACTTATCCTGTGTCTGTGACCACCACCCCCCCACCCACCTTGTCCAAGTGGGTGACCAGAATTCTTGAGGTCAGTCAGTGACCACCCAAACATGGATTTCTCCCTCCCACATCAGCTTTAATCTGATACCAAGTACAGGCTGAAGCCTGCAAAAGAGCCCAATTGTTGGAACAAAGCCCACATTGGGCGTGCTGGCTCTGCACCTACACTGGCATTTCATGCACAACCTGGCATCGTTGAGTGAATTCCCCCATCGGTGCTAAGATTCCGAATGAGAAGCCATCAGTGAAGTCCTAAGATTAATTCACTGTGAAAAGCAGTTGATCGTTTAATATTTTAAAAAGGTTTGGTTGCTTTGATGGCCAACAAACCAATATCCTGTGTAATTATTTTAGCGGCAATCAGTGGAGTGCACTGACCTCAACATGAGGGTTGACAGATAGGATTGTCAAAAGAGAGCTTCCTGCATTAATTCATTAACACTGACATTGAAATGGGACACAGAACGCACGGGCAAATTCCTGCTCTCCTGCTCCACAGCCAATAGCCAGGATTGTGCGAGCATCATTGATGCTGCAGCAACAGGGCCTGCCAGGTTGAATCATGTAAACCACTTATCAGCATGAGGTGGCTTTTAAAAAATTAAATAGCAGTGAACTTTAATTTTCAAGCATTTCCTTCTCTCGTCATTGGGCCTGAGCAGATGTCAACTTTTCCAACGATACGCATTGTTCATTCAAGCGGTGGATAGATCAAGCTGATCCAGGCAAATTGGCTCAGGGCTTAAAAAAACAGGGGACCCGAGATTTTGTCAACCGAATAGTGATAATCAAGTCACAGAACACGTTTTCAGGCAACAGCACTGAACGACACGAAATCAATAGCTTCATAAGAACGTGAGAAACAGAGGAAAGGGAGCAAGCTGTAAAGGCTCTCGAACCTGCTCCGCTATTCACTAAGATCATGGCTAACCTAACTCAATTCCAGTCTCCTGCTTAATCCACAAATCCCCGATTCCCTTAGCGCCCAAAAATCTATCGGTTTCAGTCTTGAATACGCTCAATGGCTGAGCATCCACAGTCCTCTGGGTGACAGAATTCCAAAGATTCACAACCCTCTGTGTGAAGAAACTTCTCTTTGTCTCAGTTCTTAAATGGCTGACCGCTTATCCTGCGTCTGTGACCCACCCCCCACCCCCCCCAACCCCCCTAGTTTGAGACTCTCCAGCCTGGGGAAACTCACAGCCTGAGTCAACTGAAATAGGTTACTGAGCTTATATAGAAAAAAGGAACTTGTATTTACGTAGTGCCTTTCACAACCGCAGGGTGTCACAAAGTGCTTTGCATCCAATCAAGGACTTTGAAAGTGTAGTCACTGTTAAAATGTAGCACAGCTTAGCAGCCAGTTTGCTTGCAGCAAGCTCCCACAAACAGCAATGGGATAATGACAAGATTTTCTGTTTTTGGAAGTGTTGGTGGGATAATGGGATAATAAACAACACCAGGGAAAACGCCCTTGCTCTTCTGCAAATGGTGCTGTGGGATCTTTGATGTCCACCCGCGAGAGAGAGAGAGATAGATCTCAATTTAATATCTCAAGTTAAAGAAATCCTGGTGATAGCAACCAGTTTTCAATGAATTTTCATTCCTCCCCTGCCGTCGGCTTATCTTCCTTCAGTATATGTTAGGGCTTTTGGTGTGAATGTCCGTGGGCAGGAGCTTAGGGATCATATTTGTTTGTTCACCCCATCCATCCCATAACAAGGACTTAGATTTGGGTAGCGACGTGAGAATAATAAAACGTCCCAAGTTGCTTCAGAGGAACACGAGAAGGCAAAGTGTGACGCCGGGCGGCATCAGGAGACAGCGGCCAGCGTCTACGCGGCAGGATCGAGCGCACAGCCAGCCCGACCTCGCGAGGAATCGCACACCAAAATCTCACCGTGTTACGGTCCCCTGCGGGTTCCCTCGGGAGTCGGAAGCGGGCCCGCCGACAGTCCAGCACATTAAAAATGCAACTGATTGAAATTTCGGGCGCAGCCCGTGCGATTATGTGGTCGGCGCCCAGACCACATGGCCGGGCGGCCGCCCCGGTTTCTCAGTGAGGCTCAGTCCAGGGCGGCCAGATCCGTGGCTCTGTGGGCGGGCGGGAGTTCAGGTGAGGGTTGGGCTGTGGGTGCTTTTCTGACGGTTAATTTGCACCTTCTGTGTTTTCTGGAGGACTCCTTGGCTTACAAGAGGCTGTCTGCCAAGTGCACCCTCCAAGGCGCTATCCCATGCCAGCTGTATTCCAGCACACGGGGGATTGTCTACTCCGCTGGCGGGGCCTTCTCTTCGGAGGAGGAAAGGGCCAGAAGGTCAAGGAGGGCTGGTATCCGCAGGCAGCATCCCAGAGAGTGACCTGTGGAAAGAGAGGCTCAGCCACATATGGTTGGCAGGGCCAGCAGCCAGTGCAAGATGGAAGGGTCCCTCGGAAGATGCTGTATTCCTGCAGCGAGAGTCTACAGGCAGCGCTCCAGCTACCTGGACATGTCAGAGGTCCAGTGCCGAAGGTGACTGTGACCTCTATTTGCCACATGATTGGCCCAGAGATTGCCCCAAACCTGTCTCGGTGGCCACTCGATGCCAGTGGCTCTGAAGGTGGCAGCGTCCCTTAACTTACTCGCCTCCTGTTCCTCCCAAGGGTCAGCGGGTGACCTACGTGGCGTTTCCCAATCTGCTGCCCGCTGCTGCGTCAAGCTGGTCACTGACGCTCCGGTCAGGCGGGTGATGAACTTGACTCATTTCTGGACCGATGAAGCCAGCCAGTCTGAGTGAGCCAGAGGCTCCGCTGCAATTGCTGGGCTCCCCTGCATCCAGGGTCCCATAGGTTGCACCCACCTGGCTATAAAGGCACCAGCGGCTGAGTCGGGTGCCTTCATCAACAGAAAGGTCTTCCGTTCCATCAATGTCCAGATTGTCTGTGAGCACAGGGCACAGATTTTGCAGGCCTGCGCCAGGTACCCTGCAGCTCCCATGATGTGTACATTGTGCGGCACTCCCAGGTGCTGAGGCCCTTCGGCTCTCCAGCTCGGTTGGATGGTCGGCTCCAGGGGGACAAAGGCTATCAACTGAAAAGCTGGCTCATGATGCCACTGAGACGCCCAAGGACAGAGCGAAGGGGACGTACAAGTCATGCCTCTTCAAGGGCGGTCATGGAGAGGACGGTTGGCCTGCTCTGGATGAGGTTCCACTGCCTGGGCCGATCGGGATTTTGGGGTTGGGGGGTGGGGGGGGGTGGGCGGGTTGGGAGCACTGCAATATCTTCCAGAGCATGTCTGGCTTGTTGTTGCTATATGCTGCGCTCTCCACAATTTGCTTCAGTCAAGGGGGGACCATTTTGGAGGATGAAGGCAGCGAGGCAGCTCCCCAGGGAGGCAGGGGATGACTCAACTGATGGGTCTGAGGGGCCGGAAGAGGCCCAGGGTGAGGGCGTGGATGTGGAAGTGATGAACGTCGCGGGAGGCAGGGAGACCAGGGAGGTCTTGGTTCTCTGATCATTCTGCTCGACATCCAAGGCTTGGCATCCAAGTGAGGGCAAGAGTGACACCTCCTTGCTGAACGTTCCTGATGAGGCTATCCTGTTGGTCTCTATGCCAACTAACTACCTCTGAAATGAAGTTTGCAGCCTCTCCCGCTTGTCACAAGCCACCCCCCATATACCCAACACCTTTGCGAAACATGAAGCACATTCAGACCATGAAACAGAATAACATCTTTAACTGATGGTCAAGTTTACACAATTTGAACAAAGAACATGCTTCAACAGAAGCAATATCAGCTGTGACAACCCCTCTTGTGTTTATAGTGCCGTAAACTTCCGCTGGCGAGTTCCGCGTCACCCGCTGCTCCCCACCCCCCTCTCTGGCAGTGGCATTTAGAGGCAGCGTTGTCCTGTCGACCCTGATGACCCTGATGACCCTGATGACCTTCCCCAGCTGGCGGAGCCTGTGGAGGCAGCACCCGGGAGGGACTGTCCGGCACCATGGCTGGGCACTCCTCAGTCCTCATGCCTTCATGAGATGGCACGGGCGCCGGCAGAGGGGAGGAGGGGCTGGTGCCTTTGTCTGAGAGGAGCCCGCAGATGCGACATGCGGCTGGTCCGCTAGCGTGATGTTAGCTCGAGCCCCCTTGCTCACCTTGGACGGATGGGCACTTAGCAGAGTGCCCATCCCTCACACTGGCAGCGGCCTGCTGAGGTTACTGCCGACGTGTGGGCTTGCAGGGCCAAGCGCAGCCTTCCTGCCTGGCGTGCCCAGAGGCTGCTGAGGCCGTCACCCCTGCCGTGCGAGCGATCTTGCTCTCTCTCATTGACAGCTTCCTGGGGCTCCTCCCCAACTCTTGGCGGCCTTCAGGGAGCTGCCTGCGCTCTTGTAAATGCTCCTTCCAAGTCACCCTCGGGCCCGGCACCCACCATGCTCCCATCCCCCGCCGGCAGGGCTGAACCAACGTCCGGGCGCATTTCGCGCTGTCCCGCGCCGGTTTGAGCGGCCAGTGTGAAATTGCGCCGGCTCGTGATCGTGGGCGGGGCTTGCCGATCGCACGCTCATGACTTGAATAAAATTCAGGCCAATAGGTCAGATGTCCAAAAGCTTGGTTAAAGAGACCGGTTTTAAGGAGCATCTTAAAGGAGGAAAATGAGGTAGAGGCAGAGAGGAGTGGGGGGGGGCGAGGGGGGGGTGGGGGTGTGGTGGTGGGGGGGGGGTGGTTGTCGGGGGGTAATTCCAGAGCTTAGGGCTGAGACAACCGGAGGCACAGCCACCAACAGAGTGGGGCAATTAAAACTGGAGATGCTCAAGAGGCCAGAATTAGACGAGTGTAGAGATCTTGGGAGGTTCTGGAGCTGGAGGAGTTTACGGAGACAGAGAGGGGCCAGGCCTTGGAGGGATTTGAAAACAAGGATGGGGGATTTCAAAATCAAGGCATTGCTTGACCGGGAGCCAGCAGAGGTCAGCGTGCACAGGGGTGAAAGGGGAGTGGGACTTCCTGCAAGTTAAGGCACGGACCGCTGAGTTTTGGACGAGCTCAGTTTTCTGGATGGTAGAATGCGAGAGTCCAACCTGGCAGTGGGGGGGGGCGGGGGGGGGGGCATCTGTTGGAATAGTTAAGCCTAGAGGTAACAAAGGCATGAATGAGGGTTTCAGCAGCAGATGAGCTGAGGCAGGGGCAATGCACCAGAGGTGGAAATAAGCGGTATCAGTGACGGCGCACTCCTAAACTGACTTGCGTTGTGCGAGGATAGTATCTCATCCAAGTGGTGAACCTTCGTGTGTAAACCCAAAGCTGCCCAAAACAGCGAGGAGTCCTTGTCTCGCGTTCAGTGGAATGAGCTTTGCAGCATGCTTCGTTGGGCTGCGATCAGAAGGAGGAGCCCAGGCTGTTTCTTTTCTCTCTCCCCTGTCTGCGGCAAGGGCACTGAGGATAACTGCCACATCGCGAGCTGGTTTTGCTCATCGTTTGCGGACTAAGGAACAGAGGGAGGATAAGGCAACGCCTGTTAAAATGCAACAAAAACAGAAAATGCTGGAGAATCTCAGCAGATCTGACAGCATGTGTGGAGAGAGAAAACCAGGGGTTTAACACTTCGGGTGCCTGTATGCGCCTTCTTGCTTCCTCAGCAAGGTGCACCTGCTGTCAGCCTGGATTCTGCGCTTGTGGTTGTCATGGGCCTTGAAACCAAGGCCACACGACGCGGGCAAATAGAGCTACCAACTGAGCCAAGTTAGCAGCACAAGTCGGCTCTGCACAAAGAAGTGTAATAAAAAAGCATTTCCCTCTCCATCAGCAACAACCAGTTGACAAAGTCACATGCACATTTTCCACTTGATAGGTTTCTGCAATCAATTAGGATTGAACGCACAAGGAAAAAATCCTGCGCCGATTGCTTCAAACATTTATTCTGGAGCAGGAAAAGACCATTTTGCTCGTGAAGGCTGCTTCATCCATGCATTCTACCTTGTACTCCCCTACCCCCACCTCCATCTCTTTCTCTTCACAGCTCTTGTATTGATTCCAGCTACTTTCACCTCTTTCATATTGATATTTTAATTCAGATTTGAGAAGTCAGTGGCTGCCTTTTATGCCATTAAACCTTGTTTCTCTGGACCCAAGGCAGACACGAGTTTAACCTGGTTCCACAAATCTTCAGCAGAAAATAGATTTAGCAGTGTAAGAACAGCAGGAGCTCAAATCCAAATTGACAGACCAAACTAAGAGACACTTAAGTTCTTTCCCCAATCTTCTGTGAAAAGAACTCACACATTGCTGGCAGCGTTTCAATCACCTCTTGTCAGTTATTGATCCAGATCCCTTTTACAATCTTCAATTATTCCTTAATCAACAACCATCTGTGGACGTTTGGTCTCCTTCTCCACTATTCTCTAGGCTACGGTCATTTTTTATTTCCTAATCTCTAGCAATGCTTGTGCACTTTGTGCTTGTGTCTCCTCAACACTCAAAGTTGCCTCCACCTTATCTTACCTTTCCCTGTTGAGAAATCACGCAACAACTCTCAGTCTTCCTTTCTCCAGTGAAGATAAAACATCGCTCGAGACATTCTTCAGAACTTGGTTCTCTTCAGCTATGGAATCACCTTCGTGTCTCACTCAACGCTCTTAAGTGAAAGTGTTCCTCTGCAAAGAAAAATGCAAGTCAAAGCACTCAGGTTTATTTCTGGAGGAACAGAACTGTAAAACAGGGCACTTGAATAGACCAGTAAGTTAAAGCAAAATACTGCGGATGCTGGAAATCTGAAACAAAAACGGAAAGTGCCGGAAAATCTCAGCAGGTCTGACAGCATTTGTGGAGAGAGAAGCAGAGTTAACGTTTCAAGTGTTAACTCTGCTCCTCTCTCCACAGATGCTGTCAGAGCTGCTGAGTTAGATAGACCACGCCTGGAATGCTGCATCCATTGTATCGCCATCTTACAAATAAAAATTGAGGCACTGGAGATGATGCGGAAAAATGACGGCCAACACCAGGGATGGGGGATGTGCATATCAGGAGAGGATGAACCTCTGGGGCTTCTTTCCCTTGAAAGAGAAGGCTGAGGAGCGATGGAGGTCTTTTAAAGTTTGGGAGGCTTTGATAGAGTAGACGCAGAGATTGTTTCCACTTGTGGGGGAAGACAAAAGCAAGAACCAAATCATTTAAGATAGTCGCCAGGAAATCGAATAGGGAATTCAGAAGAAACTTATTTCCCTGGAACGTGGTGAGGATGTGGAACAGGCTACCACAGGGCATGGTTGAAGCAAATCAGTTAGATGTTTTTAAGGGAGATTAGCTAAGTTCCTGAAGGAGGGGAAAGAGAGGTTTATGCTGATAGAGTGAGATGAGAAAAGCTGACAAGATACTGAAGTGGAGCATAAAGGTCTGCATGGATGAGTTATGCCAAATGGCCTAGTTTTGTGCTGCACATTCAATGCCATTTTATGGCATCAAAGAGATCATATTTAGAATAAGATGAGAACCTGTAATCTTATATAACCTCGCATATGTTGGTTTCCAGTTGAATATCTTCACTGTTCACTCTGGTATCATACTTCACATTCTTGAACCTCCACCAATTCGATTCTAGGGATAATGTCTACAGAGTCCCAGAGTGGGGTTAATCCTATGTACCCTACTCATTCAAAACTCCGATGCAACTCACAGCAAGTCCTGTCACCCAATCACCCCTGTGCACACTGATTTATTGTCTCCTGGTCTAGCAATGGCTCAAATTTAAAATTCTCATCATTGTCGTCACCTCCATGACTTCACCTTCCCTAACACTGTAAACTGCTCCAGCCCTTCAAACCTCCAAGATCTCTCCAGTTGCTCCTCCATAGGCAGCCATGCATTCAGCTGTGTTAGCCTAAACTTCCGGAATCCCCTCCCTAAACCTCTCTAACTCCCTCCTTAAAGATGCTCTGTTTAAAACCCACTTCTGACCAAGCTTTTGGTCATCTGACCTAATATCTCCTATGAAGCGCCTTGGGATTGTGTTCAAGTCATTACATAAATGCAAAGCATTGTTGAGCACAGAAATTTGACAAGCAGGAAAAGGCTAATTGATTTACCAAACCTCCCCACCCCCCCACCTCGGCACCACAGTAGCTGGATGATCATGGCTGAAGCAATTCTTCTCAGCTCTGAGCTCCCCCCTCCACCCTGTCAAAGACACCATGTGACATCCAGCCACACAGCTATGTAATCTCCTGGGAGAGACAGAAACACGGCAATCAAGAAGACTACTGTGGTCTTCCTTTCACTCACCCCTTGAATGACCAGTTCACTTCTTATTTATCCAACTGTGTTCCAGGGTAGGTCTATCATTGCAGCCTTGTCTTGTTAAGATGAGGATCTATTCTGTGACTTTCTACAGTAAGAATATTAGTGACCGGGTCCCAAAATATTCATGACAAGGTTCCAAGACAAAACTGAGCCTATTAAATTCCCATAAGATTCCAAGTTGGAGTGTTAGCCGAATGAAACAGGAATGAAATTTGATTGGTCAACCAACCATGTCTCATTTTCAATTTTAATATTCTTAATTTTATTCATAATGCCACCTTGATTAAAGAAAAAAAGATTTGTGTTTATCTCTCACATTTTTTGACTTCAGGATGTCCTAAAGTGCTTTACAGCCAGCGAATTATTTTTGAAGTGTGGCCACTCTTGTTTTTTTTACACTCATTTATGGCCTTCTCAAGGGCAATTAAGGATGGGCAATAAACGTTGGCCTAGCCAGCAACACCCTCATCCTGTAAATGAATAAAAAAAAACACAGCAAATTCCCACAAACAGTAATGAGGTCAAGACTAGATCATGTTTTTGAGATGTTGATTGAGGGATAAATATTGAGCAGGACACCATGGATGGGTCTCCAGATCTTCTTTGAAATTGCGCCATGGGGTCTTTAACAGTCATGTAAGAGGGCCTTAGTTTAACGTCTCATCTGAAAAATGGCACCTCCAGCAATGCAGTGCTCCCTCAGGATTGCACTGAAGTGTCAGCCTAGGATTTTGCATGCAGTTTTCCAGCATGGAACTTGACCCACAACCATTTGACTCAGAGACAAGGGTCTGTACAAAGGAGCTACAGCTGGCACGCATTCCTCCTCCCTCTTAAAATGCAAACTGACTAAGCAACAGGCTGATATCCCCTGGTGAGAAAGAAAGTCTCAACTGGGACATTTCACCCAGGGCAGTAAACTCTGCTAGTGTGCCTAAAAGGCTACAGAGAGAAAATGGTCCCGTTGGTTTTATATTAGAAATATGTCCCTGAAGCAGAGTGAAATTCTTCAGAGGAAACAAAGCCATTGTGAAAGAAGAATGATGCACAGGCAAGTGAATTATCACAATTTCGCTTGGTTTTATCTTCAGTTGTACAGACATTCTTTTGTAGCATGTTTAAGATGTAATTTAAAATACCACAGAGGAACTCGTCAGGAATACATTTGCTGTGTTGCTGCACATAAAGATTGGATGCACTGTACTCACACCCGTATATTGATCAAAAACATTTAAAGGATTTATGCTGTGCCTTATCATACAGTATCTCTGAGAAATACTTCAAAGTGCTTATCATCGAATGAATTGCCTTGTAGTCCTGTGTCTGTTGTTAGGCAAGATTTCTCAAACCGTAATAGGATGAATAACCAGTTAATCTATTCTTGGTGACGTTGATTGAAGAAGCAACGTTATCAAGGATTCTGTGAGAATCACCTACTGTCCTTTGATCGGTAATTTCAATATATTTTTTTCTCAGGACGTCAGCTTCACCTGCAAGGTCAGCATTTATTGCCCAGCCTAGATGCCCTTGAGAAGCTGGTGATGAACCTTCTTGAACTGTTGTCGTCCCCGTGCTGAATTAAGGTATTCCCACAGTGCTGTCAGGCAGGCAGATTGCACCTCGATTTAGAAGCACATCTGAAGGACAGCACCACCGGCAGTGCAGCATTCCCTCAGCCCTCCACTGGAGTGACAGCCCGGGTCATATACTCAAGTGCTGGAGTGGGGCTTGAACCCACATCTTTCTGACTCGGAGGCGGAAGACTCTCTATGTGCATTCCCTGACTTTTCGTCATAACTACGCAGGAATCTGCTGCCGGCCTGCGTGTCCTGTCATGGTGCCTAAATTTCGGTGTTTGGTTACGGTAAAAGGAAGACCATCATTTTCGTGAACTCTGAAGAAGAGTCACACAGACCCGAAACCTTAACTCTGTTTCTCCCTCCACAGATGCTGCCCGACCTGCTGAGCTTTTCCAGAATTTTCTGCTTTGATTTTCATGAGCTCTTCGGGATGGAGGTGGAGGTGGGGGGAACAATTCGCATTTTAATTCCAAGATTTGACAAAGAAGCAGAGGAATTAAGAAAGGCATGGTCAAAAATAGTTCAGATAAGGTAACAGTGGTGGGGGAAGGTTACTCCTTCAAGACCTGGGGAGAAATGGCGCCCACTGGTTTGGTCTGCTATTCAGCTAATAATGTAAATGTCTCTTCAGCTCTCTTCCCAACAAAACATAGAAGCTTCCTCTCTGTTCAAAAGGTGAGGTAAAAATAGCATCTTTCAGATTCTCTTTGCTGATTATGCTAATGCCTGCATAAATTACTAATCTGTGTGTTTGCCTGGCAGACTGACTAACTCTTAACTCATACGCCCTTCAAACCAGTGTTTAATTTTGTACATACATTATTTTACTCCTTGGGGTGATACATCTCAACGCCATATACTTCCATCGACGTGAAGGGCTGAATTTTGGTTTAGCCGAGGAGGGAGTAATTTCGAGTCCCCGAGCAACGCGCCAATTTTGGATAATCTCAGCGGTTTTGGAAGCGTCGGCGGTGGGATCTGGGATTGCCGGCCTCCAGCCTGAAGGTGGCAAGTTACCCCTAAGGCACTTGAGGGCTTAAGGGCACGGTCTGAAGCTTGATGGGGTTTTCAATTTGACTCCTGTCGTGTCAGAAGGCCATCATGGAAATGGCGTCAGGCTGCCAAGCGACAGGGCACGTGGATTCCCAATCCTCATTTCACCCAGCCAGTGGGGTCAGGATGTGGGAGTGAAAATTCAGCTGCACGTGCCTCACACTAATCATTCTTTACGTCCAGGTGGTGGATGATGGGCAGCAAGCTATTTAACAGCAAGGAGCTTCACAACCAAGCCTGGCATCCACACATGCGCAGCTCAGTGGAGTTGCCACGTGGTCATCAATTTCCTCATTCTTTCTGCTCAATCCAGGGACCCTATGGTTCAATGTTGACTTTCAGTCATTGTCACCTGCCCGTAGTCACTCATTATGTGACTATATGCTTTGTGAGGTGTTTTGAGGTCTCTTATTCCCTGCCAAGCTATAGTCCTGAACTGTTTACCACCTCCAGGACAGTGGAGCAAAACCATCCATGATGAAGCAGTGACTGAGGAGAGCTTGGCAATCTCACTCAGAGAGAAATTAAACAGGACATCAACCCAAGGGGTAGGCTCAATTCTGACACCGAGGACAAGGGTCCAATGTCAAGACTGTGTAAAGGCAGCTTAACTCTGCACCTCATCAGACCCAAACCTGACCTGGTAGCGATCGAAGGGAAGGTGCGGAGGGAGCTTTACTCTGTATCTAACCCCATACTGTACCTGCCCTGGGATTGTTTGATGGGGCATTGTGGAGGGAGCTTTACTTTCTATCTAACCCTGTGCTGTACCTGCCCTGGGAGTGTTTGATGGGGACAGTGTGGAGGGAGCTTTACTCTGTATCTAACCCCGTGCTGTACCTGTCCCAGGAGTGTTTGATGGGGACAGTGTAGAGGAAGCTTTACTCTGTATCTAACCCCGTGCTGTACCTGCCCGATGAGTGTTTGATGGGGACGGTGTGGAGGGAGCTTTACTCTGTATCTAACCCCGTGCTGTACCTGTCCTGGGAGTGTTTGATGGGGACAGTGTAGAGGGAGCTTTACTCTGTATCTAACCCCATGTTGTACCTGCCCTGGGAGTGTTTGATGGGGCATTGTGGAGGGAGCTTTACTCTGTATCTAACCCCGTGCTGTACCTGTCCTGGGAGTGTTTGATGGGGACAGTGTGGAGGGAGCTTTACTCTGTATCTAACCCCGTGCTGTACCTGTCCTGGGAGTGTTTGATGGGGACAGTGTAGAGGGAGCTTACCTGTCCTGGGAGTGTTTGATGGGGACAGTGTAGAGGGAGCTTTACTCTGTATCTAACCCCGTGCTGTACCTGTCCTGGGAGTGTTTGATGGGGACGGTGTAGAGGGAGCTGTACTCTGTATCTAACCCCGTGCTGTACCTGTCCTGGGAGTGTTTGATGGGGACAGTGTAGAGAGAGCTTTACTCTGTATCTAACCCCGTGCTGTACCTGTCCTGGGAGTGTTTGATGGGGACAGTGTAGAGAGAGCTTTATTCTGTATCTAACCCCGTGCTGTACCTGTCCTGGGAGTATTTGATGGGGACAGTGTAGAGGGAGCTTTACTCTGTATCTAACCCCGTGCTGTACCTGTCCTGGGAATGTTTGATGGGGACAGTGTAGAGGGAGCTTTACTCTGTATCTAACCCTGTGCTGTACCTGCCCTGGGAGTGTTTGATGGGGCTTTGTAGAGGGAGCTTTACTCTGTATCTAACCCCGTGCTGTACCTGCCCTGAGAGTGTTTGATAGGGACAGTGTAGAGGGAGCCTGACACTGTACCTAACCCCTGTGCATGATGTGGGAGTGTTTGATAACATTTAAAAATAATTTTGCTCAATAATACTTCTAAATAATTTACACTGTGACTTGGCTTAGGTTTTAGGTCAATCACTCATTACCAATGCCCACTTAATGATCATGATGTATCACATTATGCTGACAATGCATCTATCTCCACAATGACCATTAAATCAGATTTCTCTTATAGGATTGTTCCCCTTGGTAGGTAATCTTTTCAGATTTATCTTTCGATGTTGACTGAGGAGGAGGCTGCAGGCACTGTGTGTACAAGCTGCTTACAGACTGTACCCATGTTGAAACTCAGCCCTTTCCGCTTTAAAGTTTGCTCCTCAGGAGGGTCCCTATCAGCTCCTGTGTTTTGATTGAAGAGCTTGGCTTGTGGCCTGGGCGTTGAATCAGCACGATCCTTGGCACTGCCTTCCTGACAGGTGGAAATCATCGCTTAAGTCAGCTAGCTTCCCAGATTTGTCCCCTGACTTTGAAAATGCCAGGGGGGAGTTAATTTGCCCTCCTGTCCTCAAAACATGAAGTGCAATTCAATGCATGAATGGCCAGCGCTGTAGCTTTATTTGTGACATCCTCAAAACACTTCCCCATTGCTCAGTCACCCCACTGCCCAGCCCTCCTCTAATCAAAATCTCTTTAAACTCGGCGTCTCCTTGATTTCTCTCATTTCCTGTGTTATTCTTTCCAACCTTTTTGGAACAGGAGGAGTCCGCGTCGCACTATTGGAGGGTCAGTAATTGAGGGTGCACTGCACTATTGGAGAGTCAGTGTTTGAGTGTGTGCTGCACTATTGGTGTGTCAGTAATTAACGGTATGCTGCACTATTGGAGGGTCAAAATTGAAGGTGTGCTGCACTATTGGACCATTTTACCCCCCAGGGCCTGTTCCGCCATTCAATGAGATCATGACTTCTTTGTGACGTGGACCACCACCCCCCCGCCCCCCACCCCCCACACCCCCCCCCCCCCCCCACCCCCCCACCCCCCACCAACCCTCCTCTCCGTTATTCCTTTTCACGGACAAAAGCAGTTTTGAAATGAACAGTTCATCCAACGTCAACTGGCATTTGCAGACGTGAGCCTCAGACTTCTCACACCCTTGTGCGTAAAGAAGCACTTCTTAATTTCACTCCTGAAAGCTTTGGCCTTTTATCAACGACCACGCAAGTGAATGAATTTGGAGACATCTCAATGAGGTTCGATTTCTGTAGTGAAGATATGGCTGTGATCTCTCCAGCTGTGTTCAACTCGACCTTGAATGTAGTGTCTATGCCCTTGTATTGCGACAGTCATTTGCTTTCTCTTTCCAGCCTCTGTAACTGTAACATGTACCTTGCTGCTGCAAGTCAAAAATTTCAAAAGCTAAAATCGATAGCCCTTTAAGATAAAGTGCATTTACAGGCAAGCAGTCACACCAGGCAATTCAAAGCAAGTTCCCCACAGGTTTACAAGTGCCATGGGGGATTAATAAGTTAAGGAATAAGAGCAGATATCTCTGGTCGTTTTCTGAGTCAGACCACTGACGTGGATTTCAACAATTAAATGGTTATTAGAGTGTCAGACAAATGAAAATGGAGTCCTTGCGGGCCAGCGTGATTTGAACTTTGATGCTTGTCTGCCATTCCAATGTAGGATGACTAGGAAATAGCCTCTAATGGATTAGCAATCCAACTCCTTCCATCAGGGGAATTGTCAGCCCAAACAGATGGGACAGGGTGAACATAAAGTCAAGGCAGCTTGTGCTCAGACCTGTCGGAAACCAGTTGCTGTTTGAAGACATCTGTACATTCTTTGAGTGTTTGGGAGAGATAAGTGGCTTCACCCTGTAACGTGAATAGGGAGGGGATTAGCACTATCTACCACAATCTATCCGCAGAAGCTAGCTGGCTCAGCTCTCTGATTGCAAAAGTATCAAAGTCGAACCAAACAGCTCCTTAAGCACTCAGACACGCCTTTGTGTGAGCCTACTTCACAACCAGTAACAAATCAAAACGAACACAAAGCCTTCTTTCATTGTCAGGATATACATCCCAGATAAAACATAAACCATATCTTGGGGAAAAAAATTCCAAATTCCTGGTCAAGGAACTTATTGTCTGGTTAACTGTCTTCCTTTCCCAGCCAGTTAACTTCTGATCCCAGAAATGACTTTCGCTGTGTGGGTTACACTGGTGATTCCTTCCCTCTATCCCAAGCTCGGCAAATCTTTCAGCCTCCTTTAAATCCTCAGAAACTTGTGCTCTTCAATCTGCGTTCTGCACATTGGACAATACAGTCAGCACTTTCTCTGCTTCAGGTGCAGGACTGGCTGCATCTATCTCTTGCTCATTGCTTCTCAGATGGTTGTCAATTTTTCAGGTTACCAAGTGGCGCTTTTTTGTATTTGGAAGATTTCAATGCAGCGTGAGATGGCAAATGGCACATTACATGGATTTATCTGTATTTTTCCAATTAGAATCTCTCCTTGCTTCATGGACACTTGCTGTATCACATTCAAGTAGCCATTCTTCTGTGAATCTTGCTGATCAGATCTCAGTACTCTTCCAATTCTGGCCTCTTTCGCAGTCCGATTTTCAACTCTTCACCACTGGCCCAATACCTTCAGCTCTCCTGGGCCATAAGCTCAGAAAATCCCTCCATACCACAAATTCAAAATCCACATTCAAAATCATGAGGGGTCTGGGAAGAGTAGATCAGGAGAAACTGTTCCCACTCATGTAGGGATCAAGAACGAGAAGGAACAGACTGAAAGTAATTAGCAGAAGAAGCAAAAGTAAAAATGAGGAGAGACTTTCTTGTGCAGCGAGTGATTAGGGTTTGGAATACACTGCCTGAGAGTGTGGTGGAAGCAGGTTCAATGGAAGCAATCAAAAAGAAATTAGATTGATAACTGAAAAGGAAGATTGTGCAGGGTTATGGGGAGAAAGTGGGGGAATGGTGGTGGGGACTTGCTCATTCAGAGAACCAGTGCAGACACACAATGGGCTAAATGGCCTCATGTAACAAATTCTGTGACAAACATTTCTACCTCTCTCTCCTCCTTTTGGACACTCTTTATAAACTAACTCTTTGGCTGAACTTATGGTCACTCCTCATCGTATCTCCTATTTGATGCAGTGTCAAATTTTTCTTGATAACGTTCCTTGGACCAAACTAGGACATTAAAAGTATTATACATTGCAACCAATTGTTCGATATATTTGACCATATTGGTCACATTGGCTGATCCCAATTCTGCCCTCAGCCAGAGTCCACATTCAGAGGGCAGAATTTTACAGCACTGTTTCATCTTGGACAGGGCTGTAACATGCAGTGAGACATTCTAAACCTCATTGACTTCAGCGGGAATGTGAAATCCCGCTGCTGTAAAATTTCGCCCATAGCCTTGTCAGCAGGACCCAATGGAAAGCAATCAGAGGCAATAATACTGGCTCATGTCTTCCCCTTTCCCAGGGCTAATTGTGGCGCCCCGACCACAGTCCCTATTTGGATCAAACCAGACTGAGCACAAGCCAAAAACTGCACCTGTGTTGGTCGGGGAAGGATGCGGTAGAGCTGAGCTCAAAATGAATAGCCGGTTGACCCTCACTGTGTCGGCTCACTGGAAGGCTAGACACTCTTGCAATCTGAACTACAGATAGCACCTCCAAAAGACCCCAAGAGGAGGGCAGATTTATACATAGGTCTGTTCTCAGCAGACTACAATACCATACTATCTGGTGTTATGTTCTTTGTAGAGACCAATAACTTTGTAAAAGAGATTCAAGCTGCCAGTTAATAGCTGAAAGAGTGACCCAGCAAGATTTCACGTTTTAAAGCTTTTACTGAGATAAATGACTGTCAAAACACTACTTTCTTTATCATAGGCAATTTACACTTTAAATTACAGGGAAGATGTTTCCCATTTAACTTGTAGCATGACCGAACATCTCCCACTAAGGTTATATTTATCGTTGTCCCTTAAGTACACAGTTCAACTTCCAGAAACCAGTCTAAAATTGTCAGCCCTCAATGGCTTGCTCCCTTTTCACTTTCTCAGTCAGTAAAACTTCTGATCCCATAAATGACTTGCATTGTGTGGGTCATACTGGCGATTCCTTCCCTCTATCCCAAGCTAGGCAAATCTTCCAGCCTCCTTTAAATCCTCAGAAACTTGTGCTCTTCAATCTGAGCACAAGCTTCCGCCCACATTCTGCATGCTCAACAGTACAGTCAGCAGTTTCTGTATATCAGGTGCATGACTAGCTGCATCTATCTCATGCTCATTGCTTCTCAGCTGGTTGTAGAATACACCAATTGTTGTCTGGCTATGATATATCCTTTGATTTGCAGGGATCCTGAAACCTGATCTCAAAAATAGTTTCCACTGCCTTCATCCCCATGACAACATGAAAGACTTTAACCTTTTATATGGAAAGAAAGGCTAATTAGCTACCTTTAAATCCAACTCCCTTTCATCTTGAAGTAAGCTGACCATTTACAGTGCAACTGTTTAAAGCAACACCTTTCTAGGACTTTAGGAGACTCAATGTCTACTCATGTTATATTCAGGGATTGCTGCAATTGTCTCCAACTGTAAATACCTCTCACCATCTTCTCAGTAAAACAATCTAATCCTTTCTTTGATGTCTAACAGTCAAACTACCTGGCCTTACTGTCAGGCAGACTATAGACCAGGTCACATAACCTCATTTTGTTTACCCTAAATTTACAGATCAGGTCCCAAAATATCTTATGATCTTATAAACCTCATAAATGCAACACCATGCCCAATCAACGCCATGGTATTTGACATGGTCTGGAGTTTAGCTCTGACTGTACTTGGTCCAGAAACCCCTAACCAACTAAACTTGCTCGAGAATCATACTTGAATTGCCTGAGCTAAGGCTGGCTTAGCTGTGAGGCAGAACATGCATCATCCTGGAAATACTGATATCTAATACAGTTCAAAAAGCCTATCGCACTGCTTTAAAATCATCTTATGTTTTATTCGCTGAGGAATAACTTGCCATGTTACAAAAAAAAAACACAATAAAGTACACTGGCTTGCTTGACCCTCAGTTCTTGCAATAAAGTAGGGATTATACATGATTTTGTATGTCATGCGTAGCTTAATACATGTCAAATCGTACAGCAGCAATTGAACCTTGAGTAGGGTAACTACACAAGGTAATGAACTGGCAGTGTGCCATGGTCTCGGATGAACACAAGAAGTCTAGTTTTCAGGGTCTTGCCAATAAAACCTTGATTCCCATGGCATTCCTTCCTCTGTACTTTGGAGTTTCTAATGCAAAAAAATCAGTGCAATTGTCAATAAGTCAATCTGTGCTGGGAGAAATAAGAGAAAGTGTGGAGATTGCTTCAAAGTATGGAGAAAGGAGAGTGAAATGTATCGCTGGCAGTGAGCATAAGGCCCAGACTTCAACACCAATTTCATGTGGCTTATGATATCAGAGAAATAAGGCTGGATCACTGCATTAAACTGGCTATCCAGGACCCGTTACTCAGTATAAGACGAAATCCACCCATTGGGAGAACGCTCCCAACACAGTATTCAAAAATCACTCAATCCATAATGGCAGTGCACTCACTGCTAAAAACCAGCGACTTCTGCTGCTTCCAGTCCAAAATGGGTGGGTTGTCAGTCAACTGGGTTAAAATGAGGCCCACAAGTTAAAATTTCTCGGGCCTCACTCCTGGAATTGTTTTTTCCTTCGTGCGTTCGTGGGATATGAGCATGACTGGCAAGACCAGCATTTATTGCCTTCAGAAGGTGATGGTGATCCGTCTTCTTGAATACAAGTTGAGTGGCTTGCTTGGTGATTTCAGGGGGCAGCTAAGAGCCAACAATATGGCCCTGAGTCTGGAGTCACATGCAGACCAGAACAGGCAAGGTCCTCAGATTTCCTTCCCCAATGGATATTCATGAACCAGGTGGGTTATTTTTCCAAAAATCTGGCAGTTTCGTGGCCAGCCTTACTGATACTAACCTTGTGATCCAGATTGATTGAGCCAGCTAAATTTAAATTCCCCAGCTGCCCTGAAGGGATTCGAACATGTGTCTCCCGATTTCTAGATCCATAACATGACCACTGCCAAGTTTCAGGCTCATCCTGCCGCTCATTGCCCACAATTGGCCAGGATTTAAAGTTCAGGCCTTGCTTTGCAAACTTGGTGGAGCACATCTGTGTTAATAGATTTATAAGTTCACAACGGCTGCTGTGCACACCAACTCATCCTCCATGTTTGCTACTGCACTGTAGCTATCCGTATTTTCCTCCATTTACCGGCCCCAAAATCACCGTATTTGATGTTAGTAAAACATTACGGGGTAGCGAGCGCCTAACACTGAGTTTCCTGAGACCCTGTCTCAGGCCATGTACCACTTAAAACCTTATCCAATCCTTTGTTATCTGCAAATGCCAGACATGCTCTCCGGATTGGCCCCTCATCTTCCATGCTTCATCAACTTAAGGTGTGCCAATGCTGTTGACCCAAAGCCCTGTGCAGGCCGATGGACACTGGGTCCCTGTCTGGAGGAGGTGTGATGTCCTCACCTGGAGTTCAGATCCTGGTGAGTGCAGACCACTGTTTTCAAGGGAGGTCAAAACCCCGAGGCTCAACGATCCAGGAAGGTCTGCGTTATTTGAGTCGCATGTTTGATAGGTTCTGGAGGTCTTCACGGGGTGGCAGGTCTGGATTGACTTCAACGCGGCCAGGGTCTTTCAGAGTTCTTGCTTTCCGGCGCACGTCGGAGGGTGGGATATGACACAGGACTGAAAGTCATTGTACAGACCCTGATATTCAGTTCACTTTGACCATGTCCAGCTCAATTTTCAACCATTCAGTTGTCAGTCTGAGTGAGGCAGTTGCACAACAGAGCAGGGACCTCAGGGTTCACAGGAGAAGCCATGAAGTGAAGCTTGCTATCATCAATAGAGGGCGGGATTTTACAGCCCTGTTTTGGCAGGGGCAGGGCCGTAAAATGCGGCAAGCCGTTCAGAAGTCCATTGACTTCGGCGGGATGGGAAGATCCCACCGGCAGGAGGGGCCCGTAAACTTCTGCCCATACACTTCGAAGTTGACTCAAGCTTCCCATGAAGCCATCAAGTGTCTTGAGTACAGTCTTCATCAGCAGCCTTCCCCACACTAAGAGCTGGACGAAGCATCCTAACTTATGCGGCAACTTGGCTTGGTTGGTCGCACTTTAATCAGGGAATTGTGAGCTCAGTTTCAAACCATCCTCAGCCATCTCTACAAAAACAGATGAAATGCAAGATTTGCCATCACAATAGTAGGTGCAGTCACCGTATGTGAAGCTGTTTGAGAAGCTATATCAATGCAAGTCCTCCATTAACCTTTCGCCCATGTGAAAAAGGCACTTGGAACAATTCTGTCAATTGGCTTCTGAATACTGAAAACGTCAATCAGGTCACATTGGCATCACCTCTGTCCCAGAGAAAATAAACCTAACTGCATTAACCTTTCCCCAGAACTTAACTCCACAACACCTCAAATCGTTTCTCTTATCCGTTTCTGTTCTATCTCGAGGGCTATGGTCACCTTAGGTGGCCAGGGAATGTACAATACCCCAGGCAGCACAACGCACAACACTCCAAGCAGCGCACAATACCTCAGGCAGTGCACAATACCCCAGGCAGCGCACAATACCCCAGGCAGCGCACAATACCTCAGGCAGCGCACAATACTCCAAGCAGCGCACAATACCCCAGGCATCGCACAATAACACAGGAAGTGCACAATACCTCAGGCAGTGCACAATACCCCAGGCAGCGCACAATACCCCAGGCAGCGTAAAATACCTCAGGCAGCGCACAATACCCCAGGCAGCGTAAAATACCTCAGGCAGTGCACAATACCCCAGGCAGCGTACAATACCCCAGGCAGCGTACAATACCCCAGGCAGTATACAATACCCCAGGCAGCGTACAATACCCCAGGCAGCGTACAATACCCCAGGCAGCGTACAATACCCCAGGCAGCGCACAATACCCCAGGCAGTATACAATACCCCAGGCAGCGCACAATACCCCTGGCAGTGCACAATACCTCAGGCAGCGCACAATACCTCAGGCAGCACACAATACCTCAGGCAGCACACAATACCCCAAGCAGCGCACAATACCCCAGGCAGTGCACAATAACACAGGCAGCGCACAATACCTCAGGCAGCGTACAAAACCCCAGGCACGCACAATAACACAGGCAGCGCACAATACCTCAGGCAGTGTACAATACTCCAAGCAGCGCACAATACCCCAGGCAGCGCACAATACCCCAGGCAACGCACAATACCCCTGGAAGTGCACAATACCCCAGGCAGTGCACAATACCCCAGGCAGTGCACAATAACACAGGCAGCGCACAATACCTCAGGCAGCGTACAATACCCCAAGCAGCGCACAATACCCCAGGCAGCGCACAATACCTCAGGCAGCGCACAATACCCCAAGCAGCGCACAATACCCCAGGCAGCACACAATACCCCAAGCAGCGCACAATACCTCAGGCAGCGCACAATACCCCAAGCAGCGCACAATACCTCAGGCAGCGCACAATACCCCAAGCAGCGCACAATACCCCAGGCAGCACACAATAACACCGGCAGCGCACAATGCCTCAGGCAGTGCACAATACCCCAGGCAGTGCACAATACCTCAGGCAGTGCACAATACCTCAGGCAGGGCACAATACCTCAGGCAGTGCACAATACCCCAAGCTGTGCACAATACCCCAAGCAGCGCACAATACCTCAGGCAGTGTACAATACCCCAGGCAGTGCACAATAACACAGGCAGCACACAATACCTCAGACAGCGTACAAAACCCCAGGCAGTGCAAAATAACACAGGCAGCACACAATACCCCAGACAGCGTACAAAACCCCAGGCAGCGCACAATAACACAGGCAATGCACAATACCTCAGACAGCGTACAAAACCCCAGGCAGCGCACAATAACACAGGCAGTGCACAATACCTCAAGCAGCGCACAATACCCCAGGCAGCGCACAATAACACAGGAAGTGCACAATACCTCAGGCAGTGCACAATACCCCAGGCAGCGCACAATACCCCAGGCAACGCACAATACTCCAAGCAGCGCACAATACTCCAGGCAGCGCACAATACCCCAGGCAGCGTAAAATACCTCAGGCAGTGCACAATACCCCAGGCAGCATACAATACCCCAGGCAGCGTACAATACCCCAGGCAGCGTACAATACCCCAGGCAGCGCACAATACCCCAGGCAGTATACAATACCCCAGGCAGCGCACAATACCCCTGGCAGTGCACAATACCCCAGGCAGCGCATAATACCTCAGGCAACGCACAATACCTCAGGCAGCGTACAAAACCCCAGGCACGCACAATAACATAGGCAGCGCACAATACCTCAGGCAGCGTACAAAACCCCAGGCACGCACAATAACACAGGCAGCGCACAATACCTCAGGCAGCGTACAATACCCCAGGCAGCGCACAATACCCCTAGCAGCACACAATACCTCAGGCAGGGCACAATACCTCAGGCAGGGCACAATACCCCAGGCAGCGCACAATACCTCAAGCAGGGCACTATACCTCAGGCCGCGTACAAT
This sequence comes from Carcharodon carcharias, assembly GCF_017639515.1. Lineage (NCBI taxonomy): Eukaryota > Metazoa > Chordata > Chondrichthyes > Lamniformes > Lamnidae > Carcharodon > Carcharodon carcharias. Next base: position 18,896,151 of record NC_054483.1, on the reverse strand, counting down.
ACCCCAGGCAGCGCACAATAACACAGGCAGTGCACAATACCCCAGGCAGTGCACAATCCCCCATGCAGCACACAATACCCCAGGCAATGCACAATACTCCAAACAGCACACAATACCGCAGGCAGTGCACAATACCCCAGGCAGCACAATACCCCAGGCAGCGCACAATACCTCAGGCAGCGTACAATACCCCAGGCAGTGCACAATACCCCAGGCAACGCACAATACTCCAAGCAGCGCACAATACCCCAGGCAGCGCACAATACCCCAGGCAGCGTAAAATACCTCAGGCAGTGCACAATACCCCAGGCAGCATACAATACCCCAGGCAGCGTACAATACCCCAGGCAGCGCACAATACCCCAGGCAGCGCACAATACCCCAGGCAGTGCACAATAGCACAGGCAGCGCACAATACCTCAGGCAGCGTACAATACCCCAAGCAGCGCACAATACCCCAGGCAGCGCACAATACCCCAGGCAGTGCACAATAACACAGGCAGTGCACAATACCTCAGGCAGCGTACAAAACCCCAGTCACGCACAATAACACAGGCAGCGCACAATACCTCAGGCAGTGCACAATACCTCAGGCAGCGCACAATACCCCAAGCAGCGCACAATACCCCAGGCAGTGCACAATACCTCAGGCAGGGCACAATACCCCAGGCAGCGCACAATATCCCAGGCAGCGCACAATACCCCAAGCAGCACACAATACCTCAGGCAGGGCACAATACCTCAGGCAGGGCACAATACCCCAGGCAGCGCACAATACCGCAAGCAGGGCACTATACCTCAGGCCGCGTACATTACCCCAGGCAGCGCACAATACCCCAGGCAGTGCATAATACCCCAGGCAGTGCACAATCCCCCAGGCAGCACACAATACCCCAGGCAGTGCACAATACCCCAGGCAGCACAATACCCCAGGCAGCGCACAATACCTCAGGCAGCGTACAATACCCCAGGCAGCGTACAATACCCCAGGCAGCGCACAATACCCCAGGCAGCGCACAATACCTCAGGCAGCATACAATACCCCAGGCAGCGTACAATACCCCAGGCAGAGCACAATACCCCAGGCAACGTACAATACCCCAGGCAGCGTACAATACCCCAGGCAGAGCACAATACCCCAGGCAGTGCACAATAACACAGGCAGCGCACAATACCTCAGGCAGTGCACAATACCCCAAGCAGCGCACAATAACACAGGCAGCGCACAATACCTCAGGCAGTGCACAACACCTCAGGCTGTGCACAATAACACAGGCAGCGCACAATACCTCAGGCAGTGCACAATACCCCAGGCGGTGCACAATACCCCAGGCAGCACACAATACCTCAGGCAGGGCACAATACCTCAGGCAGGGCACAATACCCCAGGGAGTGCACAATACCCCAGGCAGTGCACAATACCTCAGGCAGTGCACAATACCTCAGGCAGGGCACAATACCTCAGGCAGTGCACAATACCCCAAGCTGTGCACAATACCCCAAGCAGCGCACAATACCTCAGGCAGTGCACAATACCCCAGGCAGAGCACAATACCCCAGGCAGTGCACGATAACACAGGCAGCGCACAATACCTCAGGCAGTGCACAATACCCCAAGCAGTGCACAATAACACAGGCAGCGCACAATACCTCAGGCAGTGCACAATACCTCAGGCAGTGCACAATAACACAGGCAGCGCACAATACCTCAGGCAGTGCACAATACCCCAGGCAGCGCACAATACCCCAGGCAGCACACAATACCTCAGGCAGGGCACAATACCTCAGGCAGGGCACAATACCCCAGGGAGTGCACAATACCCCAGGCAGTGCACAATACCTCAGGCAGTGCACAATACCTCAGGCAGGGCACAATACCTCAGGCAGTGCACAATACCCCAAGCTGTGCACAATACCCCAAGCAGCGCACAATACCTCAGGCAGTGTACAATACCCCAGGCAGTGCACAATAACACAGGCAGCACACAATACCTCAGACAGCGTACAAAACCCCAGGCAGTGCACAATAACACAGGCAGCACACAATACCTCAGACAGCGTACAAAACCCCAGTCAGCGCACAATAACACAGGCAGTGCTCAATACCACAAGCAGCGGACAATACCCCAGGCAGCGCACAATATCCCAGGCAGCGCACAATACCTCAGGCAGTGCACAATACCCCAGGCAGCGCACAATACCCCAGGCAACGCACAATACTCCAAGCAGTGCACAATACCCCAGGCAGCGCACAATAGCCCAGGCAGCGTAAAATACCTCAGGCAGTGCACAATACCCCAGGCAGCATACAATACCCCAGGCAGCGTACAATACCCCAGGCAGCGTACAATACCCCAGGCAGCGCACAATACCCCTGGCAGTGCACAATACCCCAGGCAGCGCACAATACCTCAGGCAACACACAATACCTCAGGCAGCGTACAAAACACCAGGCACGCACAATAACACAGGCAGCGCACAATACCTCAGGCAGCGTACAATACCCCAAGCAGCGCACAATACCCCAGGCAGCGCACAATACCCCAGGCAGCGCACAATACCCCTGGCAGTGCACAATACCCCAAGCAGCACACAATACCCCAAGCAGCGCGCAATACCCCAGGCAGTGCACAATAACACAGGCAGCGCACAATACCTCAGGCAGCGTACAAAACCCCAGGCATGCACAATAACACAGGCAGCGCACAATACCTCAGGCAGCGTACAATACCCCAAGCAGTGCACAATACCCCAGGCAGCGCACAATACCTCAGGCAGCGCACAATACCCCAAGCAGCGCACAATACCTCAGGCAGGGCACAATACCTCAGGCAGGGCACAATACCCCAGGCAGCGCACAATACCCCAGGCAGCGCACAATACCCCAAGCAGCACGCAATACCTCAGGCAGGGCACAATACCTCAGGCAGGGCACAATACCCCAGGCAGCGCACAATACCTCAAGCAGGGCACTATACCTCAGGCCGCGTACAATACCCCAGGCAGCGCACAATACCCCAGGCAGTGCATAATACCCCAGGCAGTGCACAATCCCCCAGGCAGCACACAATACCCCAGGCAATGCACAATACTCCAAGCAGCACACAATACCCCAGGCAGTGCACAATACCCCAGGCAGCACAATACCCCAGGCAGCGCACAATACCTCAGGCAGTGTACAATACCCCAGGCAGCGTACAATACCCCAGGCAGCGCACAATACCCCAGGCAGCGCACAATACCTCAGGCAGCATACAATACCCCAGGCAGCGTACAATACCCAAGGCAGAGCACAATACCCCAGGCAGCGTACAATACCCCAGGCAGCGTACAATACCCCAGGCAGAGCACAATACCCCAGGCAGTGCACGATAACACAGGCAGCGCACAATACCTCAGGCAGTGCACAATACCCCAAGCAGCGCACAATAACACAGGCAGCGCACAATACCTCAGGCAGTGCACAATACTTCAGGCAGTGCACAATAACACAGGCAGCGCACAATACCTCAGGCAGTGCACAATACCTCAGGCAGTGCACAATAACACAGGCAGCGCACAATACCTCAGGCAGTGCACAATACCCCAAGCAGCGCACAATAACACAGGCAGCGCACAATACCTCAGGCAGCGCACAATACCTCAGGCAGTGCACAATACCTCAGGCAGTGCACAATAACACAGGCAGCGCACAATACCTCAGGCAGTGCACAATACCCCAGGCAGCACACAATACCCCAGGCAGCACACAATACCTCAGGCAGCACACAATACCTCAGGCAGCGCACAATACCTCAGGCAGCGTACAATACCCCAGGCAGCGTACAATACCCCAGGCAGCACACAATACCCCAGGCAGCGTACAATACCCCAGGCAGCGTACAATACCCCAGGCAGCACACAATACCCCAGGCAGTGTACAATACCCCAGGCAGCGTACAATACCCCAGGCAGCATACAATACCCCAGGCAGCACACAATACCCCAGGCAGCGTACAATACCCCAGGCAGCGCACAATACCCCAGGCAGCGCACAATACCTCAGGCAGCATACAATACCCCAGGCAGCGTACAATACCCCAGGCAGAGCACAATACCCCAGGCAGCGTACAATACCCCAGGCAGCGTACAATACCCCAGGCAGAGCACAATACCCCAGGCAGTGCACGATAACGCAGGCAGCGCACAATACCTCAGGCAGTGCACAATACCCCAAGCAGCGCACAATAACACAGGCAGCGCACAATACCTCAGGCAGTGTACAATACCCCAGGCAGCGTACAATACCCCAGGCAGCGTACAATACCCCAGGCAGCACACGATACCCTAGGCAGCGCACAATAACACAGGCAGCGCACAATACCTCAGGCAGTGTACAATACCCCTGGCAGCGTACACCAGGCAGCGCACAATACCCCAGGCAGCGCACAATACCCCAAGCAGCACACAATACCTCAGGCAGCGCACAATACCCCAGGCAGTGCACGATACCCCAAGCAGTGCACAATACCCCAGGCAGCACACAATACCCCAGGCAGCGTACAATACCCCAGGCAGTGCACAATACCTCAGGCAGTGCACAATACCTCAGGCAGTGCACAATAACACAGGCAGCGCACAATACCTCAGGCAGTGCACAATACCCCAAGCAGCGCACAATAACACAGGCAGCGCACAATACCTCAGGCAGCGCACAATACCTCAGGCAGTGCACAATACCTCAGGCAGTGCACAATAACACAGGCAGCGCACAATACCTCAGGCAGTGCACAATACCCCAGGCAGCACACAATACCCCAGGCAGCACACAATACCTCAGGCAGCACACAATACCTCAGGCAGCGCACAATACCTCAGGCAGCGCACAATACCCCAGGCAGTGCACAATACCCCAAGCAGTGCACAATACCCCAGGCAGCACACAATACCCCAGGCAGCGTACAATACCCCAGGCAGTGCACAATACCCCAAGCAGTGCACAATACCCCAGGCAGCACACAATACCCCAGGCAGCGCACAATACCCCAGGCAGCACACAATAACACAGGCAGCGCACAATACCTCAGGCAGCGCACAATACCTCAGGCAGTGCACAATACCTCAGGCAGTGCACAATAACACAGGCAGCGCACAATACCTCAGGCAGTGCACAATACACCAGGCAGCGCACAATACCCCAGGCAGCACACAATACCTCAGGCAGCGCACAATACCTCAGGCAGCGCACAATACCTCAGGCAGCGTACAATACCCCAGGCAGCGTACAATACCCCAGGCAGCACACAATACCCCAGGCAGCGTACAATACCCCAGGCAGTGTACAATACCCCAGGCAGCGTACAATACCCCAGGCAGCACACAATACCCCAGGCAGTGTACAATACCCCAGGCAGCGTACAATACCCCAGGCAGCGTACAATACCCCAGGCAACACACAATACCCCAGGCAGCGTACAATACCCCAGGCAGTGCACAATACCCCAGGCAGCGCACAATACCTCAGGCAGCATACAATACCCCAGGCAGCGTACAATACTCCAGGCAGAGCACAATACCCCAGGCAGCGTACAATACCCCAGGCAGCGTACAATACCCCAGGCAGAGCACAATACCCCAGGCAGTGCACGATAACACAGGCAGCGCACAATACCTCAGGCAGTGCACAATACCCCAAGCAGCGCACAATAACACAGGCAGCGCACAATACCTCAGGCAGTGCACAATACTTCAGGCAGTGCACAATAACACAGGCAGCGCACAATACCTCAGGCAGTGCACAATACCTCAGGCAGTGCACAATAACACAGGCAGGGCACAATACCTCAGGCAGTGCACAATACCTCAGGCAGTGCACAATACCCCAAGCAGCGCACAATAACACAGGCAGCGCACAATACCTCAGGCAGCGCACAATACCTCAGGCAGTGCACAATACCTCAGGCAGTGCACAATAACACAGGCAGTGCACAATACCTCAGGCAGTGCACAATACCCCAGGCAGCGCACAATACCCCAGGCAGCACACAATACCTCAGGCAGCGCACAATACCTCAGGCAGCGCACAATACCTCAGGCAGCGTACAATACCCCAGGCAGCGTACAATACCCCAGGCAGCGTACAATACCCCAGGCAGCGTACAATACCCCAGGCAGCACACAATACCCCAGGCAGTGTACAATACCCCAGGCAGCGTACAATATCCTAGGCAGCGTACAATACCCCAGGCAGCACACAATACCCCAGGCAGCGTACAATACCCCAGGCAGCACACGATACCCTAGGCAGCGCACAATAACACAGGCAGCGCACAATACCTCAGGCAGTGTACAATACCCCTGGCAGCGTACACCAGGCAGCGCACAATACCCCAGGCAGCGCACAATACCCCAAGCAGCACACAATACCTCAGGCAGCGCACAATACCCCAGGCAGCGTACAATACCTCAGGCAGCGTACAATACCCCAGGCAGCGTACAATACCCCAGGCAGCACACAATACCCCAGGCAGCGTACAATACCCCAGGCAGCACACAATACCCCAGGCAGCGCACAATAACACAGGCAGCGCACAATACCTCAGGCAGTGTACAATACCCCAGGCAGCGTACACCAGGCAGCACACAATACCTCAGGCAGCGCACAATACCCCAGGCAGTGCACAATACCCCAAGCAGTGCACAATACCCCAGGCAGCACACAATACCCCAGGCAGCGTACAATACCCCAGGCAGTGCACAATACCCCAAGCAGTGCACAATATCCCAGGCAGCACACAATACCCCAGGCAGCGCACAATACCCCAGGCAGCACACAATACCCCAAGCAGCGCACAATACCCCAGGCAGCGCACAATACCTCAGGCAGTGTACAATACCTCAGGCAGAGCACAATACCTCAGGCAGTGTACAATATCCCAGGCAGTGCACAATACCTCAGGCAGTGTACAATACCCCAGGCAGTGCACAATACCTCAGGCAGTGTACAATACCCCAGGCAGCGCACAATACCTCAGGCAGTGTACAATACCCCAGGCAGTGCACAATACCTCAGGCAGTGTACAATACCCCAGGCAGTGCACAATACCTCAGGCAGTGTACAATACCCCAGGCAGTGTACAATACCCCAGGCAGTGTACAATACCCCAGGCAGCGCACAATACCTCAGGCAGCGTACAATACCTCAGGCAGTGTACAATACCCCAGGCAGCGCACAATACCCCAGGCAGCGCACAATACCTCAGGCAGAACTTGACCAGCTCCTTCTGCAGGAACAATACCAACTTGGTTAATTCATCCTCTATCCCTCCATACATTGTGAGTGGTATCATTGCAGACCTTCTGCCTTTGAAGGTGATGGATTCTCAGCTCTGGAGGATATTCATTCAGCAATGTTCCCATGGCTTGCCTTGGCTGACTGCCTTGTTGCCTTATCCGAGGCCTCAGCCTGGCTTCTTTTCTTTAACTTGCTCTCAAAGCCCTCTGACTTCTATTGGGGTAGAGTGTCAAAGGCACTGTGACGCCCTGCATGCAGTGACTGTTCTTCCTGTTACAGATGATTTTTGTGGTACTGTTACATTTGGTCTGATTCCAGTTGTTGGGAGTCAGAGCTTTGACCATCTGACCCTGGACACTGGCACCAGTTTAAAGTTCCCTGAAATTTTGTACCAACTGTTTCTATGCAGACCATTGATACCTGGATACAAGCGATACCTCTGTACTTACCTTCCATCCCCTATGACTAACAGCAAGGATACTAAGGCGAAAAATGGCACAGATGGTTTCCCTGGAGCTGGCTGTCTTCACTGCCATTTCAGACACGTCAAGTGCATGGCCAGTGAAGGGTAGGAAATTAAGGCGGGTGAAAGATTGTAGCCGCCTCATGAAGGAGAGTGAAGAGAAACTTGCATTTAATATTGTGTCTTTCATTATACCTTTGAATGTCCCAAAGAGCTTTGCCACTGGTGGCCCTGACTTCAGCAGTCGAGTGCCAAAGCTCAGAGATCACACCGCTGCCCCCAAACCATGCCACCTCTCCGAGAGATTAATATTGCTCAGGACATGGAGGGGGGGGGATAACTCCCCTGCTCTGCTGCAAGGTCATGCATCTTTTACATCATCCTGTCGGGGGCACCCTGATTTACTGGCCCAGCCAAAAAAATAAAACAGCACCTCCAGCAATACAGCACTCCCTCGGTCGCGCACTGGAGTGTCAGCCTGGGTCTGAGACTCAGGCTCGGTAATGGGGCTTGAGCACACAATCTTCTGACTCTCATCCTCAAATATAAACGCAGTAAACCAGCAACTTGATATAGATTCCCACACCACCCGCCCCCTATTCCTCACCCCCCAGGAGACCATGACAAGCAAGATTTATCATATCTCTCAGAAGAATTTGAAATCGGGTTCACATATGTCAAGTCACCTTGAAGTGCAGCAATTACTACTGTGTGTGCAATCTCAGCAGCTATTTTGCACACAAGCAAGATGCCTCCGATTGCTATGCAACAGGATGGTTTATCCATTTTCAAATGGTGCTGGTTGACAGAGGAATGTGGCCCGACACACTGGGGGAAACTGAAATTCTTCAGTGGATAGAACCACAGGATACTTAACATCCACACAAACAGCCAGACAGGATCTTGGTCTATTAGCCCACCCAGATATTGTCTTTTTATAATGTTATAAAGGCATCAATCACTCACAAAAGATTGGGTAGACCTGTCGTGGGTTCATTTATTGAAGCTAGGTGCTTGAAAACAGATATGCATGGGTTTTAAGATTGAAGACATCAGCAGCAGGGCTGTGGGTTCAGTGATCTGCTCACAGGCCAAAGCGAAACTGACATTGGACCACATGACACACTTCCCTTCTGGCGATGGCATGCTGCTATCCCTTAAAGGCATATTCCAACAACAAAAAACAACTCTACCGTCAATGCTGCACTCTCGCAGCGGTGCAGCAGATTGTCACCCAAGGTCAACCGGGGCGGGGGCCTACACCTCTGGTTAGCGGGCTATGGGGTCTCAGCACCTGACAAAATGAATAACTAACGAATATTGTTCAACTTCAGAGCGCAGCAACACGGTTTTTACTGATGGAAAGCTTTTGCTAAAATGTAAGTAAGAAAATAGTCAGAATCTCCTGCAGAGCCGAGATCACGAAGGTTAATATGATTCCAAAATTTGGACGCATTGTCAAGGGCAGCTGCAAAATTCTAATGAACAGTTGAATGTGATGAGTCGCCCTGACAACAGTCTCCAAGTGAATCTTTTTTTTTTTGTTTGAAAAAGTGCCAGTTTCAGAAGCTGTGAAAGCATACTGCATAATCCCATGTATAGTTTACTGACTCCTATTTCAAAAGGCAGAGGATAAGGTGCTTCCTAGCAAGTTCAAATTGAAAAAAAAATATATACCAAGTACCGAGCCAGCAAGTCACCGCTCGGCTCGGCAGTCAGCATTTATTATTGCAGCAGCACTCGAGACACAGAGAGAAACAAAGTTAAACAGGACACTGGCCTTCGCCTTTTGCCTCTGACCTTTCCACCTGGCCGGACAGAAAGTAAAACCGTGAGGATTCCACGAATGCAAAAATAAAGGCAGGAAACGTCCGAAACGCTCGGCACCTGCGGCAGGAGAACGTCTCGTCAGAGCTGGAAAAATATCCCAGACATGACGGGCTTCAAGCCCAGAGGTTAGACGGGCCAAGAGGGAGAGGAGGAAGGGACAGAAAGGGGAAGGCCTGTGACAGGGTGGGTGACAGGAGAGGTTAAAATGACAAAAGGGAGGATGGTACGAGGCAGAAGGTGGGTCATAGTGGGGCAGTGAGGAAACCAAAGATAGGCCCAGAAGCGTTGTAAATGACACAAGTACAATCTTTGCAGACATTTTGCATCTTTGCATTTATTTGGTGCCTATCACAGCCCCAGGCCGTCCCAAAGCAATTTCAAACAAATGAAGTACTTTTTAAAGCACATTCACTCTTGTGATGTCAAAGGTGCAGCAGACAATTTCCACGTGGCAAACTCCCACAATCAGCAGTTTGATAATGATCAGATACCAGTTCCCCTGCTCCTCTTTGAAACAATGCCAAGGGATCTTTAATTTTGGGGGAGGGGGGGTCTTGTGGCACTTTCCGTTGAGTCAGAAAATAGGGGTTCAAGTCTCCACCCCATGGTTTGACAGCCATGGAAGATGCAGTCATAACCTGTCCAAACGGGATGGGTTGTCAACCTTCAAATCCTTCCAACGTGCCTAAGGCAGGCAGTAAGAGCCAGCCATGCTTGATGTGGAGCGGCATACCCTCAAGCCATAGACCCTGGTGACAGCCTAGTGACCTTCTCCAGGAAAAATAAGCAACGGAAAACGGACTTAAGCACGTGTTTTGTCTGCCTCATGCGTCTGGAGGCAAAGGAAGCCTTCTAAGTTGAAGTCTAAGTGCAGAATCGTCCCGTCGGCAGGCGGGAACAATATGGCGAGAAATTGGTTTCAGGCCGCTGTGAAACCAGTTTGCGATTGACCGTTCCAGCCGTCAATGGCGGGGTGTCTCTGCTGCTGCCTTACATTGGGAACCTAATTTCAATACTTCAGCATTTCATTGTAAGTCCTGCTCACTGGAATCATCCTCCCATGTCAAATTGACAGCCCACATTGGCGTGGCTTCAGATCGGCGTGCTTCAGGACTGCTTTTCAAAGGCGTGCATCTAGTGACCTGAACTTTGAGGGGGAAGGTGGGGGTGAGTGTACCCACCGCTGGCACAGCGCTCATGAACATCGCCCATAGGACATCCAGGAAGAGGCGCCGCACATTCATGGGGTCCATGGACACATTGCTTTTTCCTGTCTGGCTTTCAGTACGGTGCCAGGGCAAGGGCTTCAGTGCAGGTCAGGCTTGGAGAAGTGGGTGGGGGGGGGGGGGGGGTGCAGGGGAGCAATGCAACACAGACTGAAGGAAGTGCTCAAGCACATGCCAGTGTGGTGGGGGGAGGTGGGAGGAGGGAAGCACTTGGAAAAGCTTGTCAAAAGTGAGCATTCTTCTACAGCTGAGACCGTCCAGCAGCAGCTCCATTGACATGCTTGGAATGAGGCCTGTGAGGCTTTTCTGTCCACTCAAGCAACGCAAAAGCATAAAAGTGCCACAAAATGCTCCAGAACTTTTCATCCCTCGGGCGCAGGCTGCAAATTAACCTCCATTTTAGGGGCCAGCAGAACAATTGGCCAAACTGGGCAAGTTGTAGGATCTCCTTGCGAAAGATGGCCAAGGAGCAGTCACTGGTTGAGGTGCTCACAGCCCCTTGCAATATCTTTATTAAAGTTTGGACCAGTATCCATCATGGTTCAAGCTAACAGCCTCGCAGTGCGGGTTAGGAGAATGCCTGCGCCTGAGCTGAGAGCACAGCATGCAGTCCAGGGGCTGAAGCTGCTGCCGAGCGGTCAAGTGGAGTGGGACGGAGGTGGGTGGGGGTTCAGACAGCCAGTGAGTACACTACACACTGGCCATCCAAGTGGTGGTCAGCACTCTCTTGTGCGAATGGGCCTTCAGGCTTAACCATGAGAGGTTCTTAGTTCACCCATGTGTCTCCTCTCTTTCATGCTGCAGGAGAACATCAGGTTCATGGAGACTGGTGATTTAGTGGTACGCTTCATGGCTAATAGGGAGCAGAGAAGAAAAACAAGAAGGAGAAGAGAGCGGCGGAGGCACCTGACTCAGCAAAGGGAAGAGAACCTCCCTCAAGATGAAGGGGTGGCAGGGCCTGTTGTGCACACAGCTGAAGATCCACAGAGAGCTCTTGCTCCTAAGCACCTCGCTAGACCCAGGGTCTATCGACGGCACTTGTCATTCCTGCAGATGACTGAGAACAAGTGTCGCCGAAGACTGCGCATATCTAAGGAACTGGTCGGTCACATAAGCCAACTGACATCTCCGAGGGTCCAGACAGGCTGCAGGGTTGGCTCCTTGGGGACAAGGGCTATGCACAGAGGATGTCTTTACAGCGATCTCAGACTGCAGCAGAGCAACAGTATAACAAGGCTCATGCTGCGAGCCAGACTTTGGTGAAGCAAACGACAGGCATCTTGAAAAGGAGGTTCCGGTGCCTCGATGGGTCCAGTCGAGCACTGCAATACATACCTCCACGGGTGTTGAACGTCATCGTCACTTGCTGTGTGCTCCATAACCTGGCGCTGCAACGGGGGGAGGACCTGGCTGAGGAGGAGATGGCAGAGTGTCACATCTCCTCCGATGAGGAGGACGTCAAAGGGGATGATGGTGATGAGGCCCTCACACTGGCCAGACGAAGCTGGCGTACTCTGGAGGCCCTCATAGCCACTAGATTCGTGGAGAATGATGACGAGATGCAGTGAGGACAGTCCTGACACCCTCACCTTGCATCTGTGAACATTTGACTCCTCTGTGGCTGTTGGCAATGAACATATCCTCAGTGCTCAGGCTCATGTCATGGAGACACAGCAAAGGCCCTAATAGTCACTCGATTCCAGGAGGATGATGACGACATGCAGTGTGGACACTCCATCGATCTTCACAAAGTCTCTGTGAATGTCTGACTCCTGTCTGGCTGAGGGCAGCTCGCTTGCGCTCAAGCGAGACACAGCCGTGAAACTTTAAATGCACTTGATCCTTTGTCAGCCTTCAGCTCCTGGCTTCTTCAGGAGCACAGCATCACCGGGCACAAATGCTGAAGAGATGGGGGAGCCAGTCCCACCTTAAAGGTGCTGAGAGCAGACGGAGAGAATGACGGAACCCTGTGACACCTGCCCACGACATTCTGGCAGCAATGACCAGCACCATTGTAATTAACTTGGAATGCAGGACTAGTTTCCAGTAAGAAACAGTAAACTTTATTTACAAACTCCAGATGAGGCTACATGCTTGCTCCAAGACCAAGGTTAAAAAGCTCCGCCTCTAAGATTTCCCACGCTTATTCGTCTACACAGTCATATGATCCCCATAACAGTAAGGAATGGTTTAACTTACAATCATTACAACCATCGAGGTAACTCAGACTCAGCAGATTTCTATCCTCCAGCAGTCCCCCGAGTGGATCAGACAGTGCGATGTGCTCCCCAGGCTGTGACCCTGAGGCTACTCTAGAATGAGGTCCCACCGAAGTGTGCGTCTGTGTGCTGGTGTGATGGGTATTCAGCAAGGGTGTCATGAGATTCTTCTTCCGAGGTGTCTTCGGGACTTGAGTCGAGGACCTGGCTCGTGGGCCCCTTAGGTGCTGCTTCCCAGATGAAAGCAAACGGAGATGCCTGGCAGGAGCTTGCATCAAGACAGAAACAGTCCAGATCGTCACTGGCTAGCTGAATGACTCTATTTTCAAAAACTGTGAGGACCTTGATGATGGGCCTCCACCAGTCTGTAACCCTCCCTTCTTGTTGTGTGCCATGCATGTCCTGCATGAAGACAGATGAAGAGAGTATAAAGAGGGCACCTGCCAGGCCGGATGAGAAGGATGCCTGACATGTGTGGGTGCTGAGTGGTGCCATGGACAGGATGAGGACATGAACTGCAGGACAGATGAAGGTGCATGTGGGAGAGCGAATGATGGTGTCTCTTGAACTGGCAGTGTGAGAACCCTGTGGATGTGTGATGGGTTCGTGGGTGTGTGAGTTGAGAGTGATGAGAAGAGTGACTGCCTGTGGTGGAACGGAGGAGATCGTTCATCCTCTTTCAGCACCGGGTGGCTGTCCTCTTCTGCAGGGCATTGGTACTGACCACTGTTGCCACCATCTCCCATGCTGGATTGGTGACCTTGCTTGCTGGCCTTTGCCCAGAGCAGGGGTAGAGGACATCACAGCGGGCCTCCACAGCGACCAGTAGGTACCCGAGGGAGGTGTCATTAAATTTGGGGGCAGCATGTTTCCTCCAGTTTCCAATCTCTTGGCGTGAGCCAGCTCTGTGCAGGTGCACACTTTAACTGTGGCGCCTGGATTATTGAAGGGCTGAGGAGACGGCGGGGCAGAAGAATCAGAGACAGCCCAGCCCCGCCAGCGATCCGGAGTGTTTCCCGTGCAGGCATTATTAATGAGGCAGGACGCGACGGGAATGGGAGGGTGTGGCGTGAAAACCCGCCATTGCAGCTGGAGGGTAAAGCGACTTTTTACACGCCCGTTACCACACTTTGTGCAAATCTGGGATGATTCGCCTGAAGGTTTTGTTGGGTGTGCCTGAGAAAGCTGACCGATTTAAGGTCTGCGCCTCCGGCAGGGCAGCTCTCCTTCAGAGCTGCACGCTGCGAGTGCCAGCTTAAACCTTGGCGCTCAAGTCTCTGGGGTGAGACCTGAAGCCAAGTCTTCTGGCTCAGAGGTGAGGCATGGACAGTGTCAGAAAATGGCACAGTGGCTTTGATATGGTATAATGTGCCACATCTGGCTCCAGTGGTCCAAAGTTAAGCAGGAGGACAAATTAGCTTGGGTTCCCCGCTCCTGGTCATTGATTAACGATCCTATCTGCAGAGTTGAACCTGTGTGGATGCGCAGGGCTGGGACCCTCAATCAGGTCATTTCAGAAATATTCCCTGGTCAAGCCCTCTTTAGATACTAAAATAAAAGTGAAATACTGAGGATGCCGGAGATTCAAAACAAGAAAAGCAGAACGTGCTGGAAAAACCCAGCGGGTCTGGCAGCATCTGAGAGGATAGGAACAGAGTGAACGTTTCGAGTCCAATGTGACCCTTCATTTTCAGTCCTTTAGATACCCCACTGCCTCACGATCAGGTGTGAAGGAGACCCGCTCAGTTCACGATTGAGCAATGATATCTATGTCAGGCAATCCATTCGCTAACTCGCTCCAAAGTAAACTACGGTCCCACACAGAAACCACCTCAAGCCTTCGGTTAGATTCCAGCACATAAACCAGTCTGGTAGGAGAGCATCACTTCTACTGTGGAAACCACTTGAGCCCCCAGATTAGGTTCCAACCTTTGGCCGGCCTCTGAGCATCTATATTATTCGGCATGTAAACTCCCTGCTGGCTGTTTTACATTTAAGCCATCTTTTCCTGTTGCTGGTTGGAAGCATGGGAATTTGGTTGAGGTGCCAGGGAGTGACTGGCACTCATGCCACCACATCCCATCCCAGCAAGCCAGCAAATATGGGATGCAGGACCATTGGGAAAACTATTCATCGGTGCCTACGTACAAAATGATGCCCTTAACACTGACTGCAGCTGGTCAAAGGGTCAATTCTCCAAATGACAATGCACACAGGCAAGATGATTATCCATTTTATTCAGCCCGGACATGTAGCCAGAGAGAAGATGCTTATTTCAATCCCATTTATGGCATGCACTGAAGCAGGACATGGAATGTAATTTCCCCAGATGAGCTGTCAGTGATGATGCTTGGAGCATTCACCGTTCACAGGATGAGCCCTTTCAGCCTCACTATGTGAATCAGGAGCACCCTGCTCGTCGACTGGCTTTGCAATGTTCTATTCCAGTCATGTGGAAAGGAGGAATTATTATTTTCTGTTTTTTTTTGCCATGCTGATTTTTGTTTCTTGTCCAAAGCTAATTACGCCGAGCTTCTACGTGAGAGATTTATCCTCCCAATAACAGAGATGTTTACGATATAAATAGAACGTTCAACAATTACGCCGCATTTTGAGCAGATCAGGGCCATAAAATGTGAACTAGGTAAATAACGAGGATTCGGCTTCCTCCAGGTAAAGTGATGGCGGGGTTTTTACGTGTTTGTTCATATTAATGACACCAGGATAACTGTGCAAAAGGGGAAAAGCAAATGCAGGGCTGCACCTTGATAGTGTTCCCTTCAGATTGCTTTGACCCATAGTTTAATAATATTTGGAGGCTGTGAGGTGGTTTGGATTCTCAAGGCGTGTTAAGTCCACAGAACCAACAGCTCTTTTGGACAATGTTCGAGAACCCTATCTAGGCAGGTAAGTAATCCACACGCTTTAGTCGATAGCCAGGAACAAATTAAAAACAGTTTAACACAATTGCAGGAAGGGAAGTGGTAAGACTCGCACCGTTTGCCTTTCCTGTCACGGGGAGAGTTTCCACAAGAGGAAGATTGCACCCAAAAATTGCGCTGTGCAGAGTGTAGTTCAATTTTCTGCTAAAATGCATCTGCATAATTGCAAACATCAAATATTCCGTGAACCATCATAATAGGATAGCAGAGTAGAATGTAATGGTTTATTTTCTTTAGTTGTTCCATTAAAAAAAACTATTCCTTGATGTATTTAAGAGTGGGAACCTGCGGCTGTTTTACTGATGCAGCTCAACATGAGTATTTTTTAATAAGGGTATCCACTCATCCACCTGTGAATGACCTGATGTAAAATCACTGAAAATGACTTAAAGAGCTAAACTGAAACATTTACTAGCTTCAAGGGTGCACACGAGTCAGGTTCTTGGTAAATTAAAATAAATTTTGATCAGGAAAAGTTATAAAATTGTGCCTGCGAGCGCCTTGTGCGACTAAAAAAAAACAGGAGCAATTAAAGAAAAAACCTTCCCGATTTAGCACAACTGGCAGATTCCCACAAGATAGACCTGGGAGGCATGGCCAGTTTTGTGGGTGTGACGTGAATCCTGGCCAGCCTGATCTTAAGTCAGCGTAAAAGATAAATCAGCAAGTGGGTTAGTGGCACTACTCGTGCCTAAAATCCCCTTGATCGGCCGCGTGGGAACTTGGACACAAAAGCAGTGGAAACAGAAGGGAAGCTTGATCCTCTTATTTCTTTATTAATTTGGACGGACAGACACACACACACACACACACAGATATTAAGCCTATCCTTGTTGATAACTCAACACCACGATACAAATACTGCACAAATTCGACCTGTCGTATCTGCAATGGTTCTTTGAAAGGCCACTCGTGCTCAGTCCCAACGGTTTTCGTCTTTGCGATATTTACTTGGACTCGATATTCACTTCTACTCATCCAGCCTAAATGCCAGACCAACAGTCTGACAATTGAGAGAGGCAGTGAAGAGGCCGAGGGAGGTAGAACTGAGTGGTGAGGTAGAACTGAGTGCCATGAGCATACATATGAAAACATACGCTTTGTACTTTCGGCTGTTGTCAGTGAGGCACAGCATTTAAATGCGAAGTAGGGGGAGACCAAGGATAGATCATTGGGGGACACCGGGTGTAAAGAGAAGACATTGCATGTAATTCTGTGCCTACAACTGGATAGGTAAGAATGGAACCAGATGAAAGCAGCTGCATGATGGTGGAGGTTTGGTGTTGTCAATCCAGTCGAAAGATGTGGATAGGTCAAAAAGGACAAGGAGGCATAGTTTACCTTTGTCACAGCCCAGTAGAATGTCATTTGTGCCTTTGGTTAGAGCTGCTTTGGTACTGTGGAAATGGCAGAAATCCGATTCAGACATAAGAGATCCAGGGGAACTTGGACACAGATTTGGAAGGTGATAACACTTTCAAGGACTTTGGAGAGGAAAGGGGGGTTAGAGATGGGACAGCAGTTTGCAGGGATGGAGGGGTCAAAGGTTGCTGTTTTTGGGGAGGGACAGACATGAGAGAGAGAGAATCGTTAACAATAGCAGCCAACATGGGAACCAAGAGGAGAAGTTGGATGGTCAGCCATTTAGTGGGAATATAGTCAAGGGACCAGGAGGTTCGGTGTCATGCAAGGCCAGGGAGAGACATCATGGGCTCTGATGTTTCTCCTGGTTCCAGGTCCCTTATCCCCACACCAACCACCACCACCTTCCTCCCTGCCAAAACATCTCCCTCACATCCTTCAGGTGCCCAAAATTGGGAATTATTGTCATAGTAGAGTTGAACTGTTTTCTATAGGTTTTACAAAACATCTTGACTTTTGTACTCTATGCCTCTAAAACCCATTGATAGCTCAGGTTTCACTTTACAACCAGTGCTTTGTCAGGCAATTACACACAACTTGATCATTCATATTATGCAACCAGCTCCGCTTCTTTGAAGCTGGCCCTATATGATATCCGGACAGCAACATCCAAAAGACTTGAATCTCACAAGCACCTCAAACAACAATCCCATGTATAAATGAGAATATTCTGAACCAGTGGCATATTCTGTTGCCGCATGACTCCTAGTTCCACTTCCAAGTTTAAAAATGGGAAAATCTTCCAGTATATTAGCTCCAACCAAGTCACCTTGAATAACATACTATTTCTATCCACTCAAGTGGGCTTTGGTAACAGAAAAATTACACTTTGGATTTGGATACACTTTCTCATTTTAACTTGAAACTAACCAGACCTATTGCTGCCCAGCATGGAACATAGAGCAGGACAGCAGAGTACTACAGATGCTTAAAACCTCGAATATAAACAGAAAGTGCTGCAAGTACTTAGCAGGCCAAGCAGCTTCTGTGGAGAGGGAAACAGAATCAAAGCTTCGGGTCTGCGTTCCGCACTGGTCCTGACGAAGCATCACTGACCTCTGTTTCTCTCCGCACAGATGCCGCCAGACGTGTGAGATTTCCAACACTTGCTGTTTCCTTTGGAGCCTAAGTAAACTCCTTTTGCCAGCCCTGCAAAAAGCAATCAGACTTCATGTGAGCTTCTCATCCCCCTTCAGCAAGAAACCCAGCAGCAGCCTGCCTGGGATCTGGTTTCGCACAACGTTAGACGTGAAGGCTTGAAAAGGAAAGTTAAGGTATGAAGAAAACACAAGCAACTTACTGAGCAAAAGAAAATCACTGTCAAAGCAATAAATTGATAACTTCAATAAATGGGTGATTAATAAAAGTGACCATTAAAAAGTGCCAAGCAGCAGAGCTAACTAATAAAACCTTTTATGCCTTTTCACCTAAGTAACAAAAGTAGAGAGAGAGTGAGAGACTAGGCCCCAAATGCTGGCCATCAGGAAAGGGGGAAGGGACCAGGGCCGAGCTAAGGAGCTGGGTTTGAGCAGCATCGCAGTTGTATTCACTTCTGGTATCCCACACTCTTGAGCTGGTTTTGGCAGAATTCATATAAAAGTGGGGGTCAGAAGTGGGTTGTGTTTCAGCCTAGGCTTTCCTCTTCTCCCAGCCCAGTGTGTGGATAGGTTCCTGGGGAGGTGGGGGGGTGGGGAGGAGGACGGGGAGGGGGTGGATATGTGTGTGTGCGTGTCCCCGCAACGAGCAGCCTCCGTGTGTGTGTGTGTGCGTGTGTGTCCGGCTCACTCCCAGCTTCAGAGCTTTCTCTCTCTCTCTTACACACACTCACTCTCACAGACACACTCAGTTACTCCCTTTGCAGCTTTAGTGAAAAAGACCGAACTTCTCATTTTTCTCTCCCTAACACTGCCTTCTCAGCCTTCAGTGATGAATCTATAATACACCTTTTCTATTTTTTTTATGCTTTCTATTTAAGGGTGTTCAAAACTACACAGTAATCCCAAGTACAGTCTAATTACAGTCCTATAAAATTCTAAATTACCTCCTTTCTTCTGTATTCTGCACTAGTAGGCACACAAGGATTCATTATTTATATGGACCTGTGTACTTGTGCTCCATCTTTTTAAGGACCTTTATATCTGTAAAATAAGGTTCCTCTCCTCCATTTAACATCTTACAATTTTTGAGGTCTTGTAATTCCTTTTCCTATTCTTACATCCAAAATCTATCACTTCACATTTTTACCACTTTGAACTGCATCTGCCCAATCTCTGATCCTTTCTATATCCTATTCATCTTTGACCTGCCACGATCTTTCACAACCAGCATTCACTCACTCACCCCGTGGGCCCGGGACGTTTGGTGATTAAATATCGCTGAGGAGGCCGTAAAGGTCGCAAGATGTGTCTCCTGTCAGCCGTGTCGAACGCTCCTGCTGCCCCAGGCTTCGCTTTTTCTGCAGCTGTTGTTCCTCCCCCTGGCCTCCCCATCTTGACTCTTACAGCCCCTTAGTGGACCGGCACCTACGCGGGAGGGCAAGAGCAGAGCCCACTGCGACCCACATCACCGAGAATGCACCCTGGCTCTCAGTTGGGCTCTCTTGCTCCAGGACTTTCAGATCTCAAAGTGCAGGAATTCTGTCCCGGAATGGAGCATGACTCTTCGAATGACTCCTATGACGGTTCCGAAGAACATTCATATAGGACTGGAAAAGTGACCTCTGTTTCTCTCTCCAGGGATGCTGCCAGACCTGCTGAGTTTTTCCAGCACTCTCTGTCATGGCAACCTGCTGTGGATGCTGAAATAAGAGCAGAAAAAGCTGGAAATGCTCAGCAAGTCTTGCAGCGTCTTTGGAGAGCGAAACGGAGTTAACGTTTCAGGTCAACCACCCTTTCAGTGGAACTGGGCAAAGTTAGAAATGTTATGGAAAGCGACTGGTGGGGGGGGGGGGGGGGCGGTGGTGTTGGTGGGGGAAAGTGGGAGTTGGGGAGGGCAGGTCTGTGGTCGGATTGGAGATAGGGGGCGAGTAAATGACATAAGGTTTGGTGGGTGCAAGGTCAAAGGTCGTGGTAATGCGACAAGGAAAGAAACAAAACATGCGCCAGGAGGAGGTGTGAATGACTGCGGTCCAAAAACAGATAAAAGGAAAACAAGACAGCGCCATCAACCAAAAGCTGCAAAGCAACGAAGGCAGAGCGAATTTCTGAACTCAGTATTTAGTCCGGAAGGCTCATGCAAAGGTATTATTTTGCTGAGAATTAGTTTTAAAAGCCCAGTCTTAGTGAGAAGTTGGTTTGTACACATGGGCGGACTACCCTTCGAGATGACTGCATCACTAAGTACTACTTGAGCATCTGGAAGAGTATTGTCATGGCAGTGCACATGTGGAGCGGCGAGAGCTGTTTCTCAATGCAAAATAACGCTCTCGATGCTGCTGATGAAATGGCTGTTCACCAAGCTGTAAGGTAGAGGAAAAGGGTGATATTTCTGAAGGAAGCAGGACCAGAAGTGTTTGAAGCAACCAAAAGTTTGGTCCCCCCCCCCCCCCCCACCCCACACTCCCACCCTACTAAGCCAAAAACATGCCACTGTCGGACATTTCGTGTCAGCTTGAACAGCACTACAGTCCCAAGCCATTGGAGATTGCGGAAAGCTATCGGTGCGGAACCAGGAATCAGTAGGCCAGTGAGGACATTGGAGAGTTGATCGTGGCTTTGAAAAAGCTCATTGCGATTTTGGAGAACTTCAAGAGAGAGCATCGCGGGGCAGGTGTGCAGCTTAGAAAGTGAAGTGACATTCGCACTAAGTTGTTGACATTGCCAAGGTTACCTCTTGGCACAGCTTGCCAAACAGCGTTGTCCATGGGACACCACGGGATGTGACTGAAGAGAAGTCCGAGTTAACAAATGCTGAAGTAAACGAGCTGCAGTTGAATAAGCAGAAGGCCTGAACAACAGCAGTTAGTAGCAGCAGAGCTACTAAAAAAGTCCTGTTACCTTGCTTAGACCAACATTGGGCACAGAATTGCCCATTTGTGAGGGCAGAGTGCTACAGCTGCAAAATCAACGGTCACCTTGCCAAGGAATCTCAAAAGAATACCACAGAGAAAACGCAGTCACTGCACACAGTTGTTGAACAGCAGCAGGTCATTGAGGGGCCAGTTGATCCGAAGCATAAGGATGTCCGGTGGAGACAGAGACCAAGTAGTGTTGGATGGAGCTCCGGTAAACATGGAGGCTGACATGGTTGCATCAATCAGCAAGATGCCTGAATCACTATACTGTCAGAAGTTGAGCCAGCATCAACTGGAGAAATCACGCGTAGGAGATCCAGAGGAACGCGAGGCCAGTTTATTGCCAACCTCGGCCAGTACTATATGCTCCAAAAGGGAAAGTAGAACAAGAACTGAAAAGGTTCGAGATTGAGAACTTTACCTCGAAAGTAGAACAGTGTAATTGGGCTGCTGCCATAGTGGTAGTACCAAAGAGATGGGCAATAAATGCTGACCCAGCCAGCGAGGCCCACGTCCCGTGAATGAATTAAAAAAAGTCAGATGGCAGTAGAAGAGTCTTATGGACTCGAAACATTAACTGCTGCCAGTACTGCTGAGTTTTTTCAGCATTTTTTTTTCCTTTATTACGGAAGATATATGATTGGATAGTTCTTGGGGCATAGCCTCAAAAGCTTGGAACATTCCCAGTGAAGTTAGACCAAGAGGGACACTGAGCCCAACAGGTCAAACGTATATGCGAGTACGCAAAGTGTGGAATGAGCCATGCCTACTACCCAAAGGAAAATAATGGGTAATGAGGTTCTTATTTATACTTTGTGAACAGCTGCTTTCATCCTGACTGTACTAAGTCTCAGTTTCAAAATATTGACATACCAAAGGAGCTTCAAATAATTTCTTGCAATAGTCTTTCTGGTAACAGATGCTGCAAATCTATTGCCCTTATTCCATAGTATCCCATTAAATCTACTGCCTTTAAACCTTAAAAAGTAAAATTTTAAATTTTATGTCGGAATTTTCATTTTATTACTAAGTTCCAATTGAACCGGCTGGTTTTTAAATCCTTCATCATTGCGAACTATTTACCTGAATCTTCAAGTTAATCATAACTTTTCGAACAATGCTTTTGTTCTTCATGAAAATAAATTGCATCTGTCGAATTCTGATTGTTGATTTTGGTTTCACTTGTGGAAAGGAGACAATAGCAACTCGGCTAGGTGTCAGAAATGTCTATCCTTTTCTGGCAAATGTCGCTTTGGAGATACTGTCACTGCTTTGGCGATACCGGTTCTTGATAGATGCAGACAGACACATGCATACACACTGATATGCCAAGCACAAATCCTGATGTTCCTCCAGCCATGTTCCTAGTCCTGGTCTGTTAGTCACTTAAACATCCATCGTCCATGTTCTTAGAGCCTGTCAGTCATTAAGGAGAACCTGCCAACTGTACTCTCTGTTTCCATCACTCAGTCATTCCTGTGGTCCCAGTCCATCAAGCAGCCAACAGGCACACCATCATCAATCTCAGTCAATTGGAGACATGCCTTTGTGTTCCTAATCTAGTTCTTAAGTCAGTCCTCACCTCTCCTCTAATGCCTTAGTTCAAGGACTAGCTCATCATGAAGTCCTGTTCTAAACACAGCAATCTATCAATATCTGTTAGCATCAAAACAAGACGTAGGTTTGGATTGATCCAACAGGCCGGAGGTGCAGAAGGGGCTTTATACAAAGAATGAGGAGTTCCAATGGGAGTCGAGTGGAAATCTTTCAGTCAAAAGGTAATAGAGTTATGGGACATGTTACCAGGAAGGTGTGCGGAGTAATGGATTCAAGTGACAATTAGATGCATTTCTGATAGGCTTATTAGACTAATGACTTCCTTCTCTTTGAAATATATTAACCTCAATAAATATCCTCTACTATCAGCCATGGATCAGTTGGTAGCACACTTGCCTTGCTTTGATCCCTACTCTAGGATAAATTAGGCTAAAGCAGCAATAGGATCCTTCAATCAATCTCAGAGATGCCTGGACCAAGGGAAAGAAAGCCAGCCAAGATTCCTGCTCCTTGCCTGTTGTCCAGTCACCCCCATTGCACATGGGGTGAGAGCAGGCAGGCTCACTTCAGGAATCTTCAACAATTAAAGTGTCATGCGAATTATTTTACTGTTGTGTAACCTGAGATGAACAGGCACAGATTCACAGAGTTCTTACACCACAGAAGGAGGCCATTCAGCCCACCGTGTATGTGTCAGTTCTCGGTAGGAGCAGCTCCCTCGTGCTACTCCCCGCCTCCCCCCACCACATATTACCAACTGTCCTAAGGAAGGACATACATGCCTTCAAGTGTGGGGCATCAACAAAGACTCCTGAGATGAGGAAATTGTCCTGGGAGGAGAGTTTGAGTTCATTCCCTGGAATTCAGAAGAATTAGAGGTGGATCCCATTGAAACACACACAATTTTTGAAACACTTGACAGGTTAGATGCTGGGGAAATGTTTCCCCTGACTGGCAGGTCTAGAAGTTGGAGTCACATTCTCAGACTAAGGGGTCAGCTCTTCAGGAATAAGATTAGGAGAATTGCCTTGACTCAGCCTGGAGAGTTCTGATCCTTTGCAATTCTCTACTCTAGAGAGCTGTGGGCGCTCAGCCATTGATTAGATTTAAGGCTGAGAATGACACGATCTTTGGGTATTAAAGGGAATTAAGGAATACAGGAATAGTGTAGAAAGATGTAGTTGAGGTAAATGATCAGCAATGAATGTTAGAGCAGTCCAGAGGGCCTGAATATGCTTCTGTTTCTGGTCGTTATGCTCTTTGCTTTTTAGTCAATTTTTTCTTCTGATCCTACTTTCCACATCTTATTCATTTTCTCTCTTTCTAATTTTGGAGGCTGCAAGGTTGTTACGGACACTGGGTGGATCTGGCAAAGCCCAACAAAAGAAACCCAGATAAATGCCAAGGTTCCACATTGCAATTCACATTCACAAGAAATCAGGCCAAGTGGATGGGAGATCACAAATTTCCACATCAAACTTGAAACACTGGTGGGTCCCTTGTGCATTAAGTATACAGACTGACTTCAATGAAACGCCAATTGTTCAAAGCAGGAGAGAAGATGGGTGGATCAGTACCTGTAAGACATGAATGTGAATAGCTCGCAGGAGGGAGGGAGGACTGAAGAAGGAGCTGAGTGTGTTAAATTCAGCTTTCAGCAAACTGAGGGAGAGGTAATGTGGTGTAATTGGAGCTTAAGAGTATGAAGAAGGAATTCCATAATATCTGACTGCAACCCACAAGCTACCTTGCTGGAGACACAAAGTAAGATTCACTGTCCACAGGAGGAATCAGTTTGAAGTTGAACTTAATCACTTAGCAATCAGCTCAGGTTGTTACTGGTGGAGGCCCGAAACAGATCACCTTATTTTCAATCACCCCGATCTGAGATTTTGAAATAAAAGCTCAGAAAATAGTAGAAATCTCCAACAGGTCCAACACCTTTTCGAAAAAGAGAGGAGTTAATCCTTTGGGTCCTCGCCAGCATCTTATATTTTTCATATGCGATTGGATGTACTCTGTATTGACAGGATTTTCTGAGGGTTTTTTTTATGTAATTAATCAGCCTGTGCTTGCTATAGTGCTCTTCTTGGAGTGAATAGTTCAGTTGCTTCTGCCCAGCAACAGACCATGTTATACTTGGTGGCTTCTCTCAGACACAGTTAGTACAAAAATGGGAGTTGGCCGCAGTAGATAGCCCTAAAGTATAAATACTGTGTAGAGCAATTAATTGCCTTGACCTGCAGCTTAAGTGCTTCATTAATTGAAAAGCTACTCCCTGTCTTGAAAGATTGAAGTGACTACTTAAGCGTCCTTCAAGAACTATGCACACAACTTTATTGGCGACAGTCCAGCCATATTTTCCTTGCCACTAGAATTGGTATGAACACAAAACAAGATCCAATTTTTGTACTTACACACTTGCACCTGCCAAAATGAGCAACAGGAGGAATAAGATATTCCTACAAATAAGCAAATGCATTTTGTGAAGCTCAAAATGGTCAGAATCTTGACACAGTTTTGACAACAAACTCAAACTATTGGCTCATAAAGACTTGCATTTATATTGCACAACCTTCGCAACTTTAGGACACCCCAAAGTGCTTTACAGCCAATGAAATGCTTTTGAAGTTGTGGTAATGTAGGAACAACAGCAGCCAATTTGCACACAGCAAGCTCCCAGGAAAAGCAACACGATAATGATCAGAAAATCGATTTTAGTGATGCGGTGATTGAGGAATAAATATTGGCCAGCCCGCCAGGGAGAAATCCTTTGCTCTTCTTTGAAATAGTGCTAGGGGCCCTTTTACTTCCAACTGGGAGAGCAGCATGCACCTTGGGTTAAACATTTCATCCAAAAAAAAATATTTTCAACCTTGCAGCATGATCTCAGTGCTGTGCACTGAAGTTTCTGCCAAGGTCTTGATGCTCAAGTCTCGAGTGGGACTTGAATCCATAACCTTCTCGCACTGTCACTGGTTTTCAAGAAACAGGTGCCAATAACTGCTCCCTGAGTGTGATACCCCTTGAAGGAGAGGTTGGGGAAATGGGTGGTGGCGGGGTCTGCATTTTTATGCTTGGCTGCGGCTCCAAGGTGATTAGAAATGGGGGTGTCTGACAGTACGAACCACTGTACAATCTCAACCGGGGTGGGGAGGAAAATAAATGTTTCAGAAAGTCTCTCGCCGCCCAGGGTGTACTTGGTGTTCTGCCGATAGTCGAAGCTCGCTCGCACAGCACTGATTCTCGGTCAGAGTTTGGGCACACTGTTGAGGCCTTCTCAGGTCCATGTTAGCTGTGGGGGGGGGGGGGGGGGGGGGGGGGGGGGGGGGGGGGGGTGGGGGGGGGGGGGCGGTGGGTGGGGAGGTGGTGGGGGTGGAACCACCAACCTGTAATACTGCAGGAAGCCAGAAACACAGCACCTTCAGTGTCCTGGAATGTTGTACAGAGATGCCCAAAGCAGGAGGATTTAGCAAGAAACAGAATTCTGCTGTCAATCGTCCTTCAATTGCCAGCCAGTGAAGAATTCTTCATCCTCCAGCCAGGGGAAGCCTCTGCCCAGCATCTACCTGAACAAAACACTTAACAATTGTTTACCTTTCAATGAGATCATGTCACTCACCTTCCCTACCTCCATTCTGCAATCCACAGGCCTTAAAAATCTTGAACTGGGCATCAGAAAATCTAGCTGTCACTTATTTTTTCTTTAATTTCACATTTTTTACAATCTATTCTCTATTCTCAGGGTGTGGACATCATTGTTTCACCAGATTAATTCCTGAGATGAGGGGATGGTCTTGTGATGAGAGATTGGGTGGACTAGGCCTATATTCTCTAGAGTTTTGAAGATTGAGAGCGAATCTCATCGCAATTAATTTCGACACGCTAAGGAGCCACAGAGGAGGAAGAGTGGCCTGACTGGTGTGTTTGTGCCTTAGGTAAAAAAGAGAATTAATCGCAAAAGTTATACCAATTAAATGGTGATCTAGCATCAAGTGGGGATCAAGCATATCGCAGCAGGACTGTGTTTCAAACTCTGCAAACTGTCAGGGCCACTTCATATTGATGGTACTGGGAAAGCCTGACACACAAGGTCACCACTGGCCAGTGGGAAGAGCTCGGCACAGGGTAAGTGAAGACAATATTTCTACGTAGGACTGATGGGGTTGATCTTGACCATGTGATCGTGGAAAACCACTGATACTGGGTCATCAGCCTGCTTTACATCTCTCCCAACTTTTATTTCCATTGATTTCAAAAGCTTCACTTCAGAAAGTCAAGATCTGTCCCATTCTCTCTTCGCCACCCCTTTCTTTCCTATGTTATTCTCTGAAGGTCTCCATTCTTTTTATATCACTGTGAACCACCTGTAACTTGATGCTGGGTATCCATTGTTCGATGTCCAGCTGAACCCTTGGATTAGATTTCAATCCATAACTCACTCCCAGATATCCATCATTCCACATGAAGTCCACCCTCGATTAGATCCCAGCCTGTTAATCACTTGCGGATACCCATGGTTCTATATATAAATCGTTGGAACCCCTCAGTTAAATTCTGCTAGTATTTCATTCTTGGGCATTTGGGAGAAGCTGTGGCATAGTGGCATTTTCACTGGACTGGTATTCTAGAGTCCCAGGGTAATGCTCTGGGGACCTCAGTTCAAACCCCGCCATGGCAGATAGTGAAATTTGAAATCAATAAAAATCCAGAATTAAAAGTCATCCTGATGATAATAAAACCATTGTCGATTGATGTAAAAACCAGTCTGGTTCGCTGATGCCCTTTAGGGAAGGAAATCTGCTGTCCTTACCTGGCCTACTCCAGACCCACAGCAACGTGTTTGACTCTTAAATGTCCTCTGTTTAAAAAAAGGGGAAATTCAGGGATGGGTAAGCAATGAATGAATTTTTAAAAAAATCATTATTCCATATGTAAATCAGATATCTGTTACTCTGTATATAAATCATCAAGAACACGCCGTTAAATTCCAGCCACGACCTCATTCCATGGTGCCTGTGACTCAATGTTTCAAGGATCTGAACTCCCCGATTTAATTCCTGCCTGTAACTCACTGCTGCTCAGCATGCTGCATCATTTCTTATGCCGAGACTGCTGTTGTTCAATTCATTCCGACAGGAGTCAGGAGTCTGTCCTGTACAGAGCTGTCCCATTTCGACAATCAGAGGGGCTGTGGGGGTGGAGGGGTGAGGCGTGTGGTGGTGGGGCAAGAAAGAAGATTAAAGCTTCAGCTGAAATACTTAATTCAACACAGCACCAAAAAGAAAACAGCTTTATTAAAAACCCTTAAGGGCAAAATACTGGATAGATGATATGAGATAACTAATTAAATGTCACGTTCGGTAGATTAAGCTGATGTGAATATAAATTTTCTCATTACATTTTATATTTGTCTTGGGATCCAAGTGGCACTGGTAAGGTTATATTTATTGCCCATCCCTCGTTGCTCTGAGCAGGAAGACATAGGCTATCTGCGGTGAACCAGTGTCACTCCTCTGGCGATTGTACTGAGATGCAAGTTCCAAGTCAGCAACCTGCCACCTGGTGCTGACAGCGGAATGATGCCCAAGTCAGGGTTTGGAGGGCAACTCAAGCAGGCAGCGAGAGATGATGGTGGCCCTACAACGTTGCTGCTCTCAACCTTCATGGGTGGTCGCGACGGCATGGGAAGGGCTATCAAAAGTAACCTTGCTGAGTTGCAGCAGTCACACTGGTAGATGGTAGAAAGTGCAGCCGCAATGCCCAGGGTGAAGTAGAAGGTAGCGACCGAGTCCAGTGGCAGGGGGGGTCGTTGGGGGGCGGGGGGGGGTGGGTTGGGGGGGAACACCAATCAAGCAAACAGCTCGGTCCTGGAGGGTAACGCATCTCTTGAGTGTTTTAAGACCTCATTCAAAAACAGCAGCCTCTTACCTCCTAATGTTTGAATTTTCACGATGGTGGGGGGGGGGGGTGGCTGTTGCTCGTTCGCACTTTCTTGTTGCAAATTCCTTCACGTGAACGAACAAAACTCGTTGAGTTAGGAGGAAAGAAGTGGAGCAATATTTTTCCGCCTGCGTTCAAACATTTCCATCAGAATTCATGCCTTAAGCACTAATGCGTAAGTCGACAGGCCAGATAAATGGCCTTTGTCCATTTAGCCAATTATAGAGATTTGCCACATGATCCATGGCTCAATGTCGACTGGCAAAAATGTTTCCACAAATACAAGGTTAGGAAATTGATACACTATTTGCAAATTATTAAAATAGAAATTGCAACTCTTTCAAAGAAAGAGTCATTTCTCAAAAGGGAGCACAACATCAACACTCCACTGTGATAAAAGCAAAATACTGTGGTTGCTGGAAATCTGAAATAAAAACAGAAAATGCTGGAAAAGCTCAGCAGGTCTGGCAGCATCTGTGGAGAGAAACACGTATGACTCTTCTTCAGGGTTCTGTTTCTCTGTTAACTGTTTCTCTCTCCGCACAGGTGCTGCCAGGTCTGCTGAGTTTTTCCAGCATTTTCTGTTTTTATATCAACACTCCACGTTCCTCCAACTCGCACATTCCTTACGGTATGCAACTCATGTTAGATTCAATGACTTGTCAGCTTTCCTCTCCAACTTCCTCAGATCTCTTGGCTGTGAGCGTGGTGGCTGACCTCAGATGGGACAGAAATATTGGTGCTTTAGTCGGCTGCCCTGTATCTGTTTTGAGGAAGGGAACACCGCCTGGGGATCCCACTCCTGATTGCTCCTAAGTGGTCCTAACTGGAAGGTTGGGCTTGAGACGAGGACATTACTCAGACTTGTAAACCAGGGTCTTAGGCTGATGCTTTGATGATATGGGTTCAAATCCCACATGGCAGCTGATGGAATTTAAATTCAATTACCAAAGGTAGAATACGAAGTGAGTCTCAGTAACGGTGACTCATGGCAACTCTCATCAATGGTTGTCCAAACCCGTCTGGCTCACTAATGTCCCTTTAGGGAAGGAAATCTGCCACCCTTTACCCGGCCTGGCCTACATGCGAGACCGGACACACAACAATGTGGTTGACTCTT
Organism: Carcharodon carcharias; assembly: GCF_017639515.1. Taxonomy (NCBI): domain Eukaryota; kingdom Metazoa; phylum Chordata; class Chondrichthyes; order Lamniformes; family Lamnidae; genus Carcharodon; species Carcharodon carcharias. The sequence goes on along the minus strand of NC_054483.1, from coordinate 18,866,144 downwards.
AACTGCCCTCTGAAATGGTCGAGCAAGGCACTCAGTTCAAGGGCAAGTAGGGTCGGGCAACAAATGCTGGCCTTTGGACCCATGTCCCATGAAAGAATATAAATAAAGTTAGTTGGTGTGTCTGTGAACTTCCCCCCCCCAAGATGTGGCAACCACCTCATTGCCCACTTTTGTGAATGAGGGAGGAATGGTTTGACGGTTTAACCAGAGCTGCATGCCTCCCTGGAACCACGGGAGCAGTTTGAGTCGATGCCTTTTGGGAAAGGAAGGAGGGAATAAAACCGGAGGACGATAAAAACTCTCTGAAGAAAATGCTTCCTTATAGTGAGGCAGAGCAAATAGACCAACATGAATGCTAACAATTTGAGACCCTTGTTCCCACAAAAGAAACTATGTTCTATAAATTATTCATTCAAACGACAAGGCCTTGAGGTAAACACATCCCTATGGCCCAAATTGTTTAGCAACTTGTCAAAGGTAAAGTGAGTCATGACAAGAAACATGGATTCGAGGAATAATACAGCTGACAGCTTAAGATTTCTTTCACTGTCTACTGGTACATTCCAAGTCTGGAGTATGTGCACATGAATACCATTTTGTTTTTGCTTAATGGGATAACCATTTCACATCACTCTTAAGCACTAGCTGAAATACTCAATTAATTTGCTGTGTTGCAAAACTTCCTCCAAGTTAATGTAACTTCTTTTCTCTGAAGTGCTCTCTGAATTCAAAATTCAATTGGGATCATTTGTAGTGGATTACCTACAGAATTGGGATGGTAAATGTACTTTTGAATATTTAAAGGTCATCAGCGTTCCAATTGTGGCATCTGAAGACCGACCTAATAGTTTAAAACCAATTATAAAAAGGGATATTTAATTGGCCCACTAAAATTATAGAGCAAATTTCCATTTATATCATGTCTTATCTTCTTTCTCAGAAATGCCTCAGAGGTATTCATAAGAATATGTGAACAAGGACCAAGAGTAGGCCATTCAGCCCCTCGAGCCTGCTCCGCCATTCAATAAGATCATGGCTGATCTGATAGTAACCTCAAGTCTGCATCCCACCTATCCGATAACCTATCAATCCCTTGATTACCAAGAACCTAATCACCTCTGCCTTAAAAGTATTTAAAGACTCTCTTCCAGAAAAGGCGCTGGAAGCAGATTTCCAAAGACTCACGACATTCTGAGAGAAAATTTTTCACCTCACCTCAGCTTTAAATGGGCGACCACTTATTTTTAAACAGTAACCTCAGTTCTAGATTCTCCCACAAGACAAAACATCCTCTCCACATCCATTCTGTCAAGACCCCTCAGGATCTTATGTTTCAATCAAATCGCCTCTTACTCTTCTAAACTCCAGTGGATACAAGCCTAGCCTGTCCAGCCTTTCCACATAAGACACTCCCCATTCCAAGACTGGTATACATTCTCTGAACTGTTTCCAATGCATTTACATCCTTCATTAAATAAGGTGACCATTACTGTACACAGTACTCCAGATGTGGTCTCACTAGTGCTCTTTATAACTGAAGAATAACCGCCCTACTTTTGTATTCAATTCCCCTTGTAATAAATGATAACATTCTATTAGCCCTCCTAAACACTTGCTGTACCTGCATACTAGCCTTTTGTGATTCATACACGAAGACACCCCAGTCCCTCTGCATCTCAGAGCTCTGCGATCTCTCACCATTTAGATAATATGCTTCTCTTTTAGTCTTCCTGCCAAAATGGACAGTTTCACATTTTCCCACATTATTCTCCATTTGCCAGATCTTTGCCCACTCACTTAACCTATCTATCTTTCTGTAGCCTCCATATGTCCTCTTCACAACTTACTCTCCTATCCATCTTTGTGTCAGCAAATTTGGCACCCATTCTTCCAATTCATTTATATAAATTGTAAACAGTTGAGGTCCCAGCACTGATCCGTGTGGCACAACACTCGTCACATCTTGCCAACCTGAAAATGACCCATTTATGACTCCTGTCTGCTTCCTGTTAGCCAGCCAATCTTCTATCCATGCCAATACGTCACTCCCGATACCATGAGCTTTTATTTTCTGCAATAAACTTTGCTGTGGCACTTCATCAAACACCTTCTGGAAATCTAAGTACAGCACATCCACCTGTTCCCCTTTATCCACAGCACATGCTACTTCCTCAAAGAACTCCAATAAGTTGGTTAAACATGTTATCCCTTTCACAAAACCATGTTGACTCAGCCTGATTAGCTTGAACTTATCCAAGTGCCCTGCAATGGCTTCTTTAATAGTAGCTTCTGACATTTGCCCTGTGTCAGGTGTTAAGCTAACCGGCCTGTAGTTTCCCACTTTCTGTCTCCATCAAATATTCAAATATAAGGAAATGCTATGAAGTACAGTGGTTGTTGTTATCTCAGCAAATACAGCAACCAGATTGCACATAGCAAGATCCCACAAATAGCCAGTGGTGGTGTGCTGGTTGGGGTTGAGTGGTGGCCAGGATGTTCTGGTCTTTATAGAGTGCCAAATTTCCTCATTCACATAGCAGAGGGGTTAATCCCTGTCCGAGTGTTTCTGGAGAATCCACGTGACTTCTGAAGTACAAATGGTGCTTGAGCCAAACAGGTTGACCAGGCAAGGGTTCTTTTCTCTCAAAAAGGGAAGATTGAGGGATGAGGTTTTCAAGATTAAGAAAGGGTTTGGTACGATAGATGCAAGGAAGATGATTCCATCTGAAGGCAAGACCAGAACCAGGGGCCAAATAAATTAGCCACTAATAAATATAAGGAAAATTGAGCCAGTGAGTGGTGAGAATGTATAATTTACTACCACAAGGAGTGGTTAGAGCTACTACAGCACAGAAGGAGGCCATTCAGCCCATCAAGCCAATGCTGGCTCTCTGTAGAGCAATTCAGTCAGGCCCTATTCCCTCCCCTCTATCCCTGTAGTTTATTTCTCTCAAGTACATCTAATTTCCTCTTGAAATCATTCATCTTCTCTATTTCTCCCAACATCGTAGGCAGCGAGTTCCAGGTCATTATCACTTACTGCATTAAAAATGTCCTTCCTCACACTCCCCTTCGCCCCCACCCACCAACCCCCCAAACCCACCCTGCACACCCTGCATCTCATCCCTGAAATCTTAAATCTGTGTCCCCTCTAATCCTCGTACCATCAGCTAACAGAAACAAACTTTTCTTCACCCACCCTATCCAAACCTACCATCTTCTTGCACACCTCTGTCAGGTCTCCACTCAATCTCCTTTGCTCCAAGGTGAACAATCCCAGCTTCAGGAAAATAGCATAGGTACATTTAAGGGGAATTGAGATAAACATAAGAGGGACAAAACAATATCAGGTTATGTTAATGGGGGTTAGATGAAGAAGGGAGCATACCTTGTGGAGCATCAACACAAGCATGGGCCTTTTGGACTCTGCCCTGTTTCTGTGCTGTAAATATTTGGCAATCCGGAGCATTGTGACACCAAAGATGGACAACACACACTTGGCCTCTTATTCTTATAGGACATGAAGCTCCATCTCTGTGGGGACAACAGCAATTCTTTTAATTATTCACCTTTCTCCGCATGGTTTTAACATTCTATTTCCGGACTCAGGTGTCAGGGCCACTCAATGCCAGCTAGCACACTACAAGATAAACCAAAAGCAAATAATCTCTTTGCCGATATGCTTGTGAACTGAAAAATAAAGCTCTAGCTGGGAAGCTCTCTGAATAATTTTGAAACAGAATTGGACAGACGGGTACTTGAGGACGCGGAACAAAAGAGGGTCACTAACAGAAAGCAGGGGTGTGCAACTAAGCATGACTGCTCTTTCATAGAACCCAGTGCAGGCACGATGTACCAAGCAACCTCCTTCTGTGTGAAAGTTCTTGCAATTCTGTGATTTGAAGGTCTGTTTGCAGTTCCAACAACAGCCAGTGCTGTTTCAATTAGACTGCTCAGCATTACCCAAAGCCCTTGCACTTTGAATTCATGATTAAAAATCATCAACCAGCAACAAATATGTAAAAGCACAGAAGGAAGAGCAAAATGAAGCAGAAGAAAAGCAAGTTGTGGGGTGGGGGCAGGGGGCGGGGGAGTGAGGCTTGAGACCTGGTTTAAATACTTAGTGCACAGTATGTCCCCTTGCCTTTTTACAGCTGCTCTCAGCTGAACGGTAACTGAATTGGCATTGCCAAACTGGGTGCAATCAAAATACCATCGGGCCAAAATTCATTTGGTAAAGTAGATGCTATTGCACCAACCCACCTGTTTTACACCCCACCCAATATTCATCCCGACTCAAGTCAAAGGCTTATTGGGCGGGCAACATATTGGGCAGCTGGTACAATTGTGGCCATCCTGCATGACCATCCAAGGTGAATTCCTCTCCCAAGTTGCCTTTACAAACCGGGACAAATTCTCTGCATCAACTTCACCCATTTCAATACTGCAAGGCAAAATGTGCCATTTACAATCCTGACAGGAATGAACAGAGGCTGAAATGCTTGTTGCCTCCACATAATGCTGTTGGTAGCCTCAGCCGTCTCAGATACACACAATCCATATGTTTAGCATCAATTTTGTGGGAGCTGGAGCAGCAACTTGTGCAATTACCACTTTGATAGAATGGTACTTTTGGAGGTCAAGTGGAAAAACTGCCTGAAGCTGTCAACATACTTCAGTAAATTTGCAGTCTTGTGCATGGCTTAGAAAAACTGATGTCTGCTCAGAGAGATTTATCCTTTTAGCTTTCAGGTTAGTGAGGTTGCCCACAGAATATTTTCAGACTCCAGCACAGGGGAAACATTATGTACCTGATTCACGGTAAACCTCAAAGCCAGAAAGGGAAACAGATGTGGGTGCCATCTATGAGATGCACTGCAGCAACTCACCAAGGCTTCTTTAACTGCAACCTCCAAACAAACGACACCGCCTCGAGGACAAGGGCAGCAAGCACATGGGAACATCACCGGCTGCAAGTTCTCCTCCAAGCCATACGCCATCCTGACTTGGAAATATATTGCATTGCCTTGACTATCACCGGATCAAAATCCTGGAACTTCCTACCTAACAATATGTACCAACACTACAAGGACCTCAGCCATTCAAGAAGGTGGCTCAGCACGACCTTCTCAAGAGCAATTAGGGATGGACAACAAATGCTGGCCTTGCCAGCGACAACAAACAGATGGAAATGCAGTCCACTCTCCTCCTACCAAAGCTGCTATAACCGGGAAAGTGCTTCTCTTCAAAATACTGAACTAATTTGACCGCAAATAGATCTCACCAATTGTTTTTGTATAACCTATTTGGTCCATTGTCTCAAAAATAGAACATACTGTTACGGCACAGCAGATGATAGATGCTGAGCTGCACAAATCTCAGAGGGAGACTTGAAATAGCTGCCACAACTGTACTTTATTTCAAGATGTGTACCTTGAATTCAGGAGTAATAAGCTCACCAAGACTTAGAGGTTTTTTACAAAGCTAAATTAAACATTTACTAATAGAAGAAAAAGGTTTTTAAGCACGTACATCAATCTACAAATTATTACTATAATAACTCCTAAATCTCCTAATTAATCTAGCTCCTAGTTACACCTCTGTTAAGGCAACAGTGAAACAACATAGATTTCAACAGACCCAAGCAAAACACACAATACCCTGGACAGCGATATTCAAAATGAATTCCCTGAGCTTTGGTTCCTGTAGACAGCAGCTTGATACATAGAAGCTGGAGGCTTTTCACACTTGTGTTAGATCTTAGAATTCCTTCTTTTCTTACATATAACCTCATCTCCTTTACACATGTTTCTCCCTTTTTAATGTAAGTTCCATTATTCTGATATGTCTTTGCAACTTTATTTTTTCTATAATATAAATATTTCATAGTACTCCTATTATCAGTATTCTTTGGGAAAAATAATCACATTGTTTGGCTTAACTTTTTACGGCTAGGTGTAACATCCCATCATCTCTTTGAAGTTCAAACTACTGTGGATTATCTAAAAATGCAAATGTTCCTCACACCCTGAAACTTCAGCCGTTTTTATGTATTTAGCATTTCAAACCTAGCTTCTCTTTTGAAAACTCAAAAGCTCCAGACCAGCTGTCTGCAATTCTATTAAATCCCCCACACACACATCCACACAAAGAAACTTATCCAAACTCCACTATTAACCTACCTTTACAATAAATTACAATAATATGATGAAAATTATTATATTTTCATGACAATACTCTCAGCAAAATAGTTTTCTAATCTCATGTACTTCTTGAAACTACCCTTCATGTCCCCTTATTCTGCTATCCCTGACTGAGCATTACTAATTTGAATGGCTCCATCCTAACCCTGCTCAGTCTTCTCCTCTCCAATGGGGAACATTCAGTTCTGCAATTCTATCATACATTTTATCTTTTGATCTACCAGGAATTCCAGCAGCTCTTCCATCTTTTCCATCTGAGCTGTAGTCTCCCTGCTGCAACAGTTCTGGAACTGGATAGGAAATACTAGTGTCAAAATTGTCAGAAAGATGGAAGGGACATGCTAATAGTCACATTGGGCCTATGATTATATACTTGTCCGCACCTGTCAGGGGAATCACACAGAGCTGAGTCCAAAACACATTGACAAAGTAACACAGGATGCTGACCTGGTTTCCTATTTTTGATAAAGGAGCTCGTCCAAACTCTGCAGCTCATGTTCTAACTCGCGCCAAGTCCCGTTCACCCATTGCCCCTATGCCCACTGGCCCTCATGGGCACCTGATTCATTAAAGCCCCGACTGTAAATTTCTCAACCTTGTGTTCAAATCTCTACATGGCCCCGAGTCTTCCTATTTCTGCGACTTCCTCCAGCCCTGCAACCCTCTGAGATCTCTGCATTCTTCCGACTTGGGCTTTCTGTGCACCCCGCCCCCGCAACGCCCAACACCCCCCCCCCCCCCCCCCCCCCACCCCCACCCCCCGCCCCCACCCCACCATCATCACCCCACCAGTGGCGTTCGTGCCTTCAGCTGTCCAGCCCCTAAGCTCTGAAATTTCTTTCCTAAACCTCTCCACCTCTCTCTCCTTTAAGATGCTTCTTCAAACCAACCTCTCTGACCCAGCTTTTGGTCATCTGTTTTAACATCTCTTGATGTGGTTTTCAATGTCAAAGTAGTCTGATAGCATTCCTGTGAAGCACCTTGAAGCATCTTGGCCCAACTCCATGTTAAGGGCCCAAATTCAATCAACTATAGACTTCACTAGGAATCTGTTTATCGAACTCTCCCTCCCGCACTTCATTTCGTAAAGAAGACAGAAAAACCCAAGCTAAGGCTTCCAAGTAGATGGAGGTCTGTGTAAAATTTCTCAATGTCACAGGGAAGGCAGCTAAAGATTAATCTAACATTACAATCTCTGTTCTTCAATTAAGGCAATACGCCCAGCCTCATTCATCAAGAAAGTTCGGTTCCAATCAACATACAGGTTGCAAGCAGTACAACGATGAATCCTTAACTATCAATGATATAGTGCAGAATAGACTTCCTCCTTGGCACCTGTACATGCTCAACAATATTTCACAAGACACCACCAACAGCAGTTAAGTGAATGATGTATCGTAGAGTAGATGGGCGCAGTTGTGATTTTGTTGGTTGATTTCCTAATCAGAGAACCCATGTTCAAGCAATGTCACTTGAAATTCATTAGTCTTATTTCTCTCCTGTGGCCCCTGGGTTTCTGGATTAACTGATTTCAGATTATTGACTCGATCTTACAGCTCGACTCTCTCTCCTTCTCTGAGTACGCTGAAAGATAACTATCTTCTGATTAATCTCCCTCTATCTCAGGACTCATGGTCTGTGCCCTTCTAACAAGGATTCAGATGATGGTAGTTTAACTTGCAAGTGGAGCTGCAGAAGTAAGCAACACAAGAGTTCCCCTAGGCTAAGGAATGCCTGAGCTTGCTGCATCAGCTGGTTAAAAAGTTCACCCATCACTTCCGGAATCTGATAAGCCTTGGACTAATGCTGTGTCTTAGCCTCCAACTGCTGAGCAATTGAAAGGTTCGATTATTTGGGTAAATGTCCCATGCTTTGGTACAGGAATATTGTGAAATGTTTAACAAAGACATAATGTGGGCCAAATGCCCTCCTTCTGCGATTCAAAAAGTTGCACAAGTGTCTCACTTCTTGCTAACTCAAGCCCTGTCCCCCACCTGCAAGTTTCAAGTCAGGGGTGTGATGGAATATTCACTACCTTCCTTGACATGTTTAGCTGCAGTGAAGAAAGGAGGACGACCTTGTGTTTATATGACACCTTTTAAAACGTCCCAAAGCACTGCACAGCCAATAAAATACTGTGATGGAGCAAATGTGACAAACCAATTTACACACAGCAAGGTCCCACATACAGCAATATCGTCGTGGTCAGATTTCCTGATCACAATTGCATGGTGCTTGTTGGGGATAAGTAGTCATCAGTACACCAGGGAAACTCCCCTGTTGTTTTCCAGGACACGCCATGGGATTTTTTACATCTACCTGATGGGGCAGATAGAGTCTCCGTTTCATGCCTCATCTGAGAAACAGCACCCCTGTTCGTGCAGCACTCTGTGTGTATGTAAGGGTTCGGTGTGCAGTTTTGGAAGGATATTATTGTCAGAGAGGGAGCACAGCAAATGTTCACCAGACTTGTTCCCGGGATGGTGGGACTGTCCTCTGAAGAGCGATTTGGGAAACTGGGCCTGCATTCTCTAGGATTTCAAAGAATGAGAGGTGATCTCATTGAAACCTACAAAATACCTAAATGCAGGTAAGATGTTTCCTCTGGTTGGGGAGCCTAGAACCAGGGAACACAATTTCAAAGTAAGGTGGAAGCCACGTGGGACTGAGATAAGGTGAAAGTTTTTTTGACTCAGAGGGTTGTGAATCTTTGGCATTCTCTACCCCAGAGGGCTGTGGAAGCTCAGTCACTGAGTATGTTCAGAGCAGAGGTTGACAGATTTCTAAATGCTCGTGCCATAAAGAGATATGGGGCAAGTGCGGGATAAAGGCATTGAAGTGGATGATCAGTGTTGAATGGCAGAGCAGCCTGGACAGGCCCAAGAGCCGAATCCAGCTTCTATGTTCCTATGGCCAGGGTTTTACAGCCCCGTCATGGTGTGTGTGTGCCCCCTCCCACCCCCCCACCCCCCCACCCGACAGGTACAGCGAACCATTTAAATCTCCATCCAATTCACGGGGCCATAAAATCCTGGCCTGCGTTCCTATGCACTCGTTCAGTGCTGCATTGGTTGCATCCACCTAACATTTGTGCTCAAGTCTCTAGAGTGGGACTTGAACCAAATTTCTGACTCAGAGGGACTGAGTCACAGCTGGCACAGACAACAGTCAAGCAGCTTGATACTGTGATGCTTTTGTAATGATATAAATGCTCCAATCGGCCGTAAGCATAAACATGTTGTGGGCTCATTTGTTGAGGCAGGCACATGCAATCATTTGTAAGCTTCAAGACATCAGAGCTGCAGAGCTGTCCGTGCGTGCCCTGCTTAAAAACAAAGGTGAAACTTCAACTGGATTGCCTGACACACTTCCTTCCTGGTGCTGTCATGCTGCAGTCACTTAAAGGCTGCAATTCCTGAAAGGCAAGTTACAACAAATATCATGCCGATTCGGGAGTTTGCTTGGTCAGTTCCCCTTGCCAATGAACTCAGTACTCATCCCCTCCATCACTAGTGTGTCCACACATGTTTAAAAATAATAAGACTCACATTTATGCAGCACCTCAGGGACATTACAAAGCGCCTGGCCCCCAGCGAAGCACTTCTGAGTGTAGTCACTGTTGTAACGTGACAGCCAAGTTGTGCACAACAGACAACAGGAATGTTTAACTGGGAAATCTCTCCATGTTTTTTTGATGCCAATTTTCTCTCTTGCTCCTTCGAAGGCTCGCTCTCAGTGAGGTTGACTTTCACATACATCGGTCACAGTCCAGGTCCCTTCCCAAGTGGCCACACATCATGCATCAGCTTTAGGCAATCAAAGGCAAAGGTCTATCTGATGTGGAGGCAGGGGCACCACAACTGATCCCGACCTCACTTGATGCCCGGACATAGCATATTCCAAAGCTATCATGATTGGGAATTTTCCCTCTTTGGCCCAAGGGCATTGATCCCAATTACAGTGGGCCAACTGCTGCCCTTAACTAAGATCGACCAATTCCACAATGACCAAGATCTTTTGGTCTGTACGTTTGATGTTGCTACTCACTGCACAGCCAAAAATGCTCTTGATCATTACACTTAACTGCAGAATTGCAGAATTTTTCTTTTTAAATTAACACAGTACAAGTGTTAAAACTTTAACTTATTACTTCTGTCAGAATAATATTTCCTCAGAGCTGCAGTTCTAGTGAACCTTGGACCACTGTCCCCAGTGTACAGAATATTCTCCGTGCTTTGATTCTCATTAGGCCTCATTAGTATGTACAAGAAAATGCATAAATCCTTCATCCCAGGTCTTTGGGACATGTCAGTTGACCTTTCGCACATGAACTAGCTGCAGAAAAAAAATTGTGCTTTTTGGAAAAAATTTTCTCCCCTTTGGACCCAGGCAGAGATTAACCATCAAATTACAATCATTTTCTATGAAACTACTGATTACGTTTCTGTCCAAACTTATTTGTATAATCACAAATCCAAAATTTTCCATGAACCAGCAAGATGTCGTCGGGCAGCAGCTTAGAAAGTAATTGTTTTTCATTTATTTTATTTTTTAAAAAATACTCTTTGGTATATTTAAGAGTGGTAACTTGCTGCAGTTTGATACAGGTGAAAATGGGCTTAACACAGAAGACACAAATTTTTAATCAGTGTCAAATTCACCATCTGTGGGTTACCCAATTTTAAACAGATGAAAATAACATTTAAATGCCACACTGGACCATTTACTAGTTTCGCTGGTGTGCACGAGTCAGTGTGTTTGTCAATTAAAAATAATATTTAAAAGCTGTCAATTGGTGCTATTGTGCATAAAAAGGTCTTGATTATTGGAGTCTCCTTGAAAGGTGGCAGAGGCACCATGAGTAGAAACTTGCAATGGTCATTGATTCAACCTGAGAGTGTGGCCTGTGTTACAGGTAGGATTGACTTGGAGCCCAAAAGGTCACAAGAAACTTGATTTATCGTTGGGGAACATTTGCGCTTGAAATTGCTCGATCTTTTGCGCTGGCTTGGCTGCTTTTGCGTTAACTGTGCCGAAAAACACCAGCGCAACTTTAGTGGAAACTCCTCCCGACTCATTCTTGCTTGGGCATAGCTTCACAGGTGTGAACTGCCCTCCAGCACCTTGCTGAATTGATCACTCCTCATTCAGGCAATTCAGCAGGGAGACATCCCAGCTCAAGTCTGATCCCATCCTCGTCCACTTTCCGAAGACAGAGGCTTGGTCCAGTGGTCAAGAATGGGAACCTGTGCCGATTTATCACCCCACTAAAAGCTGCTGAGCTCAATTATAGTTACTGTTGAGTCAGCAAAACTGGAACTATCTGACCTGTGGTATAGTTATACACAAGGCAATAACTTCTACCTATGAAGCATTCAGAGAGCTATTTTCTGACTCAGTTTCCATATTAACCCATGTCACAAAGTTATACTTTTCCTCAGGCGCATGATTTAGGTGTCCTGGGTAACTGAACCAATAAGTGGCAGATGCATATCAACACAGCTGCGAGCACAAAATAGCCACTTTAAGACTAAGGAAGTGTTTGTTAAAGAGAGCAGTGATGCAGCTTAGAGCAGTGACAGCTTAACTAGTGACAGCTTAACAGCAGTGACAGTGTAACTAGTTTCAAGGGACGTTGCACACATTTCTGAGGCACTTGGTGAGGAGATGGGTAGCTGGGCTGGGGCTATCAATATTGGGTGGGCTTGTGAGGCCCTTTCCTCTTCTTAAAATATTGCCTGAGAATATTCAATTTTTGAATCATCGAATGGTGGAGCTTGGAAAGGGGGCCGGCCGAACTCTGCTGGCTCATTTGAAGAGCAACCAAGTGTGTCCGGCTCAGCCAATCTTTCCCCATATTCAGGCAATTCCCCTTTTGAAAACTATGATTGAGTTTCCTTCTGCCAATCCACCAGTCAGGGTATTCTAAACTCCAGCCCTTTACTGCATTTAAACAAAGCGTTCCCTCATGTGCCAACTGTTAGACAAACACAGATGAGTCTGTCTACCTTGTCTTCTCATAGTTGCATGACGCAGGGATAGTGGGTGCATTTTATGGCCCTGATAGGGCAGGGGTGGGGCTGTAACATGTGGCTAGCCTTCAAATGTCATTAACTTCGGTAGGACCCTAAAATCCCACCAGTGTAACATTCCACCCAATGGAGTTGTTGATCATGGTGATTAATCTCTATCAATTGGTTTACAACAGACCTAGAACACGGGGCTAATAATCAACCCAGTTGTACAGTCCCATCAGTCCAAAGTCACCTGTTCTTCCCAAGCAAGCTCCACCTGCTCCATGTCACATGTCAAATTATGCTTTCTCCCTGGTGCATAGGTCTTCTCTGTTGCTGTCACAGGAATCATGAAATCTGTGTCCCTTTTATTATTCATTCATGGGTTGTGGGCATCACTGGCTAGGCCAGCATTTATTTCCCATCCCTAATTGCTCCAGAGAAGGCGGTGGGGAGCCTCTTTCTTGAACCGTTGCAGTCCACGTGGTATAGGTACACCCACAGTGCTATTAGGGAGAGAGTTCCAGGATTTTGACCCAGCGACAGTGAAGGAATATGGCAATGTGTTTATAAGTCAGGGTGATGTGTGGCTTGGAGAGGAACTTCCAGGTCGTGGTATATCTGCTGCCCTTGTCCTTCTAGATGGTTGTGGTTGTGGGTTTGGAAGGTGCTGTCTAAGGAGCCTTGGTGAATTCCTGCAGTGCATCTTGTAGATGGTATAGACTGCTATCATTGTGAGTCAGTGGTGGAGGGAGTGAATGTTTGTGAATGTGGTACCAATCAAGTGGGCTGCTTTGTCCTGGATGGTGTCAAGCTTCTTGATTGTTGTTGGAGCTGCACTCGTCCAGGCAAATGGCGAGTATTCCATCACACGCCTGACTTGTGCCTTGGAGATAGTGGCCAGGCTTTGGGGAGTTAGGAGGTGAGTTATTCGCCATAGGATTCCTAGTCTCTGACCTGCACTTGTAGCCTCAGTATTTATTTGGCTAGTCCAGTTCAATTTCTGCTCAATCGTAACCCCCGGGATGTTGACAGTGGGGGGTTTAGCGATGTCAATGTCATTGAATCTCAAGGGGCGATGGTTAGATTCTCTATTATTGGAGTTGGTCATTGTTTGCCATTTGTGTGGCACAAATGTTACTTGCCACTCGTCAGCCCAAGACTGGATATTGTCCAGCTCTTGCTGCATTTGCATGTGGACTGCTTCAGTACCTGAGGAGTTGCGAATGGTGCTGAACATTGTGCAATCATCAGCGAACATCCCCACTTCTGTCCTTATGACGGAAGGAAGGTCATGGATGAAGCAGCTGAAGATGGTTGGGCTGAGGACACTACCCTGAGGAACTCCTGCAGTGATGTCCTGGAGCTGAGATGACTGACCTCCAACAACCACAGCCATCTTCCTTTGTGCTAGGTATGACTCCAGCCAACGGAGAGCTTTCCCCCTGATTCCCATTGACTCCAGTTTTGCTAGGGATCCTTGATGTCACACTCGGTCAAATGCTGCCTTGATGTCAAAGGCAGTCACCCCCACCTCACCTCGGGATTTCAGCTCTTTTGTCCATATTTCAAGACTGTAATGAGGCCAAGAGCTGAGTGACACTGGAACCCAAACTGAGCATCAGTGAGCAGATTATTGCTAAGCAAGTGCCGCTTGATAGCACTGCTGATGACCCCTTCCAATGCTTTACTGATGATCGGGAGTAGACTGGTGGTGTGGTAATTGACTGGGTTGGATTTGTCCTGCTTTTTGTGTAAAGGACATAGCTGGGCAATTTTCTACATTGCCAGGTAGATGCCAGTGTTGTAGCTGCACTGGAACAGTTTGGCTAGGGGCTCAGCAAGTTCTGGAGCACAAGTCTTCAGTACTATTGCCAAAATATTGTCAGGACCCATAGCCTTTGCAGCATCCAGTGCCTTCACCCATTTCTCAATATCATGTGGAGTGCATTGAATTGGCTGAAGACTGGCATCTGGGATACTGGGGACCTCCGGAGGAGGCTGAGATGGACCATCCACTTGGCACTTCTGGCTGAAGATTGTAGCAAATTCTTCAGCCTAATCTTTTACACTGATGTGCTGGGCTCCTCCATCATTGAGGATGGGGTATATTTGTGGTGCCTCCTACTCAAGTGAGTTGTTTAATTGTTCACCACCATTCGTAACAGGATGTGGCAGGACTGCAGAGCTTAGATCTGATCCGTTGGCCATGGAATCGCTCATCACTTGCTGCTTAGACTGTCTGGCATGCAAGTTGTCCTGTCTTGTAGCTTCACCAGGTTGACACCTCATTTTTAGATATGTCTGGTGGTGCTCCTGACAAGAGAGGAGGTGATAGAGTTGTGGTATTGTCACTGGACTAGTATTCCAGAGACCCAGTGTAATGCTCTGGGGACCTGGGTTCAAATCCTGCTGCAGCAGGATTGAATGTAATAAAAATCTAATGAAGACCATGAAGCCATCTGGTTCATTAATGAGCTTGAGGGAGGGAAATCAGCTGTCCTTACCTGCTCTGGCCTACATGTGACTCCACACCCACAGCAATCTGACTGACTCTTAAATGCCCTCTGAACAAGGGCAATTAAGGATGGGCAATAAATCTGGCCTAGCCAGTGATGCCGCCCCCCCCATCCAATGAATAAAAAAAAATGCTTTCCTGCACTCTTCAGTGAACCCCTTAGCTTGATGGTAGTGGTAGAGTGGGGGGTAATGCCTGGCTATGAGGTTGAGTACAATTCTGCTGCTGCCAATGGCCCATAGCCCTTTATCATTTGCTGGATCTGTTCAAAATCAATCCCATTTATTACAATGTTTGTGCAACACAACACAATGACTGTGTGGTGGTCAGACCTACTCATACTATCATGAACAGAAGCACATGTGGGTCAAGTAGTTTTCCCCTCTTGTTGGTTCCCTCACCACCTGCTGCAGACCCAGCTGGGAAGTTATGTGCTTTAGGACTCAGCCAGCTCGGTCTGTAGTGGTGCTACCAAGCCACTCTAGCTGAAGGACATTGATGCCCCCATGCAGGCTCTCACCACCCTCAGTGCTTCCTACAATTGGAGGAGTGGTGATTCATCAACTGAAGGAGGGAGGTTTGTGGTAATCAGCAGGAGGTTTCCTTGTGCATGTTTGACCCGATGCCATGAGACTTCATGGGGTCCAGAGTCGATGTTGAGGTCTCCTAGGGAAACTCCCCCGTGACTGTAAACCCCGGTGCTGCCACCTCTGCTGGGTCTGCCCTGCTGGTGGAACAGGACATACCCAAGGATGGTGATGGTGGGGTCTGGGACATGGTCTGTAAGGTATGATTCCATGAGAATGACTATATCACATTGTTGCTTGACTGGGCTGTGAGACAGCTCTCCCAATTTTGGCACAAAGTATTATTTGTGGGGAAGTAACAATTGCCAGATGCTATGAAGGATTCTTCATTAAATTAGCAATCTCAACTCAGCAAGTCCATAAGGATGTTCATAAATATCCATATTCATAAATACTGAAGCAAAATGTCACATTGCTGGGTTACTGTTCTGAAATTTGAACAGAGGTCATTTCCAGGTCAATCCGGGAGGTAAATGTACAGAGCAGTCAGTATCTGAGATTATTTTCAGCAGAGTTGGTCATCAGAGCTGATACAGAAGGACTCCTTAAACCGTCCAATCTTATTACCCTCTTCTCCTGATTGGAACAGGGTACAGTTCAGCAGTATCACCACTCTCCTCATGATATTTTGTAGAAATGACCATTCCTCCTGTGAAAGAGCTAAATTGAGTCATAATTTTGAATAGGAGGTGATTGATCTTTTTGACCTTGTGGGGTTATGCATCCTGGACTTAATATTAGAAACATATGATTGCAGAATTTCCAAGCTTCTTCATCAATCCAGGAAATTTAATTTTTGCTGCTATGTTGCCCCAAGCTGCTGATGTAATTATGAAGCCAAATTCGTTATGGTTATGTTGACAATTGCATTGTAATTGCCTGTGTTATGGCGAAATACAATGGTAGTTTGTAATGCATCGAAGGATGTGCTGTCAACTCCTTCGTTCCAGAGGTAATGTTAAGAGCTGAATGATGTCCCTACGAATGCTGCCCTTTGTTCATTCTCTGAAGCAGTCTGAAGGTGCTCTTTGTAAACTTAATCAGCTTACAGAGAACTGAATTTGATCATCACAGTGCATCCCCTGACAATTAGCATCAACGGAGGTGCAAAGTGAGGACTGGGCTGCAACAACCTTGGAATGTGGTTGAAGCAGCCTTTCCTCAATACAGATTTTCTTAAGTTCTTAAATCCCTGTGGGCTCTGCAGGTAACAGTGTGAGGGCTGGAAAAGATGCCATTAGGAAAGTCTGGTGTGGTCAAAGGATTGCAGAGAGGTTGATCGTGACAAAGTAAGATAATGAAGCGTGCTGACTGTTTGGTGTTGTCACCATGTTTTGGTGATTTTTCACTGCTACCACCCTTCATCATCTTTCCCATACCTTGATGAGGCTTTGCTTACTTTACAAGAGACTTGAGATAGTCAAGTATAGTTTTTCTATCAACTGTTTATTAAGAAATATTTACAAAGACCTCAGAGTAAGCACATGCTTTCTCAGGCACAGGCTATTCTGCATCTTGCTGCCTTGGAGCCACTTGATTATCTGACCCTTGATGTCACACTTACTCTACATAAACAATCACAGGGGATATCATTTGCGACTTTAGTGAGGGCTGTTTCATTGCAGAGGCTGAAACCTGAATTAAGTTTCAAGCAGGAGCGACAGGAAAGGTAAATGCAGGTTTAGGAGGCAATGGCATATTCAAGGACTTTGAAGAGGAAAGGGAGGTTGGAGATGAGGCACTAGTTTACAAGGACAGAGGGTTCAAGGTGTTATTTTTTAGGGGCAGGAAGTGACGACAGCAGTTTAGAAAAGGAGAGAGCATGGTTTCTTATAAGAAGAGACCATTTACGAAGTCAATTAACATGGTAGTCAGAAAAGGAAATTTGGTGATGACCAGTCAAGGGAGAAAAAAATTTCATTGGAGGGTGCATGGGGGGATGATAAGAGTGAAACTGAAGAAAGACACAGGTCACCGCTTGCGCAGTGATCCTGGCTGGTACGGTTGGGACATTTTAACTTGTGGAGCAGAGAGAAGGGGGAGAAAAGCAACTCTTGGTATTGAAAATTTGTTAACTGAATTTAATTCCATTTTAAAGCTGTGTCAAAACATTTCTTCACTGCAGGATTTATGACCTGACAGGAGGTCAACAACTTACAATGCAAAAGAAGTTTTTTTTTCCCACTTATTGTGAGTTTCAAATGAATAAACTGCTCTTGACTTTATAAGATTATGATCCATTCCATCATCTTGTATGGCGACTTGCAGAATGCAAGTTATATGGATCCTAACCTTGTTAGCCATCATTGCTTAGGCTACATCGAGGAGCAAGCATTCACAACTTGATAAGTTGAGAGCTTAGCTTGTAAGACCTTGCAATTTCAGCTGCCTACACAATTCCAAGCAAAGACGTTGCAAGCTCAGGGCTAAAATCACAGGGGCAGGGTTTTACCACCCACGGGTGGGCGTAAAATAGCGCATGATGATTGTGAGCATCCCAACGTCATCGCGCACTTGCGTGATATTTCGGTCAGTGGGCACACGCGAGAGTCGGCAGCGTGTCCGCTGATAATTAAGAGACCTATTGAGGCCCCGATTCAATGAATTGAAAGCTCCCTTTCGCTGGCCGTCCAACCTTACAGCTGGCGAATCGGCCAGGTGGCCTTTGGATTTTTTAGGAAACCCTCACCCGTGGGCGGGATGAGGATTCCAACCTTAATTTTTTAAAACAAAAGATTGTTTGACATAGTTTATGTTCATGTGAATGAGCCTTGTGGGGGGAGTGGAGAGGAGAGGTGGGAGGTGGGGGGGGGGGTAGTGGGAGACATTTTTTTTTACATTTTCCAAATCTTTATTTTTGGTTTTACAATTCTTCAACTGCAACCACCCCCCCCACCCCCCCCCCACCGAACGCCTGCGCAGACTTCTGCATTTGCCCTACTCCCGCCCCCTCCACCTCACACCACCCGCCCCACAACCCGGCATCTCAGCGCACCTTCCATGCTGGCTGGCCCATTCACAGCCAGCCAGTCGGGCGAGGTGGTTGGTGGTGGTGGGGGGGGGGGGGGGTGTGATGGGGGGGGGGGGGGGGGGGGGTGCAGGTGGGTTTGCCAGTTTGAGCGTCAACCCTGTGTCAGCCTGCTGGGGAGGGTTTGAAGTTTTTGGGGCGTGGTCACTTTTCAGTCAGCTGTCATGAAGCCTGAACTTCTCATCTTCCAAGGGGCCTCTCGGCAAGTCGGGACTGTCGCATTCCTCTGGGTCCCTCAACCATCAGACCAGACTGCCCCGTCCTTCTCTCCCCGCCAACCCCCCCCCCCCACCCCACCGAGCACCAGGTCAGGGCAAATTTCTGACTTTGCTCTGCCGTGACTCATTTCTCTTTCCTTCTCTCAGTCTTAGTCATTGCCTCTCATCATCATTTCATACTTCCCGAAGTTAAAGTACAATTTAACCTTTTTTTTTGTGTTTCTGATGGCATTCATAGCTTTGCATAAAATTACTTCCCCCCACCGCCAACCCCCCCCCCCCCCCCCCCACCAGCCCCCAAGCTCACTGAAGCACACTCCTGCCTGTCAAGTGTCACATTTGCCCATTCCCAGCCCAGGGTTTTGAAGGTGTCCTTCACACAAATATATTTCAAATCAATTCAGACCACAATAACTCCAATCATTGTTCTTCCTGTTGCCCGTTGCCTAAGCTGAACATAATTAAACAGGAGCCGGAAATTCAATCTTCAAATAGCTGCCCTTTTTTATGGATCCAGCAAAATAAAGATTTTGTTTTTTAACATTTTATAGGATGCATTTGCAGCCGGAATAAATTTTAAGCTTCATTCTGTGACAGATGCACAATTGGCGACGCACCTACATGTCCACTCGGTTAGAATCGTGCTTTTCAAACCCCCTTTTTGTTTTTAACAAGTGAGTGACTTGGAGGGGAACTTCCAGGTGGTGGTGTTCCCATCTGTCTGCTCCCTTGTCCTTATAGATGGTAGTGGTTGTGGGTTTGGAAGATGCTGTCTAAGGAGCCTTGGTGAGTTGCTGCAGTGCATCTTGTAGATGGTACACACTGCTCGGTTTCATCATGTGCGCCACTTTATAATTCAGTAAACACACAGTGACAAACTGTAATGACTCGAATTTGAACCTGGGTCCATCGGATCATACAGCAAGTCCAAGTCTATAGTGCGACAGTCAATGAGTTAGAATTTGCCTTTGGGTCTAGTGTGATCATGAGCGTTCTTCTCAAGTGGTTAAATTGTGAAAAGGGGGGAGCTGTACCCTATACCCAAGAAACAGCCAGCAGCAATCAACATGTGTTTAAGCATATTAAATCCACCATTCCTGCTCTCCAAAAGAATTTCTTTAACACTGCTCATAAATCACGAGGCGGGGGGGAGGGTGGGGGGGTGGAATTTTACGATCCTGTCGCAGCGGGGGTTAGGGCCGTAAAATGCGGCGAACCATTCCAAATCCCACTGATTTAGACGGGACTGGAAAATCCCGTCGACGGGAGGGACCATAAAGTTCCGCCACCTGGTTCTGAATAAGACTATCAGTGTAACGGGTTTTGTGAAACTCCCGACTGCAAAGTCTGAAGGGAGAGGGTGAGGGAGTTTTTTCCATAATCCCTCGAGGTTTCACACTCTTCGCTTAAATTGACTCAAGCCATCGATAAGAAACTCACACTTTAAAACCATGGGCGCAGGTCAAGGGGATACGTGAGCAATGAGCGCCAAAGTCGTTTTAAAAGCAATGCAGTGAATTGAATACATGAAGAAAAAGGACTGGCATTTTTATGGTGCTTTATCATGTCAAAGTTTGCTTTGAAGGTTCATCAAAACCTGGGACATATTTTAAAGCACTTCACGTGTAATGAATTGAAGCAGTCCGTGTTCAAATGCAGCAAGACCTGGACAATATCCAGGCTTGGGCTGAAAAGTGGCAAGAAACATTTGCGCCACACAAGTGCCAGGCAATGACCATCGCCAACAAGAGAGAATCCAATCGTCACCCCTTGATGTTCAACGGCATTACCATCACTGAATCCCCCACCAACAACATCCCGGGGTTATCATTGACCAGAAACTGAACTGGACTAGCCATATAAATACTGTGGTTACAAGAGCAGGTCAAAGGCTCAGAATCATGAGGCGAATAACTCACCTCCTGACTCCCCAAAGCCTGCCCACCATCTACAAGGCACAAGTCAGGAGTGTGATGGAATACTCCGCACTTGCCTGGGTGAGTGCAGCTTCCACAACATTCAAGAAGCTTGACACCATCCAGGACAAAGCAGCCCACTTGACTGGCACCACATCCACAAACATTCACTCCCTCCACCACCGACGCACATTAGCAGCAGTGTGTACCATCTACAAGATGCACTGCAGCAACTCACCAAGGCTCCTTAGACAGTATCTTCTAAACCCACAACCACTATCATCTAGAAAGACAAGGGAGCAGATAGATGTGAACACCACCACCTGGAAGTTCCCCTCCAAGTCAATCACCATCCTGACTTGGAAATACATCACCGTTCCTTCACTGTCGCTGGGTCAAAATCCTAGAACTCTCTTCCTAACAGCACTGTGCGAGTACCTACATCACATGGACTGGAGCAGTTCAAGAAGGCAGCTCACCACCACCTTCTCAAGGGCATCTAGGGATGGGCAATAAATGCCAGCCCAGCTAGTGAATCTCACATCCTGCGAACGGAATAAAAACTAAATTATGGAGATAAATGTAGCGACCGCCATATGCACAGCAAGATTCCATAGTGACTGATGGGATGAATGACCAGCAAATTAGTTTTATGCTGGAATTAGTGGAAGAAAGAGTGTTGGCCAGGACACCAAGGGGAGGATTTTCCCCCTTGTTGGGTGGGTGGGCCCAGGAGTGGCTGTGCAACGGACCGCCACCTGTGATTGGGCCCTGGCCGCAGTTTCACACAGGCTGGCCAATTATCGGACAGCTGAGCGACAGACGCGCGCTGATAACCTCAGCGCTGCCGGTGTGGGAGCGGGAGGGGCTCGAGCGCTGAAGTTTGCGCATGTGCTGGGGGGGTGCACTCAGTGAAAGCTCCAAGAAGCCACAGGGCTGCCTCAGAGAGCTGAAGGTTTTTAGCATTAAAAATAAAGATTTTAACAGTAAGGAAAACGAGTCCCCACGTGTGACTCTGCCACATGAACAGGGACATGAGGGAAATGAGTTTCAAAAATTTTTATTGTGTTTTCAGTCAGCGTTGGCCCTGACCCTGGCCCAGCGTCATCACACACTGTTTCACGCTTATGCGTGTCGGGCACAAGCCCACACGCCGAGCTGAAATTCCTGCCCCAGGAGAACTTGTTGCCCCTCCCGGTGACCACTTGAAGCAACAGATGGTGGCTCAGCCCAACATCTCAGCTGAAGGAGAGTTTCCCCCTCAATGCCACGTCAAGCCGTTGACATCCAGGGGGTCACGACATTTTGGTTCCAAGGAAAGCTTTGCTGCCCACTAGGCCAGGCTGCAACAAACCAAAATGCAAATCTTCCAACCGCTCAACATTCCCATTGCCCTGACGCACCCAAATGAGAGGCAGAACGCCAAAGAACCGAAGTTCTCTGAATTTGACTTTTGGGCGGTCTCCAAATTTTCCCATCCCGCCCACAATGATGCCTGCTGCTGGCAGGAACAGAACATCCCACCCTTCGCTTCTCCAGCTAGGTGGAGGTGAGGACAACGAGGAGAAGAAGGTTTCTGCCTGAACGGAGAACCAAGGGTTTATATTAATTGAAAGCTAATGGGTGATTTCCTGTCTGGCTCTTCTGAGTTTAATAAACATCTCTAATGCTACTGAAGAAAGCAGCCCATTGACTGGCACCACATCCACAAACATTCACTCCCTCCACCACCGTCGCACAGTAGCAGCAGTGTGTACCATCTACAAGATGCACTGCAGGAATTCACCAAGGCTCCTTCGACAGCACCTCCCAAACCCTCAACCACTGTCATCTAGAAGGACAAGAGCAGCAGCCACCACCTGGAAGTTCCCCCCTAAATCACATGCTATCCTGACATGGAAATATATCGCCGTTCCTTCAGTCGTTGGGTCAAAATCCTGGGACTCGCTTCCTAACAGCACTGTGGGTGTACCTACACCACATCGACTGCAGCTGTTCAAGAAAGCAGCTCACCACCACCTTCTCAAGGGCAATTAGAGATGGGCAATAAATGCTGGCCCAGCCAGCGAAGCCCACATCGCGTAAATGAATTAAAAAAAAACCCAGGCCACAACATTTATTTGAATCTTGCAACCTTTTTCACCTTGGTAATGATCAGGTGCTAAAGCCACGTGTATGTAAAAAGGGTATGACTCACTTTGTCTGAAATGTGTGCAAGAAGCAGCTCCAACTGCATGCCAGAAAAGTTGCTGGGGACAAATTCAACATTTGCAGCAGATCAAGACAAGAGTCTTCTATCTCAAGACACTGGCTACAAAATGGAATTAACAGATGAGCTGTGTGTCAGTTTACAGAAACCTTTAATTCAATGTTTGATAGGAATGATCTTGTCATCAGATAGGTGGATTCTTAATAAGCAACAGGGAGAAAGGTTGTGGTGGAGGGGTAGGTGGGAATGTGAAGTTAAGGTTACAATCAGATCAGCCATGACCTTACTGAATGACAGACCTGGTCTGAGGGGCCTAGTGGCCTAACCCTGCTCCTAATTCACATGATCGTGTACCATCCCAAGTGGTCCTTTCAGAAAGAAATATTGTTAATTCTGACATTCTACCCTTTCTTTCTAAGAGATAGTTTGGGCGTTGGATGAAGATCTTGTCTTCAGTTAACCACCAGGCAGTGACTCCAGACTGCCTGTTCTCTTCCCATTGGCAGGAGCAGGTGAGGTATCACACAGGCCAACACTCCAGCTAGATATTTGTCTGCAGAGATTGTGCTAGCTGCATTTTGGATTGTGTAGGGATTATAATGGTTCTGTATTTGAGCAGTACGGGGAATATAATGACTGTGTGTTCTCACAGTGCAGTAATTATAAGGAGTGCGCATTTTGATAATCTAAGGATTATAATGAAAGCATTCCGGATAGCATAGGGATTAAAATGACTGTATACCTGCCCGCAAAGAGAATTCTGAATCAGCCTCGACTCTTGGAGCCTGCCTTCAGGGTGAACTCTTTGTCTTTGTGTGGAGTTTTCTTAGGTAAGGAGAAAGAGATAAGCCGGGAGTGACTTTCTTGGATGAATCAACTGCATTTCCGGGACTGACAGGGAGATTGTGAATAGGGTCAGCTGTGGAGTTGCTCCACCACTGTGCACAAAGAGAATACCAGTGTTGGGTCAAGAGAGGGCAATTGGTTGAGGAGGTCAGAGAACTGGGAGAGGGTTTTTTTTTTTAATTACATGCTTAAGAACTATTTTCAAACAATGTGTTGCGTTCAGTGAGTAAATTCAACTCCTGGAGTGATAGGGAGCCCCACAGAAAAGTAAGTGTCAAGTTTGATGCCAGCTCTGTGTCAAGTTTGTTGATCGGACCCAAAACATCAGCAGTGGCCAGAGGGAGAGAATCAAAGTGTCGGTTGATGGAACATGCATGCCTGCAGATCCAACAGGAAAGAATGGAGTCCGAGCTGACTGCCTTGCTTGCCCCGCTGACACTCACAGCAACGAGATGGAGAATTGTTAACCGCAGGATGTACTCGAGACCTTGCCATCTTGCGAGAGGCTGTGCCTTCGGAAGTCAAAAAATAGTGGACGGTGAAACACTTGTGGAAAAGCAAAAAGCAGATATGAAATATGGCTCATGTTGGACACTGTCAGTTACATGAGTGCAGATCTGACAAATGCAGCTCCAGGTTCTTTCTGATGGCACATGTTGGACACTGTCAGTTACATGAGTGCAGATCTGACAAATACAGCTCCAGGTTCTTTCTGATGGCATGTTAAGCACAGGTCCCTTCTGCCCTCTCAGGTGGACATCATAGATCCCAGTGCCAATTCAAAGGAGAGCAGGGTAGCTCTCCCAGAGCCCTACCCAATATTTATCCCTCAATCAATGCCTAAAACAGAATATCTAGCCATTATCTCATTGTTGGTTGGGGGAGCTTTCTGTGCACAAATTGGCTGTGCAGTTTCCTCCATAACAACAGTGATGACACTTCAAAAACAAAGTACTTCATGAGCTGTGAAGCACTTTGGCATGTCCTGAGGTCAAGAAAGGTGCTATATAAATGCAAGCTTTTCTTTTCACTGACCATAAACTCCAAGAATTCACTACCAGTTCCAATCAGTATTCTCGAGTTAGTGAGTCAGCAGCTTGATCCATTTGTGTGCATTACCCTTGGGAATTTTAAATCTTCAATGAAATTACTCCTTCCAATAAGTATTAAAAAAAGATTTACAATTGGCCCTTGCAGTCCATTTCACTGTTCAACTCATTCGAACGCTGCATTTTTAATTAGTGCATTATACGCAGTGAAATAAAAACAGCATACAAAATTGATAGCATGCAAGTGGGAAGCTTTAAAACGCAGCTGAAAAAGGTTGATCATCTTCAGAACAACAGCAAACCTGCATTTAGGTAGCACTTTCGACAGGGCAGAACATCTCAAGGTGCTTCCACAGGAATGTCATCGAACAAAATTTGACAGCGGTCGGCCTAAGGAGAGGTGGGCAGACGCTTGGTCAAAGAGCTCGGTTTCTAAAGAGCGTCTTAAAGAAGGAGAACGAGCCAGAGGGCGGAAGGAAGATTTAAGGAGGTGGGGGTGGTATTCCACAGTTCAGGCAGCTGATGGATGGTGGCCAATAGTGGAGCGATTAAATTCCGGGATGCTAAGGAGGCCAGAATTGGAAGAAGGCCAATATATCCTAGGGGTCATGGGGCTGCAAGAGATTACAGAAGTGGCGGGCGGGAGGGAGGGGGTGGTGGGGTGCGGGGCAGAGGGGGGTGGTTGGGGAGGGTGAGACCACGGAGGGTTTTGAATACCAGAATGACTTTCGTTAAATTGAGGCACCACGGGACCAGAAGCCAAAATACGTCAACGAGGGTAGGGGTTGTGGGTGGGCAGATCATTGTGTGAGGTCGGATATGGACAGCACAGTTCGGACGGGTTCAAACTCATGGAAGGCGGAGGGCGGAGGTGGTCCAGGACAGCGGTGGAATAGTCAAGTCTGGAGGTAACAAAAAGATGGGAAGATTCAGCAGCAGGATGAGCTGAGGCGGGACTAAGCGTCACAGTGTCGTTCCGCCCTTGTGGTCAAGTTTCAAAAGGGCGGTGTAATGAAAGTTTCACGTCCCGGCTGGAAATCTCTAGAAGAAGTGAGTTTGGTGCTTTCGGCCACAATTCTGGTCTGCACTCTCCTTAAAATCTGCCCCTTCAGGCAAAAACTGGAGGCTGGTCGAGCAGAGTCTCGGTGGTGCCTGATCATGGCTTCGCGACTTATCTCCTTTTCCAGTCCAGTCAGTGCCCTGCACGGTGACCCCTTGGTACCTTCATCCAAGGTGGTCAATGGGAGCTGGTGAATGGCAGGAGTAAAATCTCGCCGAAACGGTCACGTAAGACTGGCCCTGTGCAAAATCCAGCTGACTTATTATATCCTGCACTGTCACTTGTAACTTTTTTTATCCCAGCCACATTTGACACCGACCAACTTGCTGGTGCCAAGGAGGCTTCTATGCCCGGTGGTAGGTGTCCATTGCCAACAGCTGCAACATTCCTCATTCGCACATGGTCCCTCGGAGACAGCTATAGAAATAGGAAAACTGAGGGAGCGTGACTCAAGTCAGGAAAAAAAACGCGGGGCGAGGGAGATTACGTTTTCCCGCTCTTATAATCTTCTCTCGTTTATTCTGGGAGTGATGAGTGTCTCTATGTCGTCATGACACTCAACCTTCTTTATAAGCTGCAAAGGAGTTGTACTTCAGGGCAGAATTATGACTAAATTAAAAGACTGATGTGTGTATTAAGGTGACAAGGTCAACCGAGGGCAGGCACAAAGATCAGGCTGGTGCTTCCTTCCCTGCAAAAAGAGAAATTACAGCCAGTGTGTGCCTTTGACAAATGGATCTTCCCGTCAATCCTGCCAAACAAAAATCTTCCTTCATTATCTTGTGCCTCAGAGGATAACGTCCCGGCAATTATAACTTGGAAGACAGAGTTGGAAAAGGGGGAAGGATTTTCATCTACATAATCACCTTATCACACCTCTTAGAAACAAGGGTTTGAGAAAGGAAGAGGAAACCAATTTAGAAACAAGGGGTTGAGAAAGGAAGAGGGAACCAACTTGCATTTATACGGTGGCCGTGGTGACCTCAAGACGTCCCAATGCCCTTGCAACAAGTGATGAATTTTTGAAGCGTGGTCACTGTCATGCTGGGGGAGATGTGGCAGCCACAACCAAGGTCCCACGAATAGCAACAAAATAATGACCAGATATTGTTTCACTGATCTTGGCTGAGAGATAAATATTGACTGTGACGCCCCTGCTCATCTTCAAACTACTGGCGCGACCCGAGAGGGCAGACACAGCTTCGGTTTAATGTCTCATCCGAAAGACAGCACCTTTTAACAGTGCAGCGGTCCCTGCCTGCTGCGTTCTCGATGACTTACACGTGGCAAATGCGCCAGCTGTTTTGTGCCTAGCAAGACCCCCACCAACAACAATAAGGTGAGCGACCAGTTGGAATCAGGAGCCGGATTGTTACAAATCAACTGGTGCCCTGGGTCAATAACTATAACACAGACTGTTGTTTGGTTGTGAGCTCACTCGTTTCAGGCTGGGGTGGACCAATTTCACCTGCTAGTTGTGTTCGCAAGTCTTTGGTCCCAGAAGCTCATGGAAGCAGGTGGGCCCTTCTTATTGGCTGCTTAGAGGGAAATTGAAGAGACATAGGCAGGCAGTCAGATGCAGCACAGGCTGCAATGACAACCAGACTTTGAAGCCAAAGTTGCAATGAACAAGCGAGAGAAAGTTCTGGAAGTTGAAGGCTGGTGAGTAACCAAGAGATATTTAGCTCAAGTCCAGCAGGATGGCACCGATATTGGGAGATGTCAAATATTCACTATTTTCATATTATTGCTTGAAGACGAGCAGCGTTGATTGAATTAAGGACAACTGTGTACACTTGGTGTGAAATGATGTTCATTGGCCTCAATGAAGTGCTTTCTCAGACCACCATCAGTGGGGTTGAAGTGCTTTCTCGGACCACCATCAGTGAGGTTGAAGTGCTTTCTCGGACCACCATCAGTGAGGTTGAAGTGCTTTCTCGGACCACCATCAGTGAGGTTGAAGTGCTTTCTCGGACCACCATCAGTGAGGTCGAAGGAGCGATGATGCTAAAGAAGCAACACTGCTTTCCGATTGTAATGGGATCCGACTGCTACACCCCTGGACCATGCTTATCACATAAGTCAGCTACTGGACAGAGGCAGGTGCACATCTCTACGTGTAATGTTGAGACCACTTACAGGACTGACTAGCGCTGATGCAGCTGAGAGCTTATCTAAACCCAAGGCCCTGAACCTGTCACAGCCCCTTCGAGTCTCGCCTCTGAATCCTTGCTGTCCTGAGTGAAATGAATTGATGTTGCCGTTCTGTTTGTTTGATGGGAAACGAAGCAGAGAGAGGGAGATGGCAAATGGTAAGCTGGCAATTGCCAGCAAACACCAAAGGTTCAGAGGCCAGTCTCCCATCCAAACTCCTGAACGCAAGGGCGGCTGGTACACTCGTGCATCTCGGAGGGTGGACTTTACCTCCCCCGATCGTGGCAGACAGGGCACTTAACCTTGCAGGAGGTAAAAAAAAATGCTTCCCAATGGCAGATAAGCTCTTGGAATTTTGTTCTCATGGGGGGTTAAAGTAGTGTGGGGTGGGATGGGGGTTGGTGGGGGGGAGTGTAGTCGAGCATTCCGGTGAACAATGTCGGGAACCCCATACGCATACATCAGCATCTCATGCACGCTCATTAAAAGGCCACCTTGCCAGGGTTCAGCTCACCCTCCAAATTAAGTTCCCCACCGGCCAAAATTTAGAACAATCAGTTTTACGGCTCTAAGTGGCGCACACCTGGTGAGCTTTACCTCTCCCTCTGACTTTGAGGGCTGTAGTTGTTGCTTTCTCCTTTCTGGGTGATGGTGCATAACTTCACACATAATTGAACGCTGTCAGCAAACGCTGCGCCAGGGCAGGACAAAGGGGCAGGTGAAGGCTGGAAGGGGGTTGTAGTTCGGAAGGGCGGAGAGGAGGCTGGACAGGGGAGGCAGGCTTACGGTGGGGGAAAAGGTGAGGAGAGTGCCTGGGCAAGGCGGCGGGGGTGGGGGGGTGGGGTGTGGGGTGGGGGAGAGAGAGTGTCCGAGGAAGGGGAGGCGAGAATGTCCGGGGAAGGGCGGGGGGGGGTGTCTTAGGGTGTGGGGTGGGTGGTGTCGACGGTGGGATACTGGAGGGAGAACTCGGGGTATTGGTGATAGGAGGGAACAGCCACAGTCAGAGTAGGGAGTGGGATGCAGTAGGGTGGCAGCTCCAGGCTGAGGGTCTGGTCGATGAAGATTTCATCAGGTGGTTCAGGAGTGGGACAAGACAGGTGGCTCGGATAATGAGGGTGGGGGGGTGGGGGGAGGTGGGGTTGCGGGCAGGGTCAGGGTAGGCACATGGACAGTAATGGGTGTCAGCTCTGAGGAGAGGAAAGGCACATGATAGTGGATTGTGATAGGGCCCAGGGTAATGGGAAGCAGTTCAAGGATGACAGAGGGGAGAGGAATGGTAATATGGGGCGGATCTGTGGTAATGGGTGGAAGTTGGTGGGTGACAAGGAGACGGTAGAAGGTGATGGAGTGAGTTTGAAAGGTGATGCACCATGACTGTCTGAGACAGGGCAATGCTGCCCATTCCAAACCTGGATTATGCACCCCGTGGTATAGTGGTACTGTCACTGGACTAGCAGTCCAGAGGCCCAGGCTCACCATGGCAGCTGGTGGAATTTAAATTCAATTAATAAAATCTGGAACTAAAAGCTAGTCTCAGTGATGGTGACCCTGAAACTTTCATCAATTGTCGTGAAAACCCATCCGGTTCACCAATGTCCTTTTGGGAAGGAAATCTGTCATCCCGACCCGGTTTGGCCTCACATATGACGACGTGGTTGACTCTTGACTACCCTCTGAAATGGCTGAGAAAGCCACTCAGCTCAGTTCAAGGAACATTAGGGACGGGCAACAATGCTGTCCTTGCCAGCGAAGCCTGCATCCCCATGAAAGATTTTTTTTAAAAACTGTCTCCACCTCACAGAGGGTTCAGATTGGCCTTTCACGTTGCAATGAAGTGACTTGCGTTGTTGGAATAGGATTCTTGTGGTCCTTTCAAATTCACTAATGCAGGCAAATGGTTTGGCTGCAGCTTTTGA
This sequence comes from Carcharodon carcharias, assembly GCF_017639515.1. NCBI lineage: Eukaryota > Metazoa > Chordata > Chondrichthyes > Lamniformes > Lamnidae > Carcharodon > Carcharodon carcharias. The sequence continues at coordinate 18,836,426 of NC_054483.1, read as the reverse complement.
GATCTCCTCTCACTAAAGCGGCATTGCCTTGATGCTCTGAGCCGGAATCACTGAGTTATACAGCTCAGGAAGGCGGGTCATTCGTCCCAATACGTTTCTTTGAACGAGCCAGCAAATCAATTCCGCTCTTCCTCCACAGCTTTGCGAATCTTCCACCTTCAAGTAAACAGCCAATTCCCTTTTGGAATGATTTTGAAACTGCTTCCATTGTCCTTTCAGGCAGTGCATTCGATGTCATAACAAATCACAGCATTCAAAAAGAAAATCCTCATGTCACTTTTACTTCTTTTGCCGATCATCTGAAACCTGCCTCCTCTGCTTATCAGCCTTTTGTCACTCAATATTTACTCTATCAAAACCCTTCATGATTCTGAATACCTCTGTCAAATCTCCTCTTCACTATCTCTGCTCGAAGGAGATCAGCGCTTCTCTGGCTCCTCCAAGTAACTCATCCCTGGCACCGTTTAAGTAAATCTCCTCGCTGTCCTCTCTCTGGCCTTGAGATCTTTTCGAAAGTATTATGCCCAGAATTGGACGTAACAGTTCAGTTGAGCCAGTGTTTCATGAAGATAAGATTTGCTGATTTAATCGACAACCTAACAGTCATTATAAATATCAAAGTAAAGGGGATGGGAAATGCATGGAAGATGTTATCGCAAATTGCTTCAATTTATTAGACTGAATTTATTAATTTTATCAGCTATGACTTTAATATCTATTTACACTTCTGTTTCAAAAAATCCTTTTGTCTCTGGTTTACTCAAGCCTTCTTGGGTAAATGTATTTCGTGGTGTTTTAAAAGCTGTAATGACAAAATGTCAATTCTTGATTTTAACATACAAACATACGAACTTGGAGCAGGAGGAGGACATTCAGCCCCTCAAGCCTGCTCTGCCATTTGATAAGATCATGGCTGATCTGACAGCAACCTCAAATGTGCATCCTGCCTATCCCCGAAAACCTATCATCCAACTGCTTACCAAGAGCCCGATTTAAAAATATTCAAAGACTCTGCTTCCACCGCCTTTACAGGGAGAGAGTTCCAAAGACTCTTGACCACTGAAAGGAAGAATTCCGCCTCATCTCTGTTTTAAATGGTTGACCCCTTATTTTTAAATAGTGACCCCTAGTTCTAGATTCTCCCACAAGAGACCCCTAGTTCTAGATTCTCCACATCCCCCCTTTCAAGACCTCTCGGGATCTTATATGTTTCAATCAAGTCACCTCTTACTCTTCTAAACTCCAGCGGATACAAGCTTAGCTTGTCCAACCATTCCCACCCATTCCAGGTATTAGTCTCATAAACCTTCTCTGAACCGCTTCCAATGCATTTACATCCTTCCTTAAATAAGGTGACCAATACTGCACACAGTACTCCTGATGTGGTCTCACTAGTGCTCTGTATAAGTGAAGCATAACCTCCCTACTTTTGTATTTAATTCCCCTTGCAATAAATGATAATATTCTATTCGCTTTCCCAATTACTTGCTGTACCTGCATACTTTTATGATTCATGCACTAAGACACCCTTTCCCCTCAGGGAAGATATCTGACCAGTTGAGTGTTTTCAACATTTTAATTGATGTGAGGTTACTTGATCCTCACCTATAAGACCATAAGACGTAGGAGCAGAAGTGGGCCATTCAGCCCATCAAGTCTGCTCTGCCTTTCAATGAGATCATGGCAGATCTGATAATCCTCAACTCCACTTTCCTGCCTTTTCCCCATGACCCTTGATTCTCTTCCTGATTAAAAATCTGTCTATCTCAGATTATCTCAGAATATACTTAACAATCCAGCCTCTTCAGCCCTCTGCGATAAAGAATTCCACAGATTGACTATCCTCTGAGAGAAGAAATTCCTCCTCATCTCCGTCTTAAATGGGCGCTCCCTCACTCTGAGATTATGCCCTCTGGTCCTAGACTCTCCCACAAGGGGAAGCAACCTCTCAGCATCTACCCTGTCAAGACCCCGAAGAATCTTATGGGAAGAATATCCCCCCCCAAGTTGGGGGGGAAGTGCAGGAATGGGCGCGCCTCCGATCGGCGCCCCCAATTGGGGGCCCACCACCATTTTACGTGGACGGGCCAATTAAGGCCTGCCCATCATGACGTCCGCCAGGAGGCGCTGTGCGCTCTCTGTGCGAGCGGGCGGGGATTCCCTAAGCCGAGAGTGCGCTCCTCCACGCATGCATGTGAAAGAGCGCACTCATCTTCCTGAGGCTAAGTGCTGCCTCAGGGAGATCAGCACCAAATTCAAAAATGTGAAATATAGAAAAATAAAATTTCCTTGACATGTCCCCTCATGTGACACTGTCCATCACTTTTAATTAAACTTTTATTAAATTTTTAAAAGCCTACATGAAACTTCATCCCGCCCGTGGATGAGGTTTCACGCTTTTCCTGAAGCCCCCCCAGGGCTCCCAGCCTGTCCGCCAACCTTACGGTGGGATGGGCAGGTCCTTTAAGTACTTCAGTTAGTTTTTAAATGGCCTCAATTGGCCATTAACAGGTCGGTGGGCGCACAGCTGATTCGGCTGCGCCCCTGCCGACCTGAAAATTGAAATGATGCAGCGTTCCGCCAATATCCGATCAATATCCTGCCCTATATGTTTCAATAAGGACATCTCTCATTCTTCTAAACTCCAATGAGTACAGGTCCAACCTTCTCAATTTCTCCTCATCCCTCCATCCCCAGGATCAACCTAGTGAACCTTCTCTGGACTGCCTCCAATGCCAGTATATCCTTAGATAAGGGGACCAAAACCGTTCACAGTCTTCTAGGTGTGGTCTAACGAGTGCCTTGTGTAGTTTTAGCAAGACTTCCCTATTTTTATACTCCATTCCCTTTGAAATAAAGGCCAACATTCCATTTGCTTTCCCTATTACCTGCTGAATTTGAATGCTAGCTTTTTGGGATTTATGCACAAGGACCCCCAAATCCCTTTGTGCTGCAGCTTTTACAGTCTTTCTCCACTTAAATAATATTCAGCTCCTCTGTTCTTCCTGCCAAAGTGCATAAACTCACATTTTCCCACAGTATATTCCAGCTGCCAAGTTTTTGCCCATTCACTTAACCTGCCTATATCCCTCTTTGTGTCATTCTCCCCACTTGCCTTCCCGCCTATTTTTGTGTTATCCACAAACCTGGTGATAATTCATTCATTTCCTTCATCCAAGTCATTAATATATATTGTAAATAATTGTGGCCCCAGCACTGATCCCTGTGATGCTCCACAGTCACAGGTTCTCATCCTGAAAATGCACCCCCTATCCCAACTTTCTGTCATCTATTTGTTAGCCAGACCTCTATTCATGTTAATATGCTACCCCAACACCATGGGCTCTTATCTTATTAAGTAGCCTTATGTGTGGTACAATTTCAAACGCCTTTCGGAAATCCAAATATATTACATCTACTGGTTCCCCTTTATCCATCCTGCTTGTTACCTCTCAAAGAATTCTAATAAATTTGTCAGACATGATTTCCCTTCCATGAAGCCATGCCAACTCTGTTTGATTAGATTATGTATTTCTAAATGCTGTGATGAATTCACTGATTGCAACTGGGGTGATGGCTTTGGCTATGTGTCTCAGTGTCCCACCCATGCCCCCGTTCTCCCTAAGGGCAAGGGAGGAGAAAGATCAGCCAAGATTAACATTCCAAATCTTTATCCAGTGCAGTTCCATTGCTGGGTACAAGGCCGGGACAGCGATCAGACTTGGCTATCATAGCCCTACAGTCAATTAGCCTGCTAACACTCACTGCCAAACATGAGTGGTGCTTTGATACCAAATGGAAGTTGTAGCCCAGCAAAAATCAATGGCTGGGATTTTCCACTCCCGTTTGCCGTGGGCGCCATGACGAGTGAGAGTGGAAAATATTGGGAGATCACAAAAATCAGTTTCACGTTGTCGTAAAACCAGTTTGCGATTGTCCGCTTCATCAGTCAATGGCGGGCTGCATCTTCCTCCGTCACACGTTAGGAGCCTAATTTCAATACTTTAGCATCTCATTATAAGCCCTCCTCACCGGAAGCATTGCCCCCCACGCTGCATCATGAGCTCACGTCGGCACAATTGCACACCATGTGTTTCACAACGGGACATAAGTGCCATGCACCTGGCGACCTGCTCTTTGCGCGGGACTTTGAGGTTCGTTTTCCTACATTCCTTTGGGTGGCACTCGCGGTCGTTGGCACCAGGCTTCGCTGGCAGCACCATATCGCTTTTATGGGGGGGCTCACGGGCAGGTCTCTGCCTACCGAGAAGGGGGGGGGTGGCTTTCCAACAGCTGCAGGGTTAGGACTTGCTTGGGGAAGGGGAGTATCCCAGGGTGTGTGTGGGGGGCACATGTTGATCTTGCAAGTGGCCTCAAGATGGTGAAGGCTGAGGAGGCAGCCTCCAGAGGAGATGAGGCCTGATGGAGATGTGAGGGTATGTGTGAGAGAGAGAGTGGTGATGTCTCTTGAGCTGGCAGTGAGTGAGATGCCAGTGATGAATGTGTGATGGGCTTGTGAGTGTGTGAGTTTCAAATGATGAGATGGTTGCCTTACCCTGGCAGCACAGGTGAGATCATTCATCCTTTTTCTGCACTGGATGGCCAACCTCTTCTGTGTAGCTTTGGCACTGACCATCGTGCCACTGCCTCCGAAGCCGGAGTGGTGAGATTTCTGGATCTCCTGCAGCCACAGAGGGGATAGAGGACATCACGGTGGGCCTCCGAAAGGCATTCCAGGGATTCTGGCATGCGGAGTCATGTCTTCACTGGAGCAGTCCTACACTGCAAGCATTGAGAAGTGTGCATGGCTGCTGTTTAGATATGGCACCGAGAGTGAGGTAATGATGTGGCAGGTGATTCAGTGGTTGCCCGCCAGCAATACGGCATGGTTCTTGTGCCTGAATAATTAATAAGGTGGGAAGCGGGTGATACAGTGCAAAAATCTGCCCTTGTGGCTGGCGGATATAACAGCTTTTTTCATGCCCACCACTGCACTTGGTGCAATTCAGGGAAAATTCAGCCTCGTGTCTTCAAAGGTGAGAAGAGGCCAATATTGGAAGAAAAATAATTCTTGGACTTGTATTTGAACAACATGTTTACCTGGTTAGTGCAAGTACACAGGGGCTGCTTGGCACCTATCATCAATGTTGTGAAAAAGGTCCAATGTACAAAGCGAAATTGAACTTTCAGTTGTCATATCTGAGTGGCCAATCGAGTAAATCTTGAGTTGGTGAGGGCCCATGGTTATGGCAATCTGCGAGCTTTGCTCCCTATTTGACATTCTACTTAAAATGATCTTCTGTCCTTCAAAAATCACTTTGTGGCAGAATTAACTAAAACTTCTCACTTGAAAGATTATTTGGTACAGTATTCGATTTTTGAAACAATATATAAAGCATTCCAACATCTAATGGCTTTTAACATCTACAAAGCATATCCACCTTGACTTGGCTCACTTCTGAAATCCTTGTCCAGAGGCTTCTATGATCAACCACCACCACTATTGAGAATGAGTCCAGAGCCTGATTGGAGCCCAAGTGACTAGCATAACTGTTCCTCAACTTGCATTTATATAGCACCTTATCAAGTCTTTCAAATGTCTCAAAAATGCATTGCATCCAAGGAGTTACTTCCAGTAGGTAGGGCTATGTTATCATGTATAGAAAACAACAGCCATTTTATGCACAGCAAGATTTCATAGAAATAAGATTGGCTCGAGATCAATCTGTTTTTTTTGTGGTATTGGTTGCTGCCTAACACAGCACAAGAATTCCCTGCCCCAATGCAAATAGTACCACAAAGTCTTTCACGTCTATTAGAATGGATAGGTGGGGCCTCATTTCATGAGCCAAGAAATGCCGACTTGCATTTCTGAGAGTCAGTCTTGAGCAAAACATCAGTTGTCCTTCAACAAAATGTTAAATAGGCTATGTCCACAGACAGTTAATGAAAGAAGATTTTTATTTCGTACAAAAGGTGGCAACATTACTGGGAGAAAAACTTGAGAAGCTTACACCAGAGTGCTGCCCAATGATGAAAATCTGCAACTGCGCTGTGACAGATGACATAGCAAAATCGAATAGGAAATGTTGACATAGCAATTTACAATGCTAAGTGTTGGCATAAAGGTCCTGACAACAGGTTTGTGCTAAGGAACTATGTACCTTTGCAAGATTTTAAATTTTAATTCTCCCATTTGATAGAAGCTCACAAAATACTGGTGCCACTACTGATGCCTTCACTTCAATTACTTTCAGAAGAATGCCATTCAAATGCATTAAACAATCATCCCTAAATATCACAACCGAAGCACATGATTGAATCAAACAGCATGCTCCTTTGGTTGTTCATAATAGACAGAGTACAGACCGTACTCAATCAATCTGCATTTGCAACACCCAAAACAAAACTCCCACTGTTATGTGTGATTCCAAGATTGGGCAGCACTAGCTGAACAATCATGAGTGCGCCGACAGCTACACTAACAACCAATTTAAGATAATCAGTCGAGTTCTGAATGTGGCTCATTTACTTTTGCTATAAGTGACATACATTCATAGGCAGGGACCAATTTTCTGCAAACAAAAGAAATAATGATCAAGCTTTGCAACTTTTTTGAATTATCCTGGAGCCTAAGGGGTCTTCAGTTCCTCATTGCTTTCTCCACGGCAACGCCTCAGCCAATCAGAGTCAATTTGCCAACCAATCAGTACCCTTTTCTCCTATAGTATAAATTGTTGTCCTGATGAGTGCAAGACGCAAAGCTTCGGCAACACGCCTCTCTTTTCATCAGTAGGTAAGTGTTTACTTTCATGAAGTCTTACGGTGTTGGTGGTGTGTGAGAATTCACTCAGAGAGTCTGAGTTGCTGTGGCAACATGCATTTATACATGCATGTTGCAGCCAGGAGTTATGGGCAGTGATGGTAGATGCTGCAACATTCTTTTCATCACAGAGCTGACCAGGAATCTCTCCTGCTCTGACCAGCTACCATTGGAAGGATTTGCTGGTTGATATGAATGCATCTTGCTTGGCCATCAAGTTGTGGGCTTGGACTTGAGCCCAGGGCTTCTAGCTCAGGGGCAGGGATGCTACCCACTGTGCCACAAGATCTGCTCAATCTTAGAGAAGGACTCCACTGATGAAAGCCATTCAGCCCATTGATTCTGTGTTGGCTCTTTCAAAGAGCAATTCAGCTAGTTCTATCTCCAGTTCTCTCCCCATATCGCTGAAAAACATTCTTCTTAATTATTTATCCAATTCCTTTTGAAGACTACTATTGAATCTGTTTCCAGTACGTTATCAGGCAGTACGTTCCAAATCCGGACCACTTGTTGGATAAAAAAGTTTCTCCACATTCCATCTTTGGTTCTTTTTCCAATTACAGCAAATCTATGTTTGTTGGTTAGCTGACCCTCCCGCTATTGGAAAGTTTCTTTTCATTGGCTCTATCTCAACCCTTCATCATCTTAAACACCTCTATCAAATCTCCTCTTAGCCTCCTCTGCTTTCAGGAGAAGATCCCCAGCCTCTCCATTCTTTCCACTCAACTGTCATCTCATCTCTCGAACCATTCTAGTAAATCTCTTGCGTACGCTCTCCAAGGCCTTCACATCCTTCCTCAAGCGTGGGACCTAATGCAGGGACAGGGTTGCATGGATTGAATACTTGGGGAAATATAATCTTTCTTATTTGCTTAAATCTCATGGGCACACAATCCAAAAGAATGTTGGTCAAAGCACTTGAGTCAGCATGCTGCAAAAATTCACCCATTCCCGCAGAGGGGGATGGTCAAAGGTGCAGGGGCAAACAAAGAGTTAAAGGTACCCTTTCCCATAAAATATATTGGCTGTGAATGCTTTTGAGTATCTCTGAGTGAAAATACATCAGAGCTATGAAATGGAAAGCTTCCCCCCTCAATGGCACCTGGAGTCATCAATGAACCTTCCCAAGCTAATTGCAGTCAGCTCCAGAGTTGATGAAAGCTCTCCCTCCTCTCCTGGACTCCATCCCCACTGCTTCAGTAAGCCATCTGAGTTTCCCATACCAGTCCATCTCCGTTAGCAGCAAGACAGGCATTACAATTTTAATGCCAAAGCTTTGCAGAATTCTGGCCATTTTTTCTGTTTTTTGACCTGTACACATTTGGGAAATATGCTGAGGCTGTCAAGCTCACTTTGCATTTAGGCTTTGCAGCTGAAGAACACTTTTTGTTTTATCTTTTCACTCTGAACTGAATTGAAACCAAGGTTGCAGAGGTGAGAGAGAAAGTTTCTAATACTGTGGTTTGATGCCCACACACAACTGGATTGACACTCTGCAGCTCATTTCAGGTGCAACCTTCAGAGCTAGCAGAGAATGAACTTTTAAGCTGGGCTAGATTTACATCGAGGCTTCAACTCACGCATCGGAAAGTTCAAATTCTGTCCTCGCCCTTAGCAGTTTTCACCTAAATGGATGAGTGGTTGCATTTGAGCGATGACTGCCTCATTCAGGGAACTCAATCTCACTAGATTTTCTGCAGCGTGAATCCTTATGGGACCACCTGGAGACAGGCATGAAGTAAACTTTTGACGGTTCATGTTGAGCCGAAAGCAGCGTGGGTCGCCTCTTCCAAATTTGGCAGCTTGAGAATGTGTGAGGCACAGAGAGAATGTTTTGACTTATGTGGAAGAGCAAAACTAGAGGTCATCAATACAAGGCGGTCATCAAGAAACTAAATAAAGAATTTGGAAGAAACTTCTTTACCCAGTGTGTGGGGAGAAAGTGAAACTTGTTAACACAGGCAGTTAAAGTGACAATACCTTCCAAGCCTCTACCAACTGGAAGGACGAGGGCAGCAGATGCATGGGAACGCCACCGCCTGCAAGTCCCCCTCCAAGTCACACACTATCCTGGCTGGGAACTATCGTTGTGCCTTCACTGTCCCTGGGGCAAAATCCTGGAACTCCCTCCCTGACAGCACTGTGGATGTACCTACACCAGATGGACAGCAGCGGCTCAAGAAGGCAGCTCACCGCCACCCTCTCAAGGGGAATTATGAACGGGCAAAAAATGCTGTCCTTGTCAGTGATGCCCACATCCCATGAAAGAAGGTATAAGTAATCGCAGTATTTCAGGGGAGGCAAGCTAGCATATAAGGAAGAAGTGAACAGAGGGTAACGCTGATAGAGTTAAATGAGGAAGGATGAGAGGAGTCTTGAGTGAAGCATAAACTGCTGCATGGACTGGTTGAGCCATTTCTATTGCATGGATGGCATACACTTTATGCAATTCTATGTCGTGATTTAATTTCTGAGCAGTGGGGCCTGTGTACTAACACAAGTGCCTCGGGAGCAATGTAGGAAGGCCAGAAAAGCATATGTTTGTTGTATTCACATTTGCATTCTCTGGGAAAGTAGGTCTGTTCTGAATGAGTGAAACTGCTTCCAATCAATGGTTGCAAGAGACTTGCCACATTCAGCAATCGATAGAGTGCAAAGAATTGACATCAACCCAGTCCTTCTGTCAATACTAAATGCGTTTCTCATGTAGGGACCTGAAGCACCTAATCTTTATCTACCTCATGTTTTAGCTTGACTTGCGCTGCGTTCCTGTAATGTTGCAAATGGCAAACTGGCATGTCAAGACACAGTGGAGCCAGTACCTCAGCAAGTTCCACTATTTAAGACCAAAATACAGGTCACTTAATCAACCCTTTCTCTGACCTTCCCTCTTCTTCCTTCCTCCTCTCCGCCAACTCCCTCCCTTTCCCTGCCTCTGTACTTGTGCAATGGGGAAAGGTCGCAATTAAGGGCCTTTGCACTATCGTATAACAAGGGGTCTGGAACTATTCAAAAATCCCTTGGGCTCCACGTAGCAGAAAACATTTAATGTGAATGTAGAAGCAACCTGCAATGAAAGTGGAGTGTCATGAAGTGAACTTAACCTCAATGATCTTTATTGCACCGTGTGAATTGGGGTGCTAGGTTTGCACGGTGATGCACCTTTACAAATTTGATAAATAAAGCATATTTCTGAAACAGAAAAAAATGGGTTGTCATAGTGCACAGGTCTCAGTGCTCCTTCTCTAGGGACAATGCGTATCTGTATATATATATATATAAAAAAAAAAGAATCAGCCAAGACTACTGCTCCCAATTACTCTTGTCTGGAGATTCCTGCTTGAAAGAGCAGATGAGACAGAATCAGACTCAGCTGTGAAGCTGTGCCCTGCCGACACACTACTGAGCTGCCCACAGGACAAATGTATCAGGGACCTGCCGTTGCCCGTAAGAACCATAAGCAGCAAAGGCAGGACAGCTGCAGAAGAGTGAACGTGGCAAAGTCACATTAATGCTGCACAGTGCACATTTCAGAAATAGGTTGATACATCCAGTACAGCACACGGATGATTTTTTACTCGGGCTGAGCAGGAGATTGCGCTTGTGCTGTCTGGGTGTATGCTTTTTCCAACCTTCGCCTCTTTTCGAGTATTTCCGGGCAGTCAATCACATGCGGCAGTACCAAAAATAGATAGAATTATTTTCTGAGCCCTCCACGGAATTTAATTCTAAATTACCATCTGTTCCGCAAAGTCTCATCAAATGAAACAACTTGCCTTGTTGGTGCGAAGTTTTGGGTGAGAGTGAGGGAATGCAATGCCTCCCCGAGGAATGGCAGGGCTGAGATTCAGAGCGGCATCCCAGCTGCAGCCTGAGCAGAGCGCCCCCTACTGCACCAGTGCAACATTTTCCTCCTCAATCCCAACACGAGCAAGTTCAAGTCAAACAAACCTCTGCGGAAAAGAGTTTCGGGTATAGGAGATGTGAAAACTTTTTTTTTTCTAGTTTTGCTCAAGCTTGCCCTCTCCAGAATCACAATCTTAGCTTGGCCCCTCATGAGTTGGCTTCTGTTTTCTGATGCCGCAGTGTGGTCATGTAAATAAAGGAGACTGACTTGGAATTGAGAATCACCAGGATGGAGGTCAATTGTCCATCGCACTTGTGCTCATTCTCTGAAAGGACTGCACAGGAGCAGTAGTGGGCCCATATAGCTCCTCTAGCCTGTTCCAACATTCAACTATCTTGCGGATGACACACTAAAGATCCCACACCCACTGTTCAAAGGAGAACCCTCAGCCAAGATCTAAAACAGATTGAAAGCAAGATTACTGTCGGATGCTGGAGATCTGAAACACAAACAATGAATATTGTAAAAACTCAGCAGGCCTGGTACCATCTGCAGGGAAAGGAACAGAGTTAATGTTTCGAGTACAAAATGGTTCCAAAGAAGAGTCACCTTGGTCTCAAAACGCTGAGCCTGTTTCTTTCTCCAGAGATGCTGCTAGATGTGCTGAGCTTTTCAAACACTTGCTGTTTCTCATATCCAAAAAAGAGTATCTGGTCGTGCATCTCATGACTGTTTGTGGAAGCTTGCTGTGTGTAAACTGGCTACCATGTCTTCTGCATTCTAACAAGTGACTACACTTTAAAAACACTTCAGTGGTTGTAAACTATTTTGTGTTTTCCTGAGGTGCATCTTAAAAATCACTAGATTAAATACAATTTTTTTTCTACATTAAAGACAACTAATTTTTTTCCCCTAAACCTTCTAGGATGTAAAACAATCAAATAATATCTTGAACATTTCCATAACTTTCAGTCATTCTTTTCAACAGAACACTGATCCAACTCCTTTATTAAAAAGGTACTAACTGACCATCAATCAGCTCCTTTTCCTGGAAGTCTGCTCTATAAATCTCCTCTTGAGGGGGGGAGGGGGTTTGTCTAACTTTGAACCTTGCTTATGCCTGTGAGTCTTGAGTCCTCACACTTGGAGCGGATTTCTCCAAATGTTGACCTTCTTTTAAAAAAGGGGCAAATTAAGATAAATGTCTCCAGAAAGCACAACAATCTTGCAAGCACCTTCAGCTTCTGTATACGCCAAACATTGGCACAATGAGGGTTGAGCGTCTCTGTGAAAAATGCTTGGCCAAGGCTGTTTGCATGTCGATGGAGGGGGAAGGGTGATGTGACAAGATACAGTTTGACACAATTTACCTCATGGAGTTCTAAGCTTCACGAACACAATTTTCTCCTTCAGGATCTGGCCAGACCCACCAACGCTCCTGCCAAGATTAAATGGGATATTGGACATGGCCTTCGCAAGAGAAAAGCAGTTTAATAAATAAACCAGCAGGTCAGCAAGCCAACAACAGAACTCAACTCGGGGCAAGTTGTGATTGGGCCCTGGCCTCTGGGTTGATTTTTCTCATTGTTTGCAAACGATTAGAAGCTATCCAAGGCTATTTTATATGACAACAGTCATATAAAATATTTAAATGTTTATTGACCTGTCACACATTTTTCATGCCAGCTACTTGGTGCAGGATTTTGGTTTAATGCTTTAAGTATAGAGCTAGATGTAAAATGAACCATAAAATAAATGGATTATTATCACGCAAGTATTCATTTACCAACTCTCCTGATCTTGATCGTTAACAATAAAAGAAATATTCTCATTTATATAGTGCCCTTCATGGACCTGAGGCCACCTCAAACATTTTGAAGTAATGAAGTGCTTTTGGAATGTATTAATTACAATGTGCCCAAGACCCGCTGCTCTTTATAAGGTTCAGATGTAACAGAGTTTATTGGAAAAAAGCAGCAGGATAGCAATCAAATCACATATAGACTGCACTCTGCACAAGGCAGAGCAGGGATTCACCTGGATATCCTAGAGTTACATTTCCTTTTCACAGGACTACAATGATAAATTGGGTACTGTGACCGCTTCAGTGATGTTACTATACAACTGGGAGGAAAGGGACATGGAAGGCTAGACAATGAGTATTACAAACAGATCGTGTACAGAAGGCTGCAAGGTGTTACAGCATGTCCCTAATGCCTGGTATGATATAGACTCCCAAGCATCAAGAAGTGCCCCAAAGGGCCAAAGACTTTGAATATTATTGAATGTTCTTCCAGTTGTGTCTGTAACCTGAGGCAGGGTTTAATTAATGAAGGGAAGAAGATTGAATTTTGTTTGAACATTGATTGCACTAGTTCACTGCGCATGTATAAGGCAATAATTATAATGACATTGGAGCATAAAGGTGACTTGACACAAGTAAACTCTTTTTTTTTCTTTTAAGGATTTTTATTTTCACTCCAACCTTCTCCCCTCCTCCCCTGAAGGCCTAATAAGACACAGGTGTCAGCATGTCAGTCTCCCTCTGGTATCACATCCATGAGGTATTCCTCTTGAGTCGGCCTTGAGTAGAGTGCTCCAGGTAGCTTAATGAGGCTCAATCTCGTCCAAATCACCCATGACTCAGCTCTGAGTCAGGGGCTGATGCCTCAGTTCCCACTGCACAGGTCGGAGGTGCTGTCTTTCAGAGGAAACATTAAGCTGAGGCCCCTTCTGTCCCTCAGCTGGATCTTAAAGATGTTACAACACTATTGCGAAGAAGAGCTGACGTTCCCCCTGGTTTCCTGGCCAATATTTATCCTTCAATCAACATCACAAAACAGATGATCTGGTCGTTACCACTTTACTATTTGTGGGCACTTGCTGTGTGCACATTGGCTGCCGCATTTCCTAACTTACAACCATAACTGCACTTTGAAAGTATTTCACTGGCTGTAAAGTGCTTTTCGGTGTGCTGTGAGAGGTGCTATATAAATGTAAGTCCTTTTATTTCTACAGATGTTCATAATGTCCATAATTCTCTCATCCCAGGGATATTGAAACCCATTCTAGTATCTTAACTGTAGACCTGGCTGAGGTCACAGAACCACAGATTTGACTGTGTTTCACATTGTGTTCGGGGTCTAGACAGGGGTTTGGGGGATTGTCTGTTCTCTCAAAGTATGCTCCTTAAGCCTGTAGTTTCTCAAAACCATGGCTCTTTATTTGCAGCAAGTGTTTACACATTTGGAACTCCACATGAGGTTGGAGCTTCTTCTCCTTCCAGGTCTCTCTTACTTCTCAGTCGGATGGCCTGACTGCGTTATTACATCAGCATCATGCTACTGATGTTAACCCTTAATCCTGCCCATCATTTCTGTCCCAGCTCTTCGCTCACAGTATCTTAACTGCGTCCCCCATCTGTCCCTGAACTCTGCAACCTTCTCCATTTCAAAACTTTACCTGCTTTTCGTTGAAGCGATGCCTCAATTATACCGCATGGCAACGCAGTCCATCAGCACCCTTAGAAATTTCCCCTGAAATGACTCAGCATCCAAACATACGAAGTAGAAGCAGGAGTAGGGCCCTCGAGCCTGCTCCATCATTCAATAGGATCATGGCTGATCTGATTATAACCTCCCGCCTACACCCAATAACATTTCACCCCCTTGTTTGTCAAGAATCTATCTACTTTGCCTTAAAAACCATCAAAGGCTCTGCTTCCATTGCCTTTTGAGGAAGGGGATTCTGAAGCCTCACTACCCTCTGAGAGGAATAATTTCTCCTCAACTCTGTCCTAAATGAGTGATATCTCACTTTTAAACAGTGACCCCTGGTCCTAGATTCTCCCACAAGAGGAAACATCCTCTCCAAATCCACCTTGTCAAGACCCCTCATGGCCTTAAAGGTTTCAATCAAGTCACCTCTAAACTCCAGAGGATACAAGACTATCCTGTCCAAAGTATCCTCATAAGACAGCCTGCCAATTCCTGGTATTGGTCATGTAAAGCTTCCCCGAACCGCTTCCAATGCATTTACATCCTTTCTTAAAGAAGGAGACCAATGCTGTACGCAGTACTCCAGATGTGGTCTCACCATTGACCTGTACAACTGAAGCAGAACCTCCTGATTTTTGTAATCAGTTCCCCTCGCAATTAATCTTGCCATTCTGTTCACTTTTCTAATTACTTGCTGTCCCTGCAGTATGCTCCTTAAGCCTGTAGTTTCTCAAAACCATGGCTCTTTATTTGCAGCAAGTGTTTACACATTTGGAACTCTACATGAGGTTGGAGCTTCTTCTCCTTCCAGGTCTCTCTTACTTCTCAGTCGGGTGGCCTGACTGCGTTATTACATCAGCATCGTGCTACTGATGTTAACCCTTTACTGTACACACTGCATAGAGAAGGGGGCCCTTCACTACATCGGGCAGGACTTTGAGTTTGACAGGTGGGCGCGTGGCCGACCCGGTTGAGCGTAAAATGACGCACGATGACATCAGCCGAGCATCTCCACGTCATCGCATAGTCCCGCGATATTTCATTCGGTGGGCGCCGGCCAGAGTCAGCAGTGCACCTGCCGACAATTAAAAGGCCTCTTATGGCCATTGAAAAGGTAATTCAATTCAAATTTACACTATGCATCCACGGGCAGGATGAGATTTCCTAAAGCGAATAAAAATAAAATAAAAATTTTACAGGTGAATTAAAAACACGTCCCTGCTCATGTGGCAGTCACATGAGGGGACATGTTTTATGACGCTTTTATTTTGTTCTTTAATCTTTTTTAAGCAGTGCTTCATCTCCCGAGATTGAAGCGCTCTTTCACGCTAGACCTGCTCACCCTCCTCCCCCTGCCCACATAGGCAGTGCTGAGCGTTGCCGTTCACGTTCCACGCTGGGTGGGCCTTAATTGGCCCGCCCGTGTAAAATTGCGGTGTGGTGCCAATCGCGGGTGGCAGCCAGCATCCCGACCACCCCCGCCCGCCCTCACCAACCACCCTCATCAAGGGCAAAATCCTGCCCATCATTTCTGTCCCAGCTCTTCGCTCACAGTATCTTAACTGCGTCCCCCATCTGTCCCTGAACTCTGCAACCTTCTCCGTTTCAAAGCTTTACCTGCTTTTCGTTGAAGCGATGCCTCAATTATACCGCATGGCAACGCAGTCCATCAGCACCCTTAGAAATTTCCCCTGAAATGACTCAGCATCCAAACATACGAAGTAGAAGCAGGAGTAGGGCCCTTGAGCCTGCTCCATCATTCAATAGGATCATGGCTGATCTGCTTATAACCTCCTGCCTACACCCAATAACATTTCACCCCCTTGTTTGTCAAGAATCTATCTACTTTGCCTTAAAAACCATCAAAGGCTCTGCTTCCATTGCCTTTTGAGGAAGGGGATTCTGAAGCCTCACTACCCTCTGAGAGGAATAATTTCTCCTCACCTCTGTCCTAAATGGGTGATATCTCACTTTTGAACAGTGACCCCTGGTCCTAGATTCTCCCACAAGAGGAAACATCCTCTCCAAATCCACCTTGTCAAGACCCCTCACGGCCTTAAAGGTTTCAGTCAAGTCACCTCTAAGCTCCAGAGGATACAAGACTGTCCTGTCCAAAGTATCCTCATAAGACAGCCTGCCAATTCCTGGTATTGGTCATGTAAAGCTTCCCCGAACCGCTTCCAATGCATTTACATACTTCCTTAAAGAAGGAGACCAATGCTGTACGCAGTACTCCAGATGTGGTCTCACCATTGACCTGTACAACTGAAGCAGAACCTGCTGATTTTTGTAAACAGTTCCCCTCACAATTAATGATACCATTCTGTTCACTTTTCTAATTACTTGCTGTCCCTGCATACTAGCCTTTTGTGCTTCATGGGGCTGAGAAGTGCACAATGACGTCGGGCAAACGTCCCAATGTTATCGCGTGCTCACGCGGTATTTCAGTCAGCAGGCACACATGGAAGTCAGCAGCGCGCCCGCCAACTGTTAAGAGGGCTGTTATGCCCATTCATAAATTCATGAAACTGAATCTTTCCTTGCCCGTCCAACCTTACGGTTAGTGGGCGGGCGAAAAGGCCAAGCGGCCTTTGGATTCTTGAGGAAACCTCATTTTTAGGGCGGGATGAGGTTTCCGATGTTAATTGGAAATAAAATAGAAATTTTTAAATCTCATTTCTAATATGTCCCTGCTAAAGTGACAGAGTCACGTGGTTGGGGGGGGGTTGGTGGGGGGGGGGGACATATTTTCCTCTTTCTTAAACTTTATTTTTCATGAGAAACATCTTCAGCTCCTTGAGGCAGCTCTGTGCCTTCAGGGAGCTGTATGTGAGTGCGCCCACGGGCGTGCGCTGACTTCCCCGTTTGCCCATCTCCCCGCCCTACCCAGGCAGCGCTGAGCGTTTCAGTGCGTGATTCATTCCGCAAGGCCGTCAATTGGCCAGCCAGCGTGAAATCGCAGTTCGGGCCCAATCGTGGACAGTGGACCATTGTTTGGCCACTCCCAGGCTCCACCCCAACCACGCCCATCCAATGAGGGAAAATCCTTCCCGTGTACTAGGACGCCCAGATCCCTCGAAATCTCAGAACTCTGCAATCTCTCACCATTTAGATAATATGATTCTTTTTTATTCTTCATGCCAAAATGGACAATTTCACATTTGCCCAGTTCTCCTCTGTTTGCCAGATCTTTGCCCACTCACTTAACCTACCTGTGTCCTTATGTCCTCTCCACAACTTACCTTCCTACCTATCTTTGTGGCATCAGCAAATTTTGCAACCGTGCCTTCGGTCCCTTCATCCAAGTCATTTATACAGATTGTAAAATGTTGAGGCCCCAGCACTGGTCCCCTGTGGCACAGCACTTGTTACACCCTGCCAGCCAGAAAAATACCCATTTATGCTTACTCTCTGTTTCTTGTGAGCCAGCCAATCTTCTATCCATACCAATATGTTACCCTCTACGCCATGCACTTTTGGACCCCTACACAAGGCTGGAGCTTCTCCTCCTTCTTAATATTGCTTACCTAACATCATTTTTACATCAGCATTATGCTTCTGATACTGATGCAATAGTGATCATGGTCTGTATTTCTCAGTATCATGCTCAACTTATGTTCTGAGCCACTAGGAGTCCAAGGTGATTTCGCTTGGAATTGTTTATTGTGTTGCCTCCAGCTCTTGACAGTGAGCTGGATGGTAACAGGAGCAACTGCATGACAGGTGATTATAATTTCTCCAAACCGATATAAAAGAACAACGACAGTGTGTCAATGAACTAAGTGAATAAAGAAAGAATTTGGGTGTCTACAGCACCTCTCATGACCTGAGGATGTACCAAAGAGCTTTACAGCGAATGAAGCCCTTTTTAAGATGTCGTCGCTGTTGTCATGTAGGAACTGCAGCAGCGAATGAGAGTACAGAAAACTCCCATGAACAGCAACAAGATAATGACCAGGTAATGTGCTTTCTTTCAGTGATTTTTTTTTTGAGGGATGAATATCGGTTGGGATACAGGCAGAAACTTTCATTTCTTTGAGTACTGCCTTGGAATCCTTTCCCCATTATCAGAGAGGACAGACAGGGATCTTGGCTCCTCCATCTCTTCCAAGAGACAAGGCCTCTGAACATGCAGTACTCCCTCAGTACTGAATTCAACATAGTTTGTACTGTTTGTAAATGTTACAAATAGTTATCTTAGTCACTTCATTGAACCACATTTTATTATAAAAAAAGAATCTTCGGTTGTAGGCAGCACCGGCAAGGCCAGCGTTTATTGTTGTTCCCAGTTATTCTTGAGAAGATGGCGGTGAGCTTTCTCCTCGAACAGCTGCAGTCCATTTGGTACTCCCCCAGTTGGGGAAGGTGGTCCGGGTTGTGACCCAGCGACAGTGAAGCAACGGGGATACAGTTCCAAGTCAGGATGGTGTGTGGCTTGAGGGCAATTTGCAAGTGATCGTGTTCCCACAAACCTGTTGCACTTGATCTGCTCGATGCTAAAGGTCACAGGGTTAGAAAGGATAACCAAACCAGTTTTGGCAAGATGCTGCAATGCGTCTTGTAGATGGGACACACAGCAGCCATGGTGTGCCAATGGTGGAGGATGAGAGTGTTTCATACTCAGCTCCCAGCTGGAGTACAACATTTCCTACTGTGCCAATGTGACATTTCATCACGTCTCACTTGAACCATCAGCGCCCTAACATGATCACTAACTAGATGTAAAGTTAGGCACACTTTTGCAATACAAACTTCTCCACTTCAGTACTTCAAACCGTCAGTGAATGAACTCCTGGCATGTGTGATGCAGAATTTCCACTTCTATTCTCGTGCCTGGAGTGCTGAAATTAAAAATCCTGGCCTGAGAATAGGATTGTGACTCCTTAAATTCCTTTCAGACAGTTCACTGAAGAAACACTCATCTCAGGAGCTCAGCCAGAAAAGATGAGAGATTCCACTGTTGAACTAAACCTGCCCTCCAGTTTTCACACTCTCCACCTCCTCCCAATCGACTAGTGCTAAAATATTCATCTGATAGTATTTGAAGCTGACTCAAAGTAGGGAATGTGTAGAGAAACAATGCCTTCAAATTATCTAACACATTATCATATCTTGGTGCTTTCCACTAAACAAATCACTTTATTTGCGGTAACTGCGATTAAGCCGGAAACATGCATTTGCGATGAAGGATTAATTGTTCTGTTTCTTGTGAGAGGTGGTTGAAGCAGGAATCTCCAAAGCATTGGTACATTAGAAACAGGAGAAGATCATGACTTGTTACTCGAGCCTGCTCTACCATCCAATTTTATTGTGGTTGATCCATTCTATTGACCCAACTTTGGTTCACATCCCTTGATACCTAGATCTTGACTGAGAAATTTCCCTGGCTACCTTCTGTTTCTTCCAATAGCACCATGGGTCCTCTGCACCAAACCAAAGCAGTTGGTTAGCCTGGTGCTGCATCAGTTAAAAGGCACCTTGAGCAATGCAGCACCTCCCTCAGTGTCACATTACGTTCTATGTGGAGACCAACTTTTGATGTCCAAGTTTTTAGAGAGTAAAAGAGAGGGGGTGGGGTCTCAGGGACAATAGGCTGAAGCTGGATTGGTCAGCGAAGAGAACAAGTGGAGTAATTATAGTTTTTTATAAATGCAGGACTGAAGCTTTAAGAATAATTGTGTTGCAAAATCACATGATCTGTGTAAACCAATCAGTTTGTAGCACAGGGAACCTCCAGGAGAGAGTTCTTCTTTGTTATAGAGCTTGATGCACACATGCTGTGGCTGCTGCTGCCTTATAAATAAAGTTCAGTATTTCCACCAAGAAAAGTTGCCTGGAAAATCAACTCTATAACAACAAGGCTCTGAGTTAAAAAGATATTTATATGACCAGTGACCAACTTGAAGCAACTACACAACAAGCTTTCAAGTTTTAAGACTTTTACTGTAACAAACAAACTAAAAGTAACATTGACTAAACATTCCTTAGTAGCCAACTAATACTCTAAGCTACAGGAAAGATAGCCCAGAAAAGAAAATGCTCCACTGCACTGGATAACCCCACACCACATACAGGTACATTACAACACACCCTCCGCAGGATTACAGGCCAGAATTTCCAACCCCCTCATACCGGTGGGTCCTTCTGCTCCCGCCGATGTGAACAGGGATTTCAATGGCTCGCGGCCCCACCATGGGAAAACGCGCCATGCGGGGGCTGCTAAATTCCGGCCACAGTCTTTGCAGGAAACAGATCACAGCCATTTCCAGCTTCCAATCAGATCATGTCTTCCCATATTGTTGAGTAACTGTCGCAAGGCACTTCTCTCAGTTTTCAGGGCATTTCCAAGCCAGCTACCAGCAGGAAGATCCACTCCAGCAATTTTCCTCCTGGCCTTGCCAAGACAAACCTTTTGGGGACTCGAGATGCAACTCTTTGACCAGAGACCGTATTCCCTTCCGCATTCTGCCTGGTCGCTTGCAGAGAACTCACAGGCTTCTTCTCTCTGCTGACCATACCAGCTGCAGCCTCTTGCCTCTGAGACCTCTCAGTCTCTCTCTCTCTCTCTCTCTCTCTCTCCCCCTCTATTTCTGTCCAAAAACTCAGAGATTGAAAGTCTGTCCACAGTTAGCCCAGCCGTTTCTGTGTTTGCTTTCAGGTGTGAACACTTTGCACTTGTTCTCAGTAAGCTTCAATCTGGTCCCCCTGTCCCCATGGTAACCAAGCCATGCAGGCTTGTTGCCAGGCAGGTATCATAGCAGATTACATGACCCCCCCTTGATTCTTCCATTTTACCTTGGTTTAAAGAGACAGACCAAAAGCAATCAGCTTATAAAACCTCACATTCCTAACAGTCACACTGGGATGATGGTCAAGAGAATACTCCCGAGCCCTGGAATAAGGTTTGAACTCATGAACGATTGATCTGGAGGCTGTGATCACTCTGTCGAACTCACCCTTTGCCCGCTCCCCCCAAAAATTGATGCCTATGCATCTATGCAACCCTTGAAAAGCTACAATGGGAGTTAGCATAATTATAATAGAACTACAAGAAAAATACAGCACAGAAAGAGTCCATTTGACCAAACTGGTCTCTGCTGCTGTTTAAACTTCAAAACCCCCTTCCCATCTTACTTCATCTAACTCGATCATCAAATCCTCCTGATCCTTTCTCCCTCATGTGCTTATCCAGCTTCCCCTGAAAGGCATCCTTCCATGGTGTTCACATCAAGCACACCATGTCTTAGCAAGTTGCATATCATATAAACGTTATAAAGGCGCTATATAAATGCCAGTTACTTTTCTTGTTGAGCATTCTCTGGATTCTGTATTGAAGTTATTAGGGACTTATCTTACCTTGTCTTGGTGGCCCCTAGTTTTAAAACCCCACCACCCCCGCACACCCACCCCACAAGTGCAAGTGACCCACACTTTGATGAGCGCCCATTGCTTTTCTAATTCAACACAGGTACTGCATGTTAACCTTAAGCACAACTATCAACTCAATTTCTCCTGATGGGCTGCCGGCAGAACTGCTCGATGAGGCGGGCTTCTACGATGACACGACCTCCACTGATTTTCAATACCGGTCTCAAAGTGGACCCAAAATTATAGTTAATAACAATGAAGTAATTAATCACTCGAGCTCTGTATTTGCACAGCTGCAGTGGAGCAGCAGCAGAGATGAAGCCTAGTCCAGCAGACTTTTGAGAAACTCAAGGAAATAAATGATTCCATCAGCGCTGCTAATAATTACACAGGCTAGGAATGCGATACAGTAATTAACTGCAGTGAAAATTAAAATGATAGCTAAGGTTAATTAACATTTTGCCGCCTATACCATTCAACACTTTGCCATGTTCTGTATGAAATCTAATTCATAACCGAGAAAAATAATAGAGAGCCCAATGCTTTTCATTACTTGGGTGAAAACCATTGGAGCTTCCTCAGAACAGGAACATTTATTATAAAAGGATCCTTAGATCTCAAAATGGGGCCTTAAAAATGACATTATGCAGACATCAGCATGGCAACAGTGAGCATGTTTAAATGTCATATTTTAACTGTGGGTAACCTGTGAGAAATGAAATAGATGGGCTAATATTTAAATAGCGCACAGGCAAGTTCCATACAGCCGTCTCCTGCAGTTAGAAAAGAAAGATTTCCATTTATGTAGCGCTTTTCATGACCATCAGATGTCTCAAGGTGCCCGACAGCCAATAACGCACCTTCGAAGTGCAGTCACTGTTGTGATGTAGCAAACACAGTAGCCAATTCAAGAACAGCAAGCTCCCACAAACAGAAATGCGATTAAAAACCAGATAATCTGTTTTTGAGACCTTGATTGGGGGATAAATATGGGCCAGGACATGTCTTCAAAGCAGTGCGAGGGTTTTGGACATCAGTTTAATGTCTTAACTACAAGGCAGAACCTTCGACCAGGCATCACCCCCCAGTGCGGCACTGGAATGCCAGCCTAGGTTTTTGTGCTGAGTCCTGGCGTGGGGCTTAAGCCTGGAACATTGTGATTCAGAAGCAGAAGAACTACCAACTTAGCCACTAGCTGACACTCAAACTGAGACACAGTTGACACTAGTTGGTTGCTGCATGCACAGCATAACTTAACTTCTGAATTACCTGGAAAAACTCAGCAGGTCTGGCAGCATCGGCGGAGAAGAAAAGAGTTGACGTTTCGAGTCCTCATGACCCTTCAACAGAATTGATTTTTCTTTACAATGAGAGGGGTGAAATATAAGCTGGTTTAAGGTGGGGGGGTGGGTGGGGAGAGAAGTGGCAGGGGTGTGGTTGTATGGACAAACAAGCAGTGATAGAAGCAGATCATCAAAAGATGTCACAGACAAAGGAACAAAAGAACACAGAGGTTTTGAAGTTGGTGATATTATCTAAACGAATGTGCTAATTAAGAATGGATGGTACGGCACTCAAGGTATAGCTCTAGTGAGGGTGGGGGGGGCATAAAAGATTTTAAAATAATGTAAATAGGTGGGAGAAGAAAAATCTATATAAATTATTGGAAAAAACAAACAAAAGGAAGGGGGAAGAAACAGAAAGGGGGTGGGGATGGAGAAGGGAATTCAAGACCTAAGGTTGTTGAGTTCAATATTCAGTCCGGAAGGCTGAACCGCTTCCCCTTCACCATGGACGTCCAATCCCTCTACACCTCCATCCCCCACCAGGATGGTCTGAGGGCTCTTAGCTTCTTCCTCGAACAGAGGCCCGAACAATCCCCATCCACCACTACTCTCCTCCGTCTGGCTGAACTTGTTCTCACACTGAACAATTTCTCCTTCAACTCCTCTCACTTCCTCCAAATAAAAGGTGTGGCTATGGGTACCCGCATGGGCCCCAGCTATGCCTGTCTCTTTATGGGGTATGTGGAACATTCCTTGTTCCAGACCTACTCTAGCCCCCTCCCACAACTCTTTCTCCGGTACATCGATGATTACTTCGGTGCTGCTTCATGCGCTTGTCGGGCCTTGGAAAAATTTATTAATTTTGCTTCCAATCTCCACCCCTCCATCATTTTCACGTGGTCCATCTCTGACACTTCCCTTCCCTTCGTTGACCTCTCTGTCTCAATCTGTCCATCAATATCGATTACAAGCCTACCGACTCCCACAGCTACCTTGACTACAGCTCCTCACACCCCGCTTCCTGTAAGGACTCCATCCCATTCTCTCAGTTCCTTTGCCTCCGTCGCATCTGTTCTGATGATGCTACCTTCAAAAACAGTTCCTCTGACATGTCCTCCTTCTTCCTTAACCTAGGTTTTCCATCCACGGTCGTTGACAGGGCCCTCAACCGTGTCCGGCCCATCTCCCGCGCATCTGCCCTCACGCCTTCTCCTCCCTCCCAGAAACATGATAGGGTCCCCTTTGTCCTCACTTATCACCCCACCAGCCTCCGCATTCAAAGGATCATCCTCCGCCATTTCCGCCAACTCCAGCATGATGCCACCACCAAACACATCTTCCCTTCACTCCCCCGGTGGCATTCCGCATGGATCATTCCCTCCGTGACACCCTGGTCCACTCCTCCATCACCCCCTACTCCTCAACCCCCACCTATGGCACCTCTCCATGCCCACGCAAAAGATGCAACACCTGCCCCTTCACTTCCTCTCTCCTCACCGTCCAAGGGCCCAAACACTCCTTTCAAGTGAAGCAGCATTTCACTTGCATTTCCCCCAACTTAGTCTACTGCATTCGTTGCTCCCAATGCGGTCTCCTCTACATTGGAGAGACCAAACGTAAACTGGGCGACCGCTTTGCAGAACACCTGCGGTCTGTCCGCAAGAATGACCCAAACCTCCCTGTCGCTTGCCATTTTAACACTCCACCCTGCTCTCTTGCCCACATGTCTGTCCTTGGCCTGCTGCATTGTTCCAGTGAAGCCCAACGCAAAGTGGAGGAACAGCATCTCATCTTCCGACTAGGCACTTTACAGCCTTCCGGACTGAATATTGAATTCAACAACTTTAGACCTTGAACTCCCTCCTCCATCCCCACCCCCTTTCCGTTTCTTCCCCTTTCCTTTTTTTTTTTTCCAATAATTTATATAGATTTTTCTTTTCCCACCTATTTCCATTATTTTTAAATCTTTTATG